>NW_028262336.1:75824166-76155000 GCF_047370975.1 Nipponia nippon | reverse complement strand
GTTACATAACATGATGGATCTTACAAATGCCCTCCATTTCTTGTAACCAAGATGTCTAGAGATTCCTAGCAGGCTAAATACAGATCACTGGTTTGACTGAAAGCATACTGGGGCAAAATGGACTACCTAGGAATGCATCACAAGTGACAGTAGTGAAAAATACTGCTGAAAGCACTTCTTTCTCCTGGGTGGCATCAGTTTTTCCACTAGTGCTGGTCGGCACACTTCAGTACATTCATCCACAGATCTATGCTTCTTGGAAGAGCCAAGCTGCCATATGGCATATTAAAGATCTTGCTTAATAAATCTAGCTAAGGAGACCTTTCCTTCAAGCTGTTTGTTTGTTTGTTTGTTTGTTCTATAATACAATTTCCTGGTTTTGCAAACATCTGCGTCTGACAGTGAAGACAGTGTACATTCTGCAAAGAGATTCTATATCTCTATTATCTGCATCATTGACTTTCAGTGTTAGGAACTATATTTTTTTGCTGATACATATCTGTCTTTATGAGATCATGAAAACATGAAATGTAAAACAAAATGTGGTATTGGCAAGCAATGAAGGCATGTAGTGTTTGTTTGCTTTTCTTTCTCTTTTGTTTTAATTTTTTTTCTCTTTCAAGTGTCATTCAGAAGGAAAATTTGTATTCTGATTATAAAGCCAGAAGTTAAAAGCAAGTGGTAAATTAAAAAGAAAAGGATTATTAGACAGATATCATACTTAGGACTTCCAGGACAGCTGCCCTTTCATATAACATCTGAAAAATCTTTTTTTTTATATATGACTTTGAATTTGTCATATATTCAAATGATGTGCATGCATGTGTTTCGTAAAAACTAAATGGCCTCTAGGCAGTCATATAATGTCCATCTTATGTGGAAAAACTACAGCTCAAGACTTTTGTTGCTACAAGTAACAAAGTTATTTCTTTGGCATTTAAAAAATAAATGCTATCAATGCAATATGCAAAATGAACACTATGTGATTTTATTCTTTAATAGAAGACACAAATCAAGCACAGTAAATCAAATAAAATTGATTTTCAAATAATAATGAAACACAAGGGTCTCAGGTAGTAAGACTTCATGCGTTTGGTACAAATACTGCCACATACTTGCATATCTTCGTATTCGTAATTTCCCTACACTCTGGTTCTGAGTGTCTCTGTTACACTGTAAAAGGAAATCTCTATTCTCTGGCTTCTTTTTTATTCACTTATCAGAATGCAGCAAGGTATATATTTCTTCAGATATTTCTCAATTTCTGATGCACAAACATAAAAACCTCTACAATTTTTTTTTGTTCCTTTTTCTCTGTAAGACTTCCTTACTCAAAGATTTCAAGCTGTGTGACACTATCTTTTGTGCTTACCTCTACTTGCAGCCATACCAGTTATTCCACCCATCCCACACGTGCTCCCTCATGTAGTTCTATTACTCTTCAATAAAGCATAACACAAAATATTTTTGTTAAATATGTTGTTCAAAATACACCAACTTTTAGCATTTGCTTTGTTGTTTTATTTCTGTTTTAATATTTACCTCATTTGTTCTTTTCTCTTTTCCTTTCCCTACTTGTTCAACATGATAAAACGTGATCTGGTCTCTCCCTGTCCCCACTGGCAGTAAGGCTTCCTGAGTGCCTCAAGCCCATGTGGGACAGTGCAACGTCGAGAGTGCCAGCTTCCTCCCATGTCTGTAACTGCACATTCCCATTGCCTCCTGCATTTCAGCTAACCATGCAGTGAGGTAGATCAAGCTGTCAATCCTGCTGGAAATTTATCCGGTAAAAAATCAGCATTTGTTTTCAGTCTCAGTGCCACTTGCTCTAGCAGCAACTGCTTGCAGGAGCACCACTTCAGATCCAGAAATGCACAGTATCCCCATCTTAGAAGTGGCTGTAGCTTGAAAAGTGGGGTGATGAGGATACTCTCTTGATCTTAAAAGATGTGAAATTGAACTTTCTTGGTCTGTAAAGGTAGGGATCCTTCACTGATCAATCATTCTAACCACTTCACTGTCCCATAAGTGAACAAGTCTGCCATCACCACAGGCTGTTTAGCCAGGTGGTGCCCAAAATGCACCCATCACCTGTGATTCATGAAGAGATAAAAGTGCGCACACAGAAAAACACGTTCACCTACAGCCCTACAGGACACTGGAATTTCTGATATATTTCTACCCTCATCATTCCTACCAGGCAGTTACCTGCACAATGTGTGGGATCTGAGGTCTTCATGTATATTGCATGGGGAAATTAGCTACTCAACAAAACCTGCAGTTTAAATGTCAGGCCTTATAGAGAATTTTTAAATCCTTAATTGAATATTTTACTCCCAGACTCAAGAATTTGGTGTTATCTTTGACTTGTTTCATTTATTATTCTTCATATCAGTCCTTAATAGAATGTGATACAATTTGCTTTTAGAATTCCTTCAAAACCTGAGGGAGGAAAATGCATCACAGCTAAAGCTCTCAATGCTGTAGCTATTTTCTGTCTAAACAATTGTGATCTTTTCATCAGCATCTATCTTTTGAGGTCTGACATGCTGCCACTAAAATTGTCTTCTGTTTTTTTTGGGAACGTGTTTTCTATCTTTCTGAAATCTGGTCACTGACTCCCCTAATTTAATTTCATATTCACCCTCTTTAAAGCACTCTATAGCTCCACCTTCTCTGCTCTCTCTCATTTTGTTTCTTTCTATTAACATTAGAGAATCTTCTTCCTGACACAATCCTCCATGCGCTTTCTGTTAAATAACCTTCTGTGTTGCAAGAGCAAGCTGATAATCATCTGCTATATGACCTTTGTCAAATTGCTCCCTCAATCCCACTTTCCATTGTCCATTACTTGCATTCATTGTAATGAGTATGCCTTAATGTTGCATACAGCAGGACTGTAATGAACACTTTTTTTTGCATTTCTTGGCTTTTTCCATGGTCACTGAAATCAGTACTTCCCCCCCCCCCCCCCCGCCCCCCCAGGGATTTCAGTGTTTCGATGGGTTTTGAATTAGGACCCTATATTGAGTTTTCATGAACAGCAACTTTATCTTTTGCATATGAAATTTGCACTCAATGTGCTTTTAAACACTGGGCATGTCGCCAATATAGTAGGGATGGGTCATCTTGATAGAAGAGAAGGAAAGGGAAAGATTCTCTCCACATTTTGAATGAAACCCTGTTAAAGAAATGGCTGAACTTGCAGGAGGTTTGTGAAGGTCTTAGAATATGAAAAAGTGTTGCGTGGTTAGTAAGAATGAGTGATGATAAAATTTAATATCAGACAAGTTAACAGCAGTCACTTTAGAAGAGAACAGTTTCTGTAAAAGTTAAGCATCTTCTTGATATACCAGCCCAGTACCACTGGGTCTTTTCAGCTGCTCACTGAAGTGATGCTATTATTTTAAGTGTTGGTACTGATGGTATTACTGTAAGTGCTATTGTTTGTAACATTACACCATGAAAAAGAGAGGTGATCATTAGGAGAAGACTGAAAGGAGGAAAAAAGCAGGAAAGGGAAAGAATGAAAAAGTTAATAAATATTCAGTAACTAAATAATTACTTAAATGAGTAATTTATCATCATGATTTTAGCTACAGCAATTTCTGCTTACATCATCTAGAATTGTCTACAAAATGAAGAGGAGCTGCGCCTGATATCTATTCCTAGCATATACCCATCAATTTTTCATATTTATAAATTCTTTTAAGTGCATTTTTGGGAAAGATCTGTTTTATATTATGGTTTTGCTTGTTTTCATACACACATTTTAACAAGGCTTGGACTGGCATGTGACAAGTCTTCCTTCCTTGAAACCTTTCTTACTAGAATAAGCAATTTTATTTGATATTTTGTCGAAATGCAACTTAAAGTAAGCCCCAAAGTAAACTGTACTTAACTTCAGAACAATTTAAGATCAGGTTTAAGCATTAGGTCAGTACCATAACACAGTTTCTTTCTCATTTACAACAGCAATCATTTAAATTAAGTGTAAAGTAAAATTTCTTGTACCATGTGTGCCTATAAGCAATCTCTAGTGAATATGCTTGTTTATCCAAATCACTGTGTTTTTCTTGTCCATTTTGTTTTACGTTCTTTTGGAACATTATAGTAGAACAATTTTCCTGGAAAGAGATCTAGTTAACATTTTCTGAGACAGACAACTTTCAGAATTCTTTTTGAGCTTTGCTAAATTGAACACGTGACAATAAAGTTGTCAGGTATAAGAGCAGTGGAGCATTTTGCTAGTCTGGTTTGGAGGATGAAATCACATGGTGCTGTCCTGGGAACACTGATTTTATTCACTGTGATGTTGTATCATTATTATTCAGTCTGATCAAGGAAAGTATTCACTTCATTTAGATCAAGCAAAGCTACAACCAAATGTCACCACTTGATTATTCTGTACACAGTCAGGTGCATGCCATCTATCTCATCTAAACAAACCTAATACACTTTTCCATTTTGTTACAAAAAGTAGACTGGTGCCAGCAACTGAGAACTGGTAAGTGGATGATAAATAACTCAATGATTGTCAGGCTATATGAGCAGAAGAGAATTAAATAATAAAAAAGAAAGACAACTTCTAATTCTTGCAAGTTACATGGAAGGAAGGACACATTTCAGTGATTTTATTTGAAATAGTGTTGTTATCAGATAAATTAAATATACTTTCTGCTAAACTGTTCACTTAGTTTTGGAAGCAGATGAAATATTTTTGTATTGTCAGACTGACTAGGTGAGAAATAGTCCATTTGCGCTATTTGTAAACAACTCTAATTCATTCCATTATTTTATTAGACAACTGTCAAGAGACTTAACATGTCATGTGATTTGTTTTTTGA
Organism: Nipponia nippon; assembly: GCF_047370975.1. NCBI lineage: Eukaryota > Metazoa > Chordata > Aves > Pelecaniformes > Threskiornithidae > Nipponia > Nipponia nippon. Next base: position 76,150,153 of record NW_028262336.1, on the reverse strand, counting down.
CGTGAAGAGGAAATTTATGAGCTCCTGGAATGATGAAATGAGAGACGGATGAACTTACAAATGCGTTTTTACAAAATTTTGCTTCATATATTCTTTAGATTCACTGGTAAGAAAAATATATGTATTCTGAGATCTATAATGCTCTTTCATGCTTCACAACAAAGTCTGATTTTCATTTATATTATTTAAAACAAGGTTAAAATGTGATGATACGAGTGAGAAAACTTCACCTGTGTGGCACCTGTCCGTAGCTGTATGTGAAAGAGAGCACGATTCATGCACTAAGCAGCTTGCAATCAATGAGCTAAACCGGATCATGACCAGAGCCAGTTTCTGAAGAAAGAGAACATCTCTATAGATCAATGTGAGGTTTGATCCCAGACTTTCATCAACCTATGGCAAGAACAGTATTTGAACCACTGTATCAGACTATGCAGCTCTTGCTTTTCTGCATCAGTAACTGATATTACTACACAGTACAATGGAGCAGGAAAACAACCTCACCTCTTCTTGCACCTCTTTAGGGTTCATCATGGGTATTCCACATAAATACACAATGCTGACCCTCAGCCAGTGTTTTTCAGTTCTGCATTTTGAGACAGAGATTATAATATCCCAACTGACAGACGAATAATGAAACAATCACAGAAATAAATTCTACTGGAAAGTAATTATCCTGTTTTCAGAACGAGGTTTAAATAAGTAGTAAATGAGGTACAAGGCACACACTGAAGAACAGTGAGAGTAAGATAAGTTATAAAATGGTCATTAGAGTTCTGTAGAAGGTTTGCTTCTGTTGCAGTTATACAATATTATTATGACTATGACAGCTGAGAAGAAGTGGCAAGCACAGTGAAACCTTTGTAGGTGCTTATCCACAGTGCATAAACACCTTTGTATAAATACGTTTCCTAGACTAACTCATTAATTTTCTCTGAAAATATGGCCAACAAAGAAGGATTAAGGGATAGCACTGAACTTTATAAGACTGGAGAAGTCATTCAAGAAGTTTGAGGAGATGATTACTCTTTCTCCCAAACTTCAGTTTTATTCCACACCATCTGCCATCTCTACTACTGAAGTCAAGCCATGGTGGAGTTAGGAGTGCAAGATTTATGAGTACAGAATAAAATCCAGATCCAGAAAGCAACTGATTGATTCTCACTGAGTATCTTGGTCCTACCCCCAAGGTTGCTACATATTTTACAGCAGTCACTTAATACAACACAGCTATACCTCAGAAGCAAAGACCAAACCTCTGCCTGCCATGCATGTTCAAGCCTGTAAGCACATTTCTCCAAATAGCTTCAAGATCTACTACCTGAACACAAGGATTTGGAGATTTTTAGTGGGATTTTGGATTGGGATTTAGGCATTAAATTCCACTTTTAAATTCCTATATTTCACTTTAAGCATCTTTGTGAGTGGCAAATTTTCTGAATAATAGAAAACTCCCTGTCTGATCCAGCAGTTAAAGTATATACTTCAATGTACAGGACAAAATGATGAGCCACAGGTAGCTTTAATTCTAACCATTTGTATGTTCTTGAGTTCTTGGTTTTGTAACTTCAGCATTCTTTTACCGCAAACATGTAAAATATGTAAAGTATGTATTTTTGAGTGGTAAATAAAACTACTAGAATTAAAAAAAAAGAAAAAGAAAAATCATTACAGGAACTAAATCCAAGAGGGATTTATTTGATAATCCCATTTTAAAAATAAAGGATAGGTCTCTTTTATCCATCCATCATATTATCAATTCTCTCATTAGATAAGAAATAAAACAGGGATATTCCAGTCCCCTGATATTGCAGGCAATTTGCTAGCATGGTGGTTCAAAAGGAAACTTCCTAAATAGGTTATTTCTTCACAAAGATTAAGGAAAGTGTACTCAATGAAGCAGAGAGATATAGTGAACACTGAGGACAGCGAAAAGAAGGAAAGGATTTAGACCTTATAGGAAGGCTTAAATTGAAAATGCCTGGGAGATTTCTGATGGTGGTTATACTTACAGGTGAAATTAGTAACATAACTTACATTTATGAAAGCATGTAGGAATAAACACACACTTTCTTATGGATATTTAAGGAAAGGAGGGCTTATTTATGCTCCCTTGCTTGGTCTGGAATATTGAGAAAAGAGTTCTGTTTCCACTGTGAGGAAGATGATGTGGGTTTGACAGGGAATGGATGGGAAGGGGCCAGGAACCAACCTTATAAATGCTAGAAGGTGTAGCTGGTACAATGTTTAAAGAAAGTTAACTAGTCCAGGAAAGGACAACCTCATTTATTCCTACCCAAAACATGTGGGAAAACTGGAAAGAACAATGCACAGACCTTTATTCCAGGCAGACAGTAAAGATAAAATCTATAAATGAAAGGTCTACTTGAACAATTAGTTCATGACTAGTCAAGATCAGTCAAGAATAACTGTGTGACTGATTTTATTTAGTTGCAATATAGATGCTACCTTCTCCCAACATCAGCCGCTGGTTGTGATCCATACACGTAATTAATTTGTTTCATCTAAGGATGTCCTTAATATACCTCATCCCCTACAACTTATCTTAAAACAAAAAAAACCAAACAAACAAAAAATGAAAAACCAACACAAAAGCAAGTTTCTACAACCTATGCAAAAATACCCCAAAATAACTAGTTCTACAAAAGCCAACCAAAGATAGACATGGCTTATGACAGATATTGTTTGAAGATTGACAATCTTTCCACATTTAACATTTCATTTAATCAAGATGAATACATAAATGACTTCTTGGATTATTTACATTTTCTTGGTCTTCTAGCATATGACTATTGTTAGATATAGAGCTTCTATTAAAGGACTTTTTCATCAGGTTTATCATTCTGAACTTGCTGCTGCAACTGCTAGCACTACCAGTGAACAGCAAAATTGAGAACGATACAGCTGATAGATTTTACCCTTTATCAGCTTCATGCTAATTTAATGCAACACAGAACATTATTTGCATTATTTCGAAAGTAAAAAGATGCTTCCTGTGGGATTACATCACCATTAGACATTTCTTATTCTATTATGTGTGAGTCAACACAGCATTCAAAACAGGAATTGTACAAACTTCATTTGTGATAATAAACTTAATGAGCAGCACTGAGAAATGTCTAAAGAACTGAATTATGATGACATAGTATTTGCCAAATAGAGCTTTGTATTTTTTTGCATATTGTTCAATTAAAGACATACTAGGTCTTTTGGCATGCAATTGAAAGTGAAAATAGCAATGTGCATTTTAAACATCTGCAATGCTGGGCAATCACTGGAAGGGAAACAATCTCCAAAACAGATATAAGATGTAGAATTAGAACACTCAAACTTGTTCTATATGAAATAAGATGGTTATAGTGTTTTGTTACGTTTTCTGTTGCCAAATCAGTGAAATTCCCCAGGTTTAGTGTGCATCATTGACAAGGAAAGGGAGGAGGGATCAATATACAAGACCTATTTCATTAAGAGATGTAATTATAACAGCCCAGTTTAATATCAGAGGGAATGGCTGAAAATGGTGGTACACTAACCAAAGTGAATGGCACCTAATTCTGTCACTATATGGAACCACAGCAGAAAATGAAGAAGTCTTATAAGGCTCCATACCTACAGCCTGGGTTTTGCCTGGTACCCAGTAACCCCTCTGGATCCAAACCTGGGGGAGATCCTCTTTATTCGCTAGCTTCCATGTATGAGAAATTTAGCATCTGGAAGACACTGTTCTGAGGAGCTACTCTAAAAGAAACTTACCCCAGGAAAGAAACACAACACAAACTTAAAAAAGAAAACAAAGACTTCATAGGAAATATATTTGCCTGAAAAGAAACATATCACTTTTTGCCCTAAGGGTATCTGAAACTTCTTATGGGTCTAACATAGAATCATAGAATCATAGAATGGTTTGTGTTGGAAGGGATATTAAAGATCACCTAGTTCCAACCCACCTGACATGGTACGGGACACCTTCCACTAGATCATGTTGTTCAAAGTCCCATTAAACCTGGCCTTGAACACTTGCGGGGAAGGGGCATCCACAGCTTCTCTGGGCAACCAGTTCCAGTGCCTCACCACCCTTGTAGTGAAGAATGACAAAAGACAGTTGTGACAAAAGACATACAGGAGACTGTTGCCCTTCCAAAGTGACATTTAAGAGCACGGAGATACTCCAAAGAATTACGAAAAATTGAACCAAACTCTTAAATGTAAAATTATGCAGATAGGGGAGGAACAAGACACAGAGACAAGATGTATTAATTCTGCTATGGACTACAAGAGTTTCTATAATCTTTCTGGAAAATAATAATGCATGTCAGAAACAGGAGAAAAAATAGGATAGACATGCCCCATATTTCAGAATTCATACCTAAACTATTTAAAGTTGAAAATTTAAAAAAATTTTTGCTTCTGTTTTTCATGAATTGGAACATACGTTTGTTTTATTTTAAATCCATTTAATGTTTGGTTTGCAACACACTTTTTTTTTTTTTTTTGCTTACCATGTCTGACAGTCCTTCTTCTGTCATTTCGTTTTCTGTTTTGATATTTATCGCCACTCTCTCACTGTCCTCATCCTTTTGTTCCCATTTCTGTCAGTCTGCTCTCTATACACATAAGCACATCATTATCTATTTACTCTGAATGAAATAGCCAGCATGGTGGGCCTTGGGCAAGTCAATAATTCATATTGCACAGCAAAGAGGATTTGAGAAATACTTGTGATCTCTGTAAATCACCTTGAAAACTGATTATATCTATGATATCAAAATGACCTGTGAAACACTTCATTTGGGGACAGAAATGTGAGAAGACAGTTTTCCTAGTATGAAGGACAAATTCATATTCATTTATTTATTTTGTAGAAATGCTGGTGCAACTTCACCTGGTATAACTTCTTGTCAATCACTTCCTGTGACCAACATTCTACTATTTCTAAAATAAATTATCCATTTAAAAAAAAAATACTATGAAGGACAGTTTCAGACTCACTGTTCACCTGGGATTTCATTGCTTGATAGGTACACCTTCATTTTTTCTATTTATGCTAGCTTTGCTGCACAGAACTTTGAGAAGGCTATATATGAAGAATCAGTCTCCTGTTCGATGCCGTAAGTTTCTAAAAACTATTTATTTGTTTCCCTTCATTTGTTAAATCCTTTAGGCAATTTGCTTAAAACAAATTGGTCAGTGTGATGTAGAATGTGCTGAAGATAAAGAATCCTTGAGTGGAATACATACAAGCTAATCCTCTTCTACTGACACATAGCAGAAGGTTGTAGCAGATATTTGAGGGGGAAAACTCTAAAGAAGCAGAAGTTGTGAGTTAGCAGAGCTGTGATCTGCTTGATCTATAATGATGTTCTATAAAAAACAGAAAGAATATGTGTTATAAAGTAACAATCACAATTTGCACTATTGATGGTAATCGCAAAAGAAAGGCTAAAAGCTAAACACAATGATGGAATACTTTGGAAAGTTTGCTTCTCTGATTCAAGGTTGAGAACATTTGGCAAATGTCCCTTGTTATTTGTGTTGTAAATACCTCTGCCCGTGTTATAGTGATAAAGGCCTTGAACTACAAGTTTTTCATTTATTTCATCACCAAATTCCATCTATGTCAAGCAAATAGAGGACATGTCTACACTGCTGTAAAAGACAGCTTTTCTGTGGTTCCTACATCTTTGTGAAAGCCCAAGCCACATCCCAGCCACACATTACGGCAAGTTATCAGTATGTCATAGCCCTTTCCTGTATTCCCAGTTACAGAAGAGTGGACCTTTGGAGCACAGGAGCCATCACTTTTGTTAAATGAGTATAGGTCTGGATGTCTAGGATATGAGGCCCAGGAATGCATCAACAAGGCTAGTGACAGCCATAGAAAGCTAAAGACAAGGACCAACGTTAAAAAATTCAAAGCTTTCTGTTTTTCAGAATTTCTTTGTAGACTCTTTGAGTCTATCGTAAGACAGAATGAGAGAGGAAGCTCTTCAGAACTCCAGATTTAATTAGCTTCAATCTGACAATAAACAAGGAATGGATATAGGATGACAAAGAGCAAAAGTTAATCTATGTTACAATGCAGTCAGCAACTGTGGGCCAAAGGTTCTCTAGTTAATAAACTGATAATTTAGACAGACTGAGTCAAGGATTTCTGTGGTATTTCTGCAGTACAGATTTCTCTAGTGAAGGTCTCCCAAATGCATGAAAGTGGAAAATATTCAGATGCTTTTTGTCAAGAGAGAACCCATTTCAAAGAGGACTCACTGTATAATGTCATACCTCTATCTCTAATTTTGCTGTAATATGATTAGCTGAAAAATAAATGTGTCCTAGTCCAAATTTGTCCTATTCAATGAAGTACAGTAGTTGTCCTTTTTAACTTAATATTTATCAGCTGTTTAACAAACATCAGCTGCCAAAACACTGCTGTTACTTTTTGTTCTCATATTCCTTGGATTTTACAGTATTTATATAGAAAAAATTGTAATTTCTCACCACTGCAGGAATCATGGAAGGAAGTTCCTGCTTGTGCTTAGCTTATTTTAGATTATTTTGAGAGTCTTTTTTTATCCTTAAAAATAATCATGGTATTCCAAACACCACTTGTTGTGGTTTAACCCTGGTAGGCAGCTAAGCCCCACAGAGCCACTCACCTACAGCAGGGTGGGGGAAGGGCAAAAGTGAGAAATCTTGTGGGTTGAGATAAAGACAGTTTAACAGGGAAAGCAAAAGCTGTGTACACAAGCAATGCAAAATAAAGAATTCATTCACTTCTGCCTATCGGCAGGCAGGTGTTTACCCATTTCAAGGAAAGCAGGGCTCTATCATGCATAATGGTTACTTGGGAAGACAAACGGCATAACTACGAACATCCCCCCTTCCTTCTCCTTCTCCCAGATTTTATTGCTGAGCATGACGTCATATGATATGGGACATCCCTTTGGTCAGTTGAGGTCAGCTGTCCCAGCTGTGTCCCCTCCCAGACTACTTGCTGGCGAGGCTGCGTGGGAAACAGAGAAGGCCTTGATGCTGTGCAAGCACTGCTCAGCAATAGCTAAAACACTGGTGTGTTATCAACACTATTTTCACCACAAATCCAAAACATAGCCCCATACTAGCTACTATGAAGAAAATTAGCCAAACTCTGTTGGCTAACACCGGTACACCACTGTGTAGCAGTTAATGATAAGCCCTCACTCTTCAGTAGGGACCATTACAATGCTGTATTAGCAGAATACAATTTTTGCAGTCTGCACTGTGCTTAGGGACTGTTGCTATAGTCTACCAGGAACTAAGTATTTCAGACTATATACAACTTATTAACTTCTTGGTCCATCTTCAAACTTGGTTAGGGGAATCGTTTACAAGAATATGATTTATTGCTCTGCTGCAGTCGACAGAGCTGTTTTGAAAGAGTTAGTGCCTGTTTTGGTGCTGCATTGTGCTGCTAGGACAGGTGAAAGAGGAAGATGAACACAAGTAAGTAGCTGTAAATCACTTCTAATTAAGCCTGATCTTTGAAAAGGATATGTAAAAAGGTTGTGAACATAGAGAAAATTTAAGTCGTGTTTGAAAAAAAAAAAGGTAATGAAAAAAATTTAAAAGACGGAAGTGACGATCTATTTCAAACTATTTTAAAAGATTATGTCAATAACTCTTGACAAGGTGTTTGAGAGAATCTTACTGAAATGGTACAAGAAACATCATAACAGAAATTTATTTTTCAAATAACCATATAGTTATTTGAACATATAGTCTTATTTTCTGCTATGAATAAACATCCTTTTCACTGCTATACAACTGATAATCTAAGGGTTTTTTTCATGTCATTAACATATGTAGAAGTATTTAGATAATCCTGACATGAATTTTGCAGCCAAAATTAATGAAGCTGATTTTTTTATTTCTTGGTTTTTGTTGAAAAAATAACAAAAAAATAATACCCAGCAATCTTAATACCTCGATTAATAAGTTTTTGCTTTCCAGCACATCAACCCATTTTTTGGCCCACATAAGTATATGAAAACTGAGCTACACTGTCTCAGTATAATGCAATTCTGGGAAGTCATCCAAATCCAGGAATGCTGTTTTATGATCAGCACATCAAAAATGGATAGATAACTCATCTCATAATCAACTAAGAAAAGCATACAACCAAGGAGTTTGAAGCTGAGATTTTGTATTTTATAAAAATGATGCAAGAGACTCCTGTTTCCTTACTAAGAGTGCCAGAGTTTGTACTCTTTGAAAGACCCTTTTCCATTTACAGTTGTTTTATTAACAGGTAATATAGTTCAAATAGTCTTTTATGCAGCCAAGATTTTTTCTATGCAAACATTAAAGATTTGTAGACAGAACCACAACACAGAGTGGTGTTGTCTACTGTTTAAAATCTACCATAGCAAAGCTGCAATTAAACAATGTCTCATTACTTGCAAAATCTTTCCAGTCTAATAGTCTTTCTGCTTCAGTAGTTTACTGGTTTTCTCACCCTGGAATCTGAAGGTTATTTGAAAAGAAGCAGACAGATAATTTGTCTTTGCAGGAGGAGTAGATTAGGGAAACAGTTTAGAAGGAATGAACTCTGGAAGTAGCAGAGCTGAGTGTCTAAAATAATATTGGAAATTGTTTTTCAGTGCTGTTTATGTTTTCTGGCTTCAAGAACACGCAGTGCAGGATGATGAGTGTCAGCTAATAAACATGACAACTCCAAAAGGGAGTCATGAAATGACAGCAAAAACACCTGGTAAATACAGCAGTACTCAGAAATCCCAGAACTTCAGAATCACAGATTTGTAACGGCTGAGGAAGGTAGCAAGATATTAAATGTGCAGCCATTCTTTCACAGGTCTGTAGCAGGTTACTTGCCATGGGAAATAACCTGCAAGTCAGGTTTTCTTGCTGTTGAGCTTTCCGCTTTTGTGATTTTGAGGCTTGTAGAATACCCAGAACACAGTCCCACATTTCAGGTTACATTACCATTTATAGAGCCTTTATCAATGAATCATTTTAAATAATATAGTTAGTTTTAGGTACAATGCACACTGATTGGCAATTGTTCTCTTAAAATCTCTTTAACCTTTCAGCTACTTCTTGCAACTAAATGGGTCATTCCAAGAGCAAGGTTCATTATTATATCAAGTGGAAGAAAATGCTCATTTAATCTCCTCAAGTACAATTTGCCCTGTGCAGATCACCCCAAATGCTGTTGAGAGCTGAAATGCGCCATGCAATTTTTATTATTTTTCCTAGAGATTGAATGAAAAAGTCCAGGCTTAATTACAGAGAATAAAGTCCTCCAGAACTGTAAAGGAGCAAAAGTCACAGGTCATCTATACCCAAATATTTTGGAAAAATATGTTGAGCATAGTAAGCTCACACACAAATAATCGAAAAAACAATAACCTCCAATAAAGATCAAATCTGAAGTCTTTCTTTGAAGAAGTTTAATAGAATAGAAAAGAAAAAACAGTTAGATGAACCTGATTCAAAATATCTTTCACTCCTTGTCTTGGAGTTTAAATTAAATTCAAATCAATTTCTGATCTCATCTGCCCATCACATTCTGTGCAGACATTTCAAACCTGAGGCTGAAACTGATGAAACGGATAATTTGTAGAACAACTTGCCTTACCTTTAAGAATGCTCGTGCATATCAAAAGAATAAAAAGAAATAGGGCTAAGGCCAGAGACAGACAGGAGAAAAGAGGCAGCGGGGCAAAAAGCTGTGTACTTTGCTGTTCTTCAGGAATATTGTTTTTCTATTAAATTTCATCTCCCATAAATAAATGTCATTCAAAATATTGAAATGATGGACAGGTAATGAGAAACTGTGCTAGCTGAAAGGGCAATATGACTAAAGCAAAAGAGATGAGGTGGGGCAAGGCAGGAAAAGAGAACGGGAAAAGGAAAGGGGAAGGGGAAGGAGAAGGGAAAGGCAAGGCAAGGCAAGGCAAGATGTCTTTTCTAAGTGAGAACATCAATTGCTTTCTAATTCTACTTCAGTTGAATTCTGCACATAAAAAGGTACATCTAATGAAGTGATTTCATGTACTATTTGAGACTATACAAGACACTCTGACCTCATTAGAGAGGAAAAATCATGAATTAGACACCTGTATGGTGAATTACAAGGTTGAACAAAAATGTGGCAGATGCTACACTGCATAACATGGATGGAATATCATTTTAGCAATATAATTAAAACTGCAGATATTATAGCCAAATAGAAAGTTAAGTATGCCAGTTACAATTTGAAAGGGACAGAAAGAAGATGAACCTGAAGACTTTAATTTCTGAGTTGTTATCTATACACTGCAGGGGGTGTGCATGAATACAGGATTCTGAATCCTGTGTTATGAATCATTGCCTGTCCTGATAAGCAAGGTAGAGATGGTGACTAATTATGATATATATATATATATGTTTCTTTTAGTAATGACAGACATAATAGAATACATATATTAGTGAAAATACAGGTTGTCATGTGGAAGATAAATACATCACTAAAGATAAATGACAATGAAAGTTACAGCACAGAAGGAAAACCTGACAAGGTATGTGTATCTCAGAAATACACTGTAGAATGAAACAAGCAAGATAGCAACTAAACTGAGTACGTTAATGGTAAAGAATATAAGTGACATCCCACCTCCTATTTTACATCAAAACTCCTTCTCTCCCTGTCTCTTCCAAACTTCTTTATCAAACACTCATATGTACAGTTTCAAGATCTTGAAAGAGAAGTTTCAAACTTTTCTTCTAGAAGGAACTTCGAGATACAATTACAGTAGTCCAGACTATTAATTTGTGTAAATTAGTCAAAGTTCCTGAAAAACAAAACAATTTTGTTGTGTACTGTGTACTTTGCTGTTCTTCAGGCATGTCGTTTTTATATTAAATTTTATGTCCCAGAAATAAATGTCATTCAAAATACTGAAATGATGGACAGGTAATGAGAAATTGTTCCATTTGAAAGGGCAATATGACTAAAGTAAAAGAGATAAGGACTCTTTTGGCAATTTTGTTGATTTACAGTACCTGAGGAACTGACCCAGTATAGAAATTTTTGTTTCCTTTTGTTTGCATTTACTTGTGTTATGAAGAAGAAAGCATGGCAAGCATATGGGGGAAAAAAAATAACAAGTCATCCAGATACCTGTTTTCTCCAGATGTTGCTCAGGAACGCAGAACAAAAAGAGAAAGAAATCATTTGCTAGCAATGAGGAAATAATTTACAAACAAAAGAGCAAAAACTGCCATTCCTATGTAACCCTGCTGCAGAAGTTTGTCCTGGATACAAGCTTCTAGGTAATCTGAGATTGCACAGTAACTTCAAAAATGTAGAAATAAACATAGTATACTTGAGGCCATAGTATTAATCATATTACAAATCTCATTTATATTTGTCTGTTGAAAAGTTTTAATGGAACTGAAGTTGTTATATTCTAAGAGACATGTTTTAGGGAATAGATTCAAAAGCACCTGAGCATGCTAAAAATCACTACAAAAATGTTTTTTCTTTTTTCTGAAAGCAGTTGGATTCAATGGGTATACTGTTCCCATGCCTTGCAAAGCATTACAATAACCAGTGCTAGCAGACAGAAGGAAATGTGGCTACAGGCAGAAAAGAAGTCTGAATCCCTTCTCTCAGTAGGAGCACTGTCCTAGTTCAGCATAAGCTAGCTGTGAAACCAAGCCCTAGGACAAGTAGGGAGAACTATCTTCTGAAAGTGCTTAAATCGGTCTATCAGCTATGAAAGTGTCATGGTTTAACCCCAGCCAGCAACAGCACCACGCAGCCACTCGCTCACCCCCCCCTCCCCAGTGGGGTGGGGGAGAGAATCAGAAGGGTAAAAGTGAAAAAACTCAAGGGTTGAGATAAGAACAGTTTAATAATTGAAATAAAATAAAGTAAAATAGGAATAGTAATAATAACAATAATATACAAAGCAAGTGATGCACAACACAATTGCTCACCACCCACCAACAAATGCCCAGCCTGTCCCCAAGCAGCAGTCCCCCCCCTCCTGGACAACACCCCCCAGCTTATATACCAAGCATGATGTCATGCGGTATGGAATAGCCCTCTGGCCAGTCTGGGTCAGCTGTCCTGGCTGTGCCCCGTCCCAGCTTCTAGTGCACCAGGCAGAGCATGGGAAGCTGAAAACGTCCTTGACTAATGTAAGCACTACTTAGCAACAACTAAAACATCAGTGTGTTATCAACATTATTCTTGTCCTGAATCCAAAACACAGCACTATACCAGCTACTAGGAAGCAAATTAACTCTATCCCAGCCAAAACCAGGACGGGAAGGTATAGAATCATAGAATCATTTAGGTTGGAAAAGACATTTAAGATCATCAGGTCCAACCATGAACTTAGCACAGCCAAGTCCACCACTACACCATGTCCTCAAGCACCATGTCTACCCATCTTTCAAATACCTCCAGGGATGGGGACTCAATCATTTAGGCGGGCAGCCTGTTCCAGTGCCTTACTACCCTTTCAGTGAAGAAGGTTTTTTCCTAATATCCAACCTAAACCTACCCTGGCACAACTTGAGGCTGTTTCCTCTAGTCTTATAGCTTGTTACTAGAGAGAACAGACTGACCCCCACCATGCTACAACCTCCTTTCAGGTAGTTGTAGAGAGCAATAAGGTCTCCCCTCAGCTTCCTCTTCTCCAGACTAAACAACTCCAGCTCCCTCAGCCGCTCCTCATAAGACTTGTTCTCTAGACCCTTCACCAGCTTCGTTGCCCTTCTTTGGACATGCTACAGCACCTCAATGTCCTTCTTTAGTGAGAAGCTCAAAACTGAACACAGTATTCAAGGTGCAGCCTCACCAGTGCTGAGTACAGGGGGACAATCACTTCCCTAGTCCTGCTGGCCACTCTATTTCTGATATAGGCTAGGATGCTGTTGGCTTTCTTGGCTGCCTGGACACACTGCTGCTCATGTTCAGCCGTCTGTCAACCAACACCCCCAGGTCCTTTTCCACCAGGCAGCTCTCCAGCCACTCTTCCCCAAGCCTGTAGCGTTGCATGGGGTTGTTGTGACCCAAGTGCAGGACCCAGCACTCAGCCTTGTTGAATCTCATACATTTGGCCTCGGCCCGTTGATCCAGCCTGTTCAGGTCCCTCTGTAGGGCCTTCCTACCCTCAAGCAGATCAACACTTCCACCCAACTTGGTGTCATCTGCAAACTTAGTGAGGGTGCACTCGATCCCCTCATCCAGATCATTGATAAAGATATTGAACAGAACCGGCCCCAATACTGAACCCTGGGGAGCACCACACATGACCGGCTGCCAACTGAATTTAACTCCATTCACCACCACTCTTTGGTCCCAGCCACCCAGACAGATTTTAACCAGCAAAGAGTACACCCATCCAATCCATGAGCAGCCAGTTTCTCCAGCAGAATGCTGTGGGAGACAGTGTCAAAGGCTTTACTAAAGTCCAGGTAGACAACATCCACAGCCTTTCCCTCATCCATTAAGCAGCTCACCTTGTCATAGAAGGAGATCAGGTTAGTCAAGCAGGACCTCCCTTTCATAAACCCATGCTGGCTGGGCCCGATCCCCTGGTTGTCCTGTACGTGCCACATGATGGCACTCAGGATGATCTGCTCCATAATCTTCCCCAGCACCGAGGTCAGGCTGACAGGCCTGTAGTTCCCCGGATCCTCCTTCCGGCCCTTCTTGTAGATGGGCATCACATTTGCTAACCTCCACTCAACTGAGCCCTCCCCTGTTAGCCAGGACTGCTGATAGATAATTGAAAGTGGCTTGGTGAGCAAGCAGCTCCCTCAGTGCCCTTGGGTGGATCCTATCCAGCCCCATAGACTTGTGCGTGTGTATATGCTGTAGCACGTCAGTAACCATTTCCCCTTGGATTATGGGGGCTTCATTCTGCTCCCTGTCCCTGTCTTCCAGCTCAGGTGGCTGGGTACCCTGAGAACAACTGCTCTGACTATTAAAGAGTGATGCAAAGAAGGCATTAAGTACCTCAACCTTTTCCTCCTTCTTTGTCACTGTTTTTCTCCCCGCATCCAATAAAGGATGAAGGTTCTCCTTAGCTCTCCTTTTGTTGCTAATGTATTTGTAGAAACATGTTTTATTGTCTTTTATGGCAGTAGCCAATGTAGTATGTCTAGGTCAAAATTATTTAATTCAGGTTTCACACAAGATTACCTGAGCAAAGAACTTGTCCTCCACATCATGATAATAGTTCAGAGAGCATTCACAGCCCTGAAAAGAGAAGAGTTTAAGACATGTTCTTCTCGTCAACATTTCCTATTAATTAGTTTGGGCTATACCTTTAGCACTCTGGCTGCTGTAAATTTCAATGCAGGTCATTGATAAAAATATTCCTCATTCAAAAACTTTCTTTCTTCTTATAAGAACGGGCTATGATGAAAAGAATGATGAAAACTAAATGCAGTCCATTTTATGTTCCTATATTAGGTATTCCCATACTTGAAAAGTAGATTTTAGGGTGAGCCATGGTGATTCTGACAATCTAACTGCTGCCCAGGTTCCCCATAGAGTCAATAGGCAGAAAACATAGCTTTGACAATTGATTGTTTTGGGAGTCTAAGCACCTAAATTAGATTGCTCAAATGGAATGACCTGGGTAAACACCTCTAATAAGTTAAAACTCAGAAATCTTAGAGGTTATTAAAATCACAGGCTGAAATAATGCATTTTGGTAAAATTGGTTTGCTTACTTCTTTATGGTTGGAAAAAAAGATTCTTTCATATTATTCAGTGCTTAAAGCATCAGTGAGGGATGTGATATTCCTTCATCAAAGGACTGCATCTTGCTCTCTTCCTGACACTGAAAGTTTTGCATTTTGAGGTATAGAGTTATGCTGTATGTAAGGGCATGGCATGTAAGGGATAGTCTGTTGATTCTGTTGCTCTACAGACTGCTAGTAATGTCATCACCCAAGAAAAACTACACTGCAGTTGACTTGAGCACTTCTTAAAATGCCCTGCAGCAACAAGAGAATTTTAAAGCAGACCAGGCTATGTCTGAAGAGGAGACAGTATGTGTTGTTACCTAGGGCTGAACTTTCTACATTTGACCTCAGTGCAGTCAGAATTAAATTGTCTGGATCTAGCCTACTGGAATTAATCCATTTGATGCTGAAATAATTGACAATTCAGCATTCTTCTGCTAATCTGGAGTTTCTCTGAACCTTTTTTAAGATCTCCAGCAATTTACAGGGAATCTGATTTGTATTATTTATCTTTTGAGAAACTGGAAGTAGTTGATGCCTCATTTTGGCCTGATATTTCTACAATGCATTCTTTTCCTTACTTACCCAGTGCAACAGGAAAGGAAATAAAATTAAAATCTCCCGTGTCTATGAAGGATTCTCCTTATACTGAATCACAGACTTATATAGGTCAGAAAAGACTTCCAGAGGTAATCTAGTCCAACATCCTGCTCAGAGCACATTCAGCAGGTTGTTCAAGACCATATCCAGTTGCTTTTTAAATATCTCTGAAGATGCAGGTTCCACAGCCTCTCTGGGCAACCTGTTACAGTGTTTTACTACCTTTATGGCATTTTTTTTCTTAAGTAGAAGGATTTTATTTCACTTCCTTATTCTGTGTTCCAATTTGTCTCTGTTACCTCTCACTTTCCACTCTGCACCTTTGAGAAGTTTGACTCTGTCTTCTCTACTTTCTTACACTAGGTGCTTGTACGTGGCAATACAATCCCCCTTAGCCTCTCTTCTCCAAGCTAAACAAGCTCCATTCTTTCAACATTTCCTCACAGGGCATGTGAATCAGCCCCCTCAGCCGTCTTGGTAGCCCTCTGCTGATCTCGCTCCAAAATACCTTTCCTTATGTCAGCTCCATGAACAGAACCTGGTATGTACCATTGGCCCATTCTATTGTATGCAACTGCAGTTTTCTTTTCTTAATTCAAGTAGAAAGAAAATATTTGCTCTTTTCATTTGCATCCTGGATTGTTTACGAGAAAGATACTTAGCTCACCACTCCCTCTAACAGATTATTATACAATCAACAAATGTCACAGAAAACTCTTGGAACAATCACCTCACGAAGTATTTTGAACAAATTGTGATGAATTAGTAACTTCTCTTAATATTGTATACTTTTAATCCTCCAGTTGCTAGGTATATAGAGCAGAATGTATTATTTCCTACATACATACATATATGGGTAAATTTAATTTGCATTTTCCTTTATTTCCAGTGCAAGTAAGCTAGAATAGCTCAGACTCCTTGGAGCCAGAGTTTAATGAAGGGCTATAGCTTAGGCTACTTTGTTCATTAATTCTAAATTTAGCCCAGGTATTAAACTAAACACTGAAGCAATGGGGTTTCTTTATAACATCACATCTTAACTCTTACAAAATAAATTATTTGTACCCGTCTACTCAGAATGCAAAACAGAGAACAACTAAAAAAGGCTCCTTTTTACAAGTCAGAATTTATTTTAATGACCACATTTCTTTAAATCAAGACTCTACTCCCATTTTGTAAGATTTCTGTGTTGCGAATGCTTGGCATATTTAATGAGTTATGAGACTTCATAAATTATAGGATGGAATCATACAATCACAGAATGATTTGGGTTGGAAGGGACATTAAAGACCATCTAATCCAAACCCCTTGCCATGGGCAGGGACATCTTTCACTAGATCAGGTTGGTCAAAGCCCCATCCAACCTGACCTTGTACATTGTCAGGAATGGGGCATTGACAACTTCTCTGGGCAACTTCTTCCAGTGTCTCACCACCCTCACTGTAAAAAATTTCTTCCTAATATCCAATCTAAATCTACCTTCTTTCAGTTTAAAACCACTGCCCCTTGTCCTGTCACTACTGGTCCTGGTAAAAAGTCTCTCTCTGTCTTCCTTATAAGCCCTCTTTATATATTGAAAGGCCACAATAAGGTCTCCCTGGAGCCTTCTCTTCTCCAGGCTGAACAACCCCAACTCTCTCAGCCTTTCCTCATAGGAGAGGTGTTCCAGCCCTCTGATCAGTTTTGTGGCCCTCCTCTGGATGCATTCTAAAAGGTCTATGTCTTTCTTGTGCTGGGGACACCAGAGCTGAACACAGTAGTCCAGGTGGGGCCTCATGAGAGCAGAGTAGAGGGGGAGACTCACCTGCTGACCATGCTTCTTTTTACGCATCCCAGGATACAATTGGCTTTCTGAGCTGCAAGCACACATTGCTGGCTCATATCCAATTTTTCGTCCACCACTATCCCCAAGTCCTTCTCTGCAGAGTTACTCTTAATCAATTATTCCCCCAGTCTCTGTTGATATTGTGGATTGCATGGACCCAGCTGTAGGACCTTGCACTTGGCCTTGTTGAACTTCATGAGGTTCACATGGGCCCAGTCCTCAAGCCAGTCCCTCTGGATGGCATCCCTTCCCTCAAGTGTATCAGCTGCACCACCCAGCTTGGTGTCATCTGCACACTTGCTGAGGGTGCACTCAGTCCCACTATGTCATTGATGAAGATATTAAATAGTATTGGTGCCAGTACGGACCATTGAGGGACACTACTTGTTACTGGTTTCCCCTTGGACACTGAGCCATTGACTGTAACTCTTTGGACACGGCCATCCAGTCAGTTCTTTATGCATCTAACAGTCCATCCATAATCTCTCCAATTTAGCAGCAAGAATGTTGTGTGGGACAGTATCAAAGGCCTTACAGAGTCCAGGTAGATGACATCTGTAGCTCTTCCTTTGTCCACAGATGCAGTCACTCTATTGTAGAAGACCACCAGATTAGTCAGACAGCATTGGCTGTCTCTAATTACCTCCCTGTCTTCCATGTTTCCATATGTCTTCTAGGAGGATCTGCTCCATGATTATACTGCACACAGTGGTGAGTCTGACTGGTTGGTAGTTCCCAGGTCCTCCTTCTTACCCTGTAAAAAAATGGGTGTGATATTCCTTTTTCTCCAGTCACTGGAGACTTCTCTGGACTGCCATGACTTTTGAAATATGACAAAGAGTTTCTTGGCAACTACATCAGCCAATTCCCTTAGGACCCTGGGATCCATCTTGTTGTGTCCCATGGACCTGTTTACATTCAGATTCCTCAGGTGGTCTCGAACCTGATCTTCTCCTACAATGGGAGGGACTTCATTCCCCTAGTCCTTACCTTGAGGTTCAGGGACTTGAGAAATGTGGGAAGGGTGATTACCAGTGAAAACTGAGGCAAAATTTATTGAGTACCTCAGCCTTCTCCATGTTGGTTGTCACTAGTTCTCCTGTCTTAATTATCAGGGGGACTATATCTTCTTTAATCTTTCTTTTCTGAGCAATGTACCTGTAGAAGCCCTGATTATTATACTTTACATTCCTTGCCAAATTCAGCTCCAGCTGTGCCTTAGCTTTCCTGATCCCATCCCTACACATCTGGGCAGCATCCCTGTATTCTTCCCAGGATACATGTCCCTGGTTCCACTGCCTGTGCATTTACTTCTTATGCTTTAGTTCGACCAGGAGGTCCTTACTCAGCTATGCTGGTCTCCTGCCTTCCTTACCTGATGATAAATATGATATTGGTATTGATATATGTTATTTTGCAAGAGAGCAACCAGACATTATTCAAAGGAAGAAAGCTCACAGGAAAATAAGTCGAACAAAAAAAAATTCACCAGTACAGTTAATACAGTCATCTGTGGGACTGTGATTTCAATTTTAAATGGCAGATTATTAATGGAAGGAAAGAGATTGCATCAAGCTCAGGAGACTATGCTTAAATTTATTGTATGTCAATACGTTTATAAATATAACAAACTGATTTGCTAGGAACTGAGAGGAAATTTTTATAGTTCTTATGAGGCCATAAGTTCCATAAAAATCCCTCCAGCTATTCATAAGAATTTTTTGAAGAAAAAAAGAGAGTTCGGTAAACTCATGTCAAAATATAATTTTTATTTTGATGACTAAGGATTTGGTTTGCACAGAACGTTGTATTTCTACTTTAGTGGCCATTCTGGGTTGGGTTCAGTTGTTTAAACATAAGCACCTAATGTCATCTGAGGCGCCACATGTATCCAAGTTGTGTGAGTAGGACTGTCAGCCAGGTTCCTGGACTTCCCAGAGATCTATGCCTTGCTGGAAGAGTTGCTGGAGACCAGGTCGGGTGCCTCACAGTCCCTAAAATAACAGGAGACACCTAGATGACTAAAACTCATCTCCAGGCTTTCTACTTGCTCTCTCTTTAAATATTTTATGCATTCTTTGAATACATAAAATAAATGAAATTGATTAGCATAATGCATGGCAGCTTAAGTAATAATGTAAACTGCATTAAAAGTCACTCAGGTGTTTAACACATGCAGTGTTAGAGACTTCTAGTATAGTTACTTCAGTTAAAGACCTTAAAGTAGTTGCAACAAATCTGACTGCTGTGTTTCTGTCTTTGACACACCTGGTTTTTATAAAATATATTTATTGCTGTTTTTTAAAACATAGCTAGACTTTAGACCCTCATATTCATAATACTTTATTTTACTTCTATTGTACAGTTTCTGTTGAAGCTTTTGTCTACTATCTGTTTCGATCAATGTGTTACTGTCTCTAAAGTGATGCCTAAAATTTGTTCTGAACTTGCAAGTCTGGTTGTTTATGGCTTTTCGTTAACTGACTCTACTTATGTAATTGCTATCTGCATGAAAGTTTAAAAAAAAAGCTTTTTGTTAAAATCTCTTAGCTTCCTTTCAGTGTATTAAACACTGTATCAGGCAATGAATAGTCACCCCATGAGACTTTTATTGCAGTTCTGCATCCCAGACAATACTCCAGTTTGATCACTGGTTATAACGTAAATCTCTAAGTATTGACTATGAATTAAACATTGTATTGATAATACTAAATGTATAATCTATCATAACAGAAGATCTTCAAAGAGTTCAGACAACTGTAGAAAATCCAAAAGTTTGATTTAGATCTTAATTTTAGTTAAGGTTGGGTATAAGGTTTTACTCCTCAGAAATAGGGAACACAAATGATTCATCAGCAAAATGAAATATTAAAACAAACGTTAACAATGCTGAAAACATTGTCTGCAGACTACGAAAAAAGTTGTATCATCCTACTTGGTCAAGCTTTGAATAGTCTATAATGGCAACATCTTTATTTTTCTACAGTATATTCTTCACCGGACAGAAACCTGAAGCACTGCCAAGTGATAACTTGATCATTTTGTGCAAATGAAATATCTATCCAGTCATTCCAGATGGTTAGGCTGGGATACATCCCATCTAATTTTGGGCAGATAATCAAGGTGCTCCCTCTTTAGTTGATGATGATTCTTTTCATGACTGTACATGAAGGGATCACAAATCTGATGCTAACAGAAAATGTTAACTACCTTTGGCACTTCTTCAGTGGTCTGGACAGACAGGTGGAGCCCAGAACACTAAACCCACAACAGTATGATTTTAGACAAGACTTGGCAAAGAGAGCTCAAGAGCGTTCAGTTTCTAGGAAATGAATTTAGAAAAACAATATGAAAAGCAAAATTAAATGTAATAGATGTTTAGGGACCTGGCACAAGAGCTCGATGGTCTTGGATATCATAGAATCATAGAATCATAGAATCATAGAATCATTAAGGTTGGAAAAGACCCTTTAGATCATCAAGTCCAACCATTAACTTATCACTGCCAAGTCCATCTATACCATGTCCTCGAGCACCACATCTATCCGTCCTTTAAATACCTCCAGGGATGGAGACTCAATCACTTAAAGGACATCAAAGGACATCTCAACTCAACTTCTCTTCAAAAAAATGTTTCAAAAGTATAGTTCATATAATAAAAGCATGCATCTTCAAATGTTCTACTTGCTCTTAAGGTCAAAATGAAAAATCTCTAATTCAAAGACAAACACGGTATGTCACAAGACCAAGAAATGAAAGACAGCATGATAATAATGAAATCATTTGGATACACAGCAGTTTCAAAACAGTAATTCTCAGACATGAGTCAGAAATCCCTTTGAGAGAAGCAAACCTTTCATTCTTTTTGCCACCTGTTTCTTCCTCTCAGGTTTAGAAAGGACAGGTCATTAAGTACAGAAGGAAGACATTATATTGCAGCTACTCCCACCAGAGAAATATCTAAAGCTAGTTGCACAGTACTAAAGCCCAGTAGTTAATCTTTGAAGACCTTAGTTAATTGAAGTCAATGAGGAAGCTGAATGCTTGATATAGCTAAATATTAGGTTACTGAGTCATGGTTGAGAATATATATTTAATTAAATAAATATTGTGCACTATATATTATACCTATTAAAACTATCATAACTGTTGCTATGAAGTGGCTTAAATAATTAATATTCATACTGAAATCGTAATTTATATATCTAATTACTGATAAAGGATGGAAAAAAAAATCTAAATTAATCAGACTGCTTTATTTATGAATAAACATTTTGTGCCATTTTTGCTGTGGCTGTATTTCAGAGATTTCATGGAATTTCAATATTTTTTGTTCTATTGACAGATGCGTTTTTAGATATAAAAGTAAAAAATAAAGAAAATCATTTAAGATGACTAGTATTTTATGGATTGATTTTAATATGATTATGTCAATTTTATTTAATAAAAAATTGTTTCTTTATGTTAGGTCACTTTTTTATTCTGCAGAAATTGCCATGTTATAATTTTGAAGGAAAACATAAGTAAAGAGAGATTAGCACTGAGGAGAAAATTTGTAAAAAGTGATTAAACAAATGAAGTAACTGTTTGTTTTTTATTCCCATTTCTGTTTCTAGAAATGTCTATGTTTTTCAGAGCATTCTATCTCACTACACTAGCTGCTTGCTCTTATTTTGCTCAGTCTTGCAGTAAAGTAACCATATAGGACTGAAATCCTATATATAAGCTGGCTATTATGGGACTTACTGTAGACTGCAAATAACACAGGTTAAAATCAGTTTTGCAGGAGGAACAAGAAGGTAGCTTCATTAAGTATCATATAAACATAGCATCTTCCCATTTTCAGGATCTGTGTGAGACTCCCTAAGCAAATAAGTGCTTCTTACTTGAATACTGAAAGCTTACAAAATAAATCTCACTGTAATTTAACATAGTATCAATTGAAAGTTCATAATTTCAAATTAAATTAATTCAAATTACTTCTAGGCCAATTCATGTAAATAGGTATTTGTTTGTAGATACCATTTGAACAGGCCTTTTTAAGAATTCAAGCCTCACTAAGTTTTGACAGGAGAGAGTCAAAAAGGGAATTTTTTTTGCCTTCAGATGAACCCAAGTAATTCATATAATATTGCTACCTTTCATCCATTGTAAGACCCATCCTAATCTCAGTTTTATGATTATTTACTGTTGACCCAGCTTAGAGCAGGAGGTTGGACTAGATGACCTCCTGAGGTACGTTCCAACCTGAATTGTTCTGTCATTATCATTCTACCATTATGTACAACTATACATGCTGAGATTAGTCCTATTGATTGCAACTTGTTCTGTTTACAATGTGACTTAAGTACAAGTAAATACATTCAGCAACAATATTTTTATGCATAAATTCAGTTACAAGTCTAATTCAAAACTTTTCTTCCATAAAATCTTCCTACTTACAGCTGTTTCCAGGAAACATATATGAAGATGACTGGGAGTTAGCTGATAAAGAGATGAAAGGTCAATACAGAACAAGTAATTTGATTAAATGATTAAAAAATGAATATATGCACTATGTGTTCCTCCTGCATTTTCCCAGCTTCTGTACTGTAAGCATCCAAGAAAACTCATCATTCAATCCAATATTTTAAAACATTATTGTTATAGTCACCTTTCTTCTTGTTGTATGTTTCTGTCTCTTCAATTACTGGCAGCTCTTCAATTATTACAAACAGTGTTTGTTTAAATGAGTGATCAGAACTTTTAATCATAACTCTGATTACTCTTCTTACAAGATATTGTTACTGCAGCTATAGTAAGAGACCTACTATTTCATGTAAGAGCTGCCTAAGACACTGATGTATTGTTTAAAAGAGCAAAGCTTTAAAAACCTAAGGCATTCAATAGCAGGAGAAATCCATGGTTTTTAAGTAGGATGTCACATATTTTTATATTATTAATATTTCTGTATAGGATCAACCAGGTGAAGAGCAGAGGAAATAAGACAAAATATACCAAATAACTCTGACAAATGGCTGAAGTAGCAATGAAATTATATATATATATAAAAAAAAACATAACACAGTAACTTAAGGTAATTTTAAAAGTAGGATGTATTTTAAATTGCCCCCTAATTTGCAATTCCCTTTTCTGAAGAAGACATTTACAACTATCCAGATCCCCAGCTAAGAAATAAATTTAACACTTACTGCAGAAGTCTTCTGTTAGGAAGCAAAACTGATATCAATATCCGATTTAAAAAATAAGGGGTTTCAAAGAGTTACAAAATATATTTGCAGAGGTCAACAAAAGTTACTAATATCTTTATATAGAATGTTTTATTTATGTTCAATAATTTTTTATTCTATCATCATCCAGTTAATATAATTATAAATATTATAATTATATATAGAATTATTATAATTATATATAGAATTATATATGTTATTATATAAGTTAAACAGTTTTACATACAAAATTTTTTAAAGCAACCTTTTTAGTCTGTGCTTCGATTAATTTTCTTTAATTAGCTCTAGGGAAAGGAAATATGTTCTCCTGCATGAGACTTTTTTCCCCAAACAGTTTCAGAGGAACAGCTGTTTGCATGAAGAGGCTGTGGCCACTGAACGAGGATGCTGAAGAGCCGTTGCCTGATTTTCAATTAGACAAAGAAAAGCTGGTGCCTCAGCACTGTGGGCAGGACTGAGGGTGCCCAGTTGTGATTGGCTCAGGGCCCTGCAGCACCTGGTGGTTGGCTGTCACCATGGCTGCTCACTGCCCGCCCCTCAGAAGGCTCTCACACGGCCATTTTCAGCTTCATTACAGGGGAGTCGTTGAAGGTACAGGGTTGTAACTGGTCCTGGCCCTGCCAAACACCTGTGCAGGCATGGTTTGCCTGTGGTAAAGCCATATGGGCTGTTCCAGATACCTTCTTGTCCTTCATGTGCCTGGGCAATGTTTCCCAGAGAATTTAGCCCACAACCTTCCCAGGGATTGAGGTGAGGCTGGTGGCCGCCTTCTTGCCCATCTTAAAAAGGAGCGTGAGTGATGTCTGCCTTTTTCCAGACCTCTCCCAGTTACTGATTACCCTTGAAGATGATGACAGCTGCCTTGCGATGGCAGCCAGGTTCCTCAGCACCCTCAGGTCCATCCCCTCCAGTCCACTGGTTTGCTGTAACGGTCCCTAACTGGATCATCTTCCACTGTGGGCAACCACACTTAAAAAATCTGGTGATACTGTAGCTCTGACAAAACAAAACATTGTTTTGTGTGATTTATTCTGTCTTCTCTCTGCAGCAATACCAGTTAAAAGATCAGGGCTATAAGATCTCCAGAAAATCTGGGGTTTGTAATTCTACTTAAAGATCCTGTGACTGGCAGGTAGGAAAACTGAATATAAAAGGCAGAATAAGGACAACGAGTAGTTCTGGCTGAGTAAGCAGTTTAGTCACTGAAGCAGCTTATACTGAAGTAAAAAAGAGAAAATAGAAACTTGATTTGCAAGCTTATATTTCTGGTTTACAAGACCCAGTAACCACAGAGGTCATGTTTGAGCTATCTGGGAATGGGCATTGGAAGCCCACGATGCCCTGTATTGATCACTGCTCTAATGTTATAAAGTTCTCCCTCATTAAAAACTCCTAAAAGTTCAGAGGCCATTTCAGATTCTGCAAGAACAAAGCCCTAGCAAAAACTGTTTCTAAGCTAAAAAATAATTTTAAAAGTTTGATTTCCCTCTCTTTTTTTCCTGCAGTGAATAGTAGATATGAAAGGAAAGCCTCTCTTTTGTCTGCCTGATGTTACAAAGTCTCCTACAGTATACTAGTCTTGATGAAATCCTTTTATGCAGAAACATTTTGTGGAAAAGTGCAAAAGAAAATCCCTTTCCTCATCTTTCAAGATTAAAAATGGATTTGAACTAGAATTAAAAATTGAGATAATTCTTAGCAATGAACATCATTAAATTCTTGATTTAAGGATTAGAGCCTATGGTCTATAAGTTTCAATAAAGCAGGAATTCCTGACACATTTTTTCTGATCTTCAGAGCTACCACAAAAGCAAAACCAGTGTTTCAGAAAATTCCACTTTGTTGTGTGAATGAGCCCTCTGTGGTAACATAGGAACACATGAACAGAACACAACACAGTTAAATTCTCTTCATTGTACACCATAGCTAATTAAAAAAAAAAAAACTCTAATAATATGAAAAAAAAAGAAGTATTGTTAAGGAAAGAGAGTCTTGTCATACAAGTTATTTTTCTAATGGACTTTTGGAATAAAAGCATCAGTAACGATTTGGACATCTGTAGATGTGTCAGTACATCAACTCATTTCAAGGACCTCCTCACCTCCAGAATGATGCAATCTAGGAGAAATCTCTATTCTACATATTTACTTTTTAAAGAGCTGCAATAAAATGTATGTACTTATGTAATAATTTAGTATATTTTATATAGAATTTGCATGATGTATTAAAGGAAACCAAATGCTTTTAAATCATATATAACTCAGTGATAGTCTCATTTATAGACTTAATTTTTAAGAAAGTGGCATTACATACATACTCTGTCTTTCAGCTATATACTTTATTTTTAAAGCATTTATTCATCTGAGTGCCAAGAATATTTAGCTTGATTGTACATCTCAGTGTATTTCAGACATCAAAAAAGTTATGTCTCGTAGTAACTCTACTGGTAGGTTTTTCATTCTGCGCATTTGATAGGTTGGAAAGTAAAGTTGATTTACTTCAGATGATAGACAGAACACCTCAAATTGGGCTTTGAAGGCAAATTAGTATCTAAAGATTTTGTGCATTTCATAGCTCTCTACAGGATGTTCCTGGCTTTAGGCTCTTCTCTGTATACAGTCCTTTTTACATCTGACACATCCTCCTCTGGCACCTCTTGGGGTAGTTCCACTTCAGCAGCACACTCTTGTGAGAACTGTTAGCATTCTCATCAGCTTTAGAGATAAGCCCACATTTACTCATCCATCTGTGGTAATGGGGTATTATGTCCAGTCATTCTTCCAAAAGGCTTGATTCAGCAAAATCTTGAATCACACACATAACTGAAAATACTCACCAACTCCAGTTCTCGAGCTTGTTTTTTTTAAGTTTTCCTAAGTTTCTTTTCTTGAAATGCATTTTTGAAAAAAATGCACACTATCCAAGTCACAATCTGTCAATAAGTTTACAGCACTCTTACTGAGCAGAAGTAAGCTATATTTATAGAAGCTCATTTGCAAAAGAGAATAAAACAAAAGTTGGAGGTTCCTGAAAAGAAGATCATCTAGAAAGTATTCTTATTTTTGGCTACAGACCAAACTGATATTGCTATGTTTCTTTTTTAATTTTACTTGATTTCATTTCATTTATGAACTATGATTGCAGAAGAAGAAAATGTGGATAATGAAGATAAGAAGATAAGGAGCAGGAAAAAGAAGGAAAGCAGAAAACAAAGAGGAACAGACCTTTGAGTCTTTTCTTTTTCTTAAAAGACACTGAGTACAGGTGAAAACTGAGAGTACAGAAAAAAGAAACATAATTATGATGCAAGAGGAAACTGAAAAATCCCAAACCATATTTCTTGTTGATCTTATTGACTGCTAATGTGAGCAGTTGCATCAGTAGTAAGTGGACTTTCCACAGTATGCATTCTTCTCAGTGTCAAGCATTTATAAGATTGAATCCAGAAATTTCAGTTCCAAAATTTATATGCAATTTCACCTTACTGACGTGGTCTGCAGCTGCATTTTGGAAATGACATTAGGAAGCAACTACTAATTGCAATATTCAATATATAGATAGCATGATAGCAAGTGAACTAAAAATGCAGAGGAGAGACACAGTGTCAGTTCTGGATTAGACTGTAAAGGGATTGTGATTAATAAAGAATGATGACTATTTTTTGCTGCCTGACACAACACACGGTGGAAGAAACTCACTGAAAATTTTCTGAAAGTTTTCTAATTGCCCAAGAAGTTTAAATTTTGAAGAATATAGAGCATAGATACATAGTACACCATAAATCATTTCTGCCTTGTCTGTTTCATTAAAAATAAATAAAACCTCAAATAACTATAAATATGGAGGCCAACAGAAAAAAGTCTCACCAGATTCTTAATTTCTTTAAAGGCTTTATACAGCATACCAGAAATGTGAACTACTGAAGAATAATTCCCCAGTTCAAGATCTAAACTGAAGAACCCTCTAAAATTTGACTGTTACACACTAAAAAGCAGTGTATTTAAAAGCCTGAAACACTTGTTTTTGACAGGTATTGTGCATAAACCCCAATAAACATTCAAATACATCATGCCATGATAAGGAAGTTACTGTGTTTCTAAATTATTTTTCTTCTTAAATCAAGGGCTGTTGATTTGAATTTCACCTCTTTCCATTACCAAACTACATTGTTTATATGTCAAACTCCCAACCAAAAAAGCACTGGAGAAGAAAATGGGAACTGTATTTAATCTTACTATAAACATTATGTCTTGTCTTAAGCATTTTCACTTCTAATTCTTCACTTTTTTGTCCTTCACAGGAAAAAAAATTCAGCTCTTTGTCAGAATTTTCTAATAACTTTGGACAAAAGTTCTCCATTTATTCAAAATATTTTTTAAAGAATCAGCTCTTAAAGGTCTCTCCCTTTTAAAAGCATCAAAGTTCTGAAATCATCAGTTTTACTTTTGACTTTTTCTACAACACATTAATTTTCTGATAAAACTTAATTTTTAGTTTGAAAAATTAATTGGTTTTTGAACACAAAAAGATTACAAAACCAAAGCAAATTTAAAAATCCCAGTGACAGAAAAGAATGATTCAGCCAATTTTTCGTTTCGAGGTTTATCAACAAGTTGAGATTTTGGTGTTCCATCTTTCACGTCAACCACAACAGACACAGCAGGGTCAGAGAAGAAGGCTGAGTTCAGCTATAGGATTTGACATTAAAAATGTGATTCATTCACCTAAACAAAAATATCTAATTGATTCCAGCAGGTCTCGTATGTTCATACATCCCCATATGGGGTACTTCTGCAGATAGCAGACACATTCAGTATCAGACTATAAAAACTGAAGGAGAAAGTGATGTGAAATAGAGTTCTCATTATCTTGGATAACTCATAAAGGAGTATTATTCACTGAAGAACCTGAAACTGCAGTTGCTGCAAGTGAGGGGATTCCTCAGCCACCTCCAGGAATGCAGCAGGGTAGCTGCTACAGAGTGAGTAGTTCAAACACAACTATTCAGGCTTGCTGAATTCGGCAGCCGATAGACATGGCTGCTGCAGCTCTCTGTCCCCAGGTCCAACTGCTACTGAGGCTGAGCATTGTTTCTCAACAGGCATGCATGGATGAACACACACACTCACACACAAAATTCACACACACGGCCAGTCACCTCATGCTAACTTGGGTGGAAAATAGTGCCTTCACCAGCACCCACATAAACTCAAACAAATATGAATAGCATGGAAAGCCTCATTCTATGCCACTTCTCCAGCCGACTGAGGCTGAAGTCCAGGAGTGGACTACACACACATACAGGCACACACACACACACACACATATATACTTACATATACATACAAATACAAAACAAAATATGGATCAGTCCATCAGCTGGCCTTAGACACTCAGTCTATCCAGTGGCTAGCCCTTGGATTCCCTGGTCTTCCAGTTGCTGGCACTTGAGCCTATGAGCCCCAACGGTTTTTGTCTCACTCACCTCTTATACACTTGTTGGCTAATCCATCTTGAAGTTGGCTAGTGTTCACACATATGCAGTCAGAACAGAGAGCATACCCACACAGAACATAGTCAAAAATATGATTTAATGAGAATATGGGCTAGACTGCGGTGATAAAGTGCAGGGTGAAGATGACCTGTTTACACTTTTACCTTTTATCTACATTTGTCTCTGTTTTCCCCAGCTTGTTCCATCCCTTTCCCTGCCTTTAGTCCTTCCAATAAAGGTTCTACAATAAGCCTTGCACATTCTCACAGTCTCCTGAATATATTCCACAATAAGTTTTAGACAGTTCTAAAATGTTCCTTCCCCTACCTCCCATAATTAATCCTCTTCAGCAATACCCTCATTCACTCCACAAGGCACCTGGGGAGTAAGCTTCTTTTCTTGACTTATCTTGGGGGATGAACACCCAGACACTGATCTCATTGTTCTTCTTGGGCAGCCCTGGGGCAAGCAGAGTCTTCCTGCACTCATGAAGTTACTGGGGTCCTTGGCCTGTCGTTGTTCCTCTGCTCCTCACCAGGCCTTGGTGGCTGTGGTGATATAACAACCTAATACACTCTGAGCAGTATTCAAATTACTAAAAATGGAAAGATTATTTGGTCATGTTGGAAGCACGGGGCACTCAGGGTGCGAGCAATATGCTTGGGAGGCTTGGGAGCAGGAATGTCGGCAAGGGCCAGTGCTTTAGCTGCGAGCTAGGAGTCATTCCCATGAATAAATGGCTAGCTCATTTTTAAAAAGACCTAAGAGGAAAAGAGTTGAAGCAAGGTACTCTGAACCAAACGGCTCAGGGAATGAGGATGGCTCCCTGGGGCACATGATGAAGGTGGCAGAGGCTGTCACAGCTGATACAACTGTCTGGAAGGAGCAATTTACCTCCCCTTGCCGCAGTCCTCTGTCTAAAAAATGGGAACAATGATATTGCCCTATCGTAAAGGCTGGAAAAATGCATAATATCCAACAGATAGTCAGAAATCATGCCACTATTGTAACAAAAGGAGAAAGCATTTCTAATGTTGAACAGTGTTTCCTTATCCAGGTTGTAAAGGCTCTTTAGGTCTTGTACACCAAGTCATTAGAAGTCTTGTGTCTCCTTTTCTGTCTGCATGTTTGGTTTCCATCTGAAGAACAGCATGCAACAATGCACTTTCTCCATCGTTATTTCAATATACAGTTGGTATATATATGACTTCTGACAGTGTCAAAGGATTTGGAACTGGGAAGCACTACCCACACCAAGAACTTATGACGTGCTCTTCAGGAACTTAAAACTCTCTTGTACATGTAGTAAGTAATCACATGGCTGAGCTTCGAGATATTTTTCAGAGAAAGTGACAGCCACAGTAAGGTTGGGCTCCACTATTCACTTTTTTTTCCTCAGCTAGTGAAAGAGAAAGGATAGGAGGCAAGATAATCTTTCGTTAAACCACAATCTTGAGACACCAAGACTTTCAAAGGAACAATGACAATTGTAATGCGTACTGTGAATACATAGACTTGTTTAAATGCCTCACTTTCTGGCATCCTGAAAAAATTACTTCCTGTCAAGAAAGATCAAACAAGTTATTATAGAGAACTACAGAAGACAAATATAACATATTGCTTTGCAAAGTAGCACATCAGGAGTTCCTCTGCCCACAGAAGTTAGAAAAGTACAGCAGCCAGGAAGCAAGCACCTGGTTTTAGGACAAAACCCATTTTCTTTGGATAATTAAATAATTAAATTAAGTAATAATAATTATGCCATGGGAAAAATATCATGTTAGCGGTGTATATTCCACACATACTACACTCAGATTTATGAGAAGCAGCTGATGTCCAGGTTAATGTAGCATACGACAACTAAATGAGATAAAAGTTCCTTCTTTGCATCTCATAGAAGTACTGTATATTGTGACATCTGAAAGAAATATCACAGGTGGAAACAATTGCAAATTTTCATGTGGAATTTTTCCATTTAAAAAGTCATGATTTATTGAAACCATCTCTTAGTAGGAGAGTGTCACTGAATTTTTTGAGTAAAAATAAATGTATAACTGTCAAAGCTTTTATAGCTTTTTAAAATCTATTTTCTGCCCTTCAGAAGAAAAAGACTTTTAATATTAAAATATAAATACATTTATAAAGTGAAAAATCAAAGCCAAAACTGAGATGTAATGTTTTAAAAATTACCGCAGCAGAATGTTTTGATTAAACTTTACATATGTTTTTCTTTCTTGCATTTTCCTTAAGATATATTTCTCATATATTCATTGTTTCTTTCCAACTCAGAAAGAACAAATTTAGTTGCTTAAAAATAGGCAGCTAATGCCATTATAGATGCTCTAATGTTTTTTCAGATAGTTGCATGGAGCTAGCATGTCTGACCAAGGATCATGGAAGCTGAGGGGCAGCAGATGCATCAAAGAGCTCAAAGAGCTCTGCATGTCTGCATTTAGGCAACTGAATACTACATTTTGTGACCCTGCAAGCCAAAATTATTTGGTGGGCATATGTAAACATATCTTCACATTCAACTATACCACTTCTTTTGAGTTTTGTTTGCCTCTTGGCAGAAACCAAGTGAAAAACTCCACTCTCCTTAAGTCTAATGCAAAATAAACAAGGGAATTTGCAAGATTACCTACTTCTACTCTGACCATACAAGTTACAAAAATGTTTCAGCTGTTTGTTTGTTTTTAATAAGTTCATTTTATTGATTCCAGGTTTTGATGGGCAGAACTTGCAAATGGAAACTTTAACATCTCATAGTATCGTTCTTTATGAAGTAAGAGTGCAAACAGGAATTAAAGAGAAAAAAGAAGCTGAACTCTTCCAAAGAGTGTTGCTCTATTTTTGCATTTCGTATCTCTCCGTAATTTGATAGTATTAAATACAAAATTTGAATGCACAAGGAAACCAGCTATTAGACCTTTCTTTGATTTGATAGGGAGAAAAAGCAGCAGAAATATTTGTACTAAATCAAGTAAAAAAACAAAGTAACTGGCATTTTTGTGTTTAGTGGTTAGTGTTCTGATCCTTGGTTCATAAGCCACATTTTCCTTATGAGTATCTAAAACTGAAATTGGAACATTTTTAAAAAAAATTATTTTATTCTTACATTCATGCTTGCTACAAATCAAGATTGCCTGAGACCAATACTCATATTTCGGCCATAGCAAAGTAGAACATAACACAAATACAACATAAACTGTAGAAACTTGTTTTCATTTTATCTTTAAAGCTACTTTGTTTCTAGTAGCTTATCTTTTTAAGGTTTTATCTAAACCTAATTCTAAACATATTCTTTCTTTTTTTTTGGATATACATGTCTTTCAAATACAGACATGGACACACATATACTGCCTCAGTAAAACATTTACAGCCAGTGCAATTAGAAAGAGTTACAGCAGTATCCCCTGAGTATTTGAATCACTTGGGAGAATAATGTAGTTGCAGAGACCAGCATTATAGTGCCTTAGAGCTAGAGAAAATATGAAAACCATGGACAAAATGTGAAGAATTTGTTAATTTTTTTCTTCTCACTCCTTGGAAAAAAAATACTATTTGTTTAACATTTATTCATTTTTTTCCTGAACAGTTTGAGGAGATCCAGTGAATTATGCACTAAAAAATTAAGTGCTTCCTCCAGATTTGTTTCATTCAAATTAGTGATTGCTCTCTGAATGAAAATCCCAGATTTTATTATACATTTACTTTCACTTTGCATATATTTGCAACTTGACAACACAGTTTCTAATCTCCATCATGGTCCAACCCACAGTTCCATATCTCAGCTCTTACCAGCTTTGTACAAATGACGACACAGCACAACTTTGTAGGTCTAACTCCCTCTGCAAACTTTACAGTAGTAATGTATTCAGAGATTTCACTAGTTTTGAACTAACAACAAAAGAGACATGTATTTTCAAAAAAATAAACTTACTTGTAAATATAGACCCTTTTCTAGTCAGAAGAACGTAGTTTCCACCCTACTAGCATTTGTGACAGGTTTTACATTTTAATGAAAATAATGAAAAATCTTGACTGTGAACAATAAAAGGATAAATGCTTGACAATATGCACAGTTATGTCTGTAATGACAAACAAATGCACCTAAAAATGTACTGTAACTGAAATAACTTGTTGAAGGACTTGAAGGTCATTTTGAGACAAGGGATTTGGTAAATGGAAGAAGTCACATTGCCCATAGAGCTGCCCTGTCATACGAAGTATTTGCTTCCAGAACTGACTCAAAGACACTTCCTTTCCAACACAATGTATTCTTGATTTGTCAGGAATGTGACACACACTATTAAAAGTGGATAGCAGTAAGTGTCTTCACAGAGCAAGCTCTGCTGAACAGCCTGCAGAAGTGTCACATTTTGTTAGAGCAGCTACCCTGTCCTCACATCTCATTATGCATGGACAACTATACTGGAGGGCATCGGTTAATGAAATTA
The DNA here is from genome assembly GCF_047370975.1 of Nipponia nippon. NCBI lineage: Eukaryota > Metazoa > Chordata > Aves > Pelecaniformes > Threskiornithidae > Nipponia > Nipponia nippon. The sequence goes on along the minus strand of NW_028262336.1, from coordinate 76,116,775 downwards.
ATGCTGAAAATGAAACAAAACCCGAGATGACTGCATGACAATGCTACAATGCATCTGCCCACTTTAGAACATGTTACAAAATAAATGTACAGCTCTCACTATTTCAACTGGCTTCATTATATTATAATTGTTTTTGATGTACTTGCAAATCACTTTAAATGGCTGTGGAAGGAACGTATTACTTCTGTTGCTTAATTTATGCAAACATGTCTGAATTTACTATTCTCCTTTCCCTCTCTCTTATATTACTCTGTCTTTTTAACCTCTTGTTATGACTTGTTAGACAAAGACTTCTTCCAGTGTTTGCCTTCCTTAACTTGTCTATGCTGGCTTCAATAATCTAAGATGCATTGGAACCCACAGGCACTATTCACAATATATGTAATAGATAATGACAGCAATAGATAGCAACTGAGAAAATAATGCAGAATATAGGAATTGGGAGTCCATCATACAGCTAGTGACACGAACATTGTTTTACCTGAATATTCTACATGGCTGTTATGGATTTTTTCATTCTTGAAAGAAGGATCTGTCACTGAGGCATCTGCTAAATCATATCTAATACAACGTTCATGCTGTCTTTAGTAAGTAATGCCAGAGTGTTACTAGAGTTCCTGAACAAAGTGGCATTCATCAGCAGTAGCTACTCTTTGGAGCATTTAGGCCAGGATGTGTCCTCCAGCATATCTAATACAACAGTGGGATCCTGGAGGAGTATAAGGGAGTCCACTGGTTGCACAAAATGGGTTGGTTTGTACGGTCTTCCTAAATGGCAATTCCTACTGCTCTTGCAGAAAAACACTGGGCAAGACGAACCATTGGTTTGACTTAGGGGGCCATTTCTTGTGTTCTTGTGATAGGGCCAAACCCAAAACCCCCAAATAACTTCCTCTTTCCTCTACCCCACCCTCCATTTGGAAGGTCATATGGGAAGGGAAAGACAAGCATACAGAAGAGTTTCCTGTTGAAAACTCAGCACTCAACTACTAAGCAGAAGAGATTTACAAGATAAGAGGCATCTTGACTTCACAGTCTAGTGCTTAAAGCACCCCATCAGGCTGTGGAGTCCTGGATTATGCTCCCTCTTTTGTGTTTTACATTTAAGTGTTATTGATTTTAAAACACCCGTAGTAGTATAAAGGACTGATTCCCATCTGGGCTTTCTAGCCACTAGGACAGGTAATAATGCTTTAGGCCTTTAGCTCTGAAGAAGGCAATGAAGTATTCTGGGACTGTTGTTAAATAACAATATAGATTCTTTAAGTTTTAAACTTGGATCCTACATGGCTCAGTCCTACCGAGATAATAATTTACGATAGTCATAATCTTTGTTATCATCATGGAATTCATTTCATTTTCCCCTTAGCTCAGCACTCATGATTATAACTTTTATAAAGTAATTTCAGTCAATATTCTGCAGGACCTTGATTCACAAGGGCATACAGGGATGAAGAAGAGGGTGTAATGTGTCACATAAAAAATTCCAGATATATTTTTCTTGGTATTGTTTAGCTCACTTCCTTTTCTACTCAGTCATGGTATGTATTCTGCTGGACTTTTTTTTCTATCTTTGTGTCAGGTAAAATGGAAAGGAAGTCATTTCACAGTGTACAACATATTTTCATCTGTTGTTTCTCAGGTAATGAATAAAGTTATGCACATTTGGCATTTATTTAGCTTACTTATATGTTAGATTGTACTTTCTTGAATAATTCACTATGCTCCTTACACTGCTGTAGACAAATTAGGATAGGTAAAGGGAGTCTGGGAGAGAGTCATGAAACTGTCAAGGAGTTGCTATCATCTGAGCAGAGGTTATGAAACAAATCTGAACCTCTAATAAACTAAATATGTAAAAATGGTGCAGAAATGCAAGATCTTTCCTATAAAAGCTATACATTGAGGAATTCACAATATAAAACTTTCAGGATGCAATTCTGTTAACAGAAAGGTAATAAGAGATTAAAAGATGGCACTACAGAAACACTACACTATAATTGTTAGACCAGTGCCTCACAACCACAGCCTTTTTTAATCAGAAAGCAATCTACTCTTCTAAAAATCCAAAGGTTATCTTGTGCAAGGTTGGCAGAATGGTTTTCATCTACATCCTATTAAAAAAACTAAACTAAGCATGGAATGCTTAGTTGTTATTTTTGTATTTTCCCATTTTGATTTTTTCCTTGCCTGTCTGTGAACAGGTATCATTTCATGAAACCGTTGCTCAGATACTACAGATCACCAATAATCCAGAGATCATGAGTTGAGAAACAGCCTTAGATTTGGCTGCTCCAAGAGCTTCTTTGATTAGTCCTTCTACTCAGATGAAGTGTCACGAGTAACACTAGCTGCTATAAATCTTTAGGAGTTAATCTCTTTTCTGCTAGAAACTGTCTGATAAAGCAAGGGACCAAGATCCATGTTCTGTTACACCATTAATGTATACTGTCCATCTTCACACACATACACACATGCACATATTTTACAATGTTTTCTCTTGAGGTTTGGTGGAAGTTGGTTAGTTAAAAAAGTGTTCTCTGTGGCTTGATCCTAAGACATTAATGGTCTCTCTGAAGGTGCTAAGGGCTTAAAAGTTGTAAAACACATTCATATCACATGATACCTCACCCTGTGTCTAGAAGTGTATTTCTGCGGCCATGAAATCTGTGATTTTTCCTGCTGACTTCATTGGAAACTGAACTGTACCTTTATACCTGAAAGGAGGTTGTAGCGAGGTGGGGGTCAGTCTCTTCTCCCTAGTCACAAGTGATAGGACAAGAGGAAACGACCTCAAGCTGCGCCAGGGGAAGTTTAGGTTGGATATTAGGAAAAACTTCTTCACTGAAAGGGTGGTCAGGCATTGGAACAGGCTGCCCAGGGAAGGGGTTGAGTCTCCATCCCTGGAGGTATTTAAAAGATGTGTAGATGTGGTGCTTGAGGACATGGTTTAGTGGTGGACTTGGCAGTGATAGGTTAACGGTTGGACTCTATGATCCTAAGGGTCTTTTCCAACCTTAACAATTCTATGATTCTATATCGAAGTAAACAGGGTTAACAGAAAGACTGACATTCATGTGAATTCACAGATGACTAGAAACTAATAATTATTTCATTCTATACTCAATATATTATGAGATGGGGTTTTGTACTGTTTTAACTAGTATGAAAGAAATGGTAAGAGATGAGGGAAATATTCAGTGTTAAAATCCCCATGGAACTCATTATAAAGATGAATTGATTACAATACTGAAAAAAGAATGAAAAATTAGACTGAAAACAAAAGTGAATATCACATGGGTTTTGGCCTTATGTTTTAGGGCTTTTTTTAATATGCTCTTGTTTCATTGCATTTTAACTTTTTTTGTTACTTAGCCATCATCATTGAAAATTTATTTGTGGTGCCAGAGAGGATTCGGAAAACAGCAGAAAGGCTGACAGAAGTGTAATAGGACTCAACGAGCTGAACTGATATTTTGGAGAAAAAAAGGATTTTCTTGTTGCTCTTCAGCAAAACTTGCATTTGGTAATTCTATAAAATACGATCGTTATTGAAGCCACAATGTCAAAATATGAGGAAAAATAATGAGAAAAAGAAAATAAAGGTCCTACAGAATTTTCCAACTTGCAGGTGATAAGGGTGAAGTATTTATAAGCTTCTTTTCTGTTTGTAACTTTGGGTATGAAGGCTTGGGCAACTGGCTCTAGGTGACCCTGCCTGAGCAGAGGAGTTGGACCAGATGACCTTCAGAGGCCCCTTCGAACCTCAACTATTCTGTGATTCTGTAATTCTGTGGCTAAAAACTTTACCATCTGTGTTTGACACAAGTCAATGAACTACAGAATATTTTTTTTTAAATTTCTCTTTTAAGTTACCTGGAAGGATAATTCAGAGGGAAATCATATTTGTGTCCTTCAATTTGTTTCTTCAGAAAGAAGTGAGTACCTAGGCAGTGTAGCCGAGCTTATTTTGAAGATGCCTGTCAACTCCTTAAGAGATGGACTTTGGTAGGGTACAAGCATAATGCTTTCACTCTAGTGGAGTAGTGAAGTATTGTTCAGCAAAGTGAAATGGTTTATGAATGCCAGAATCGACCTGCCCCGTTCCTTTGCCTCAAACCCTTATAATGACTTTACATAAAGAGATTCCTGAATTGCAGCAATGTAGGAGACATGAAAATCAATCTTACAGTGCATCTATATGATCTCTAGAAGGCAAGCATAACCCTCATCTGCCTTCCTCTAAATTGGCATCAACTTCTGTAGGCTCAACCAATCCACACATTGTGGTGGTGGTGTTGTTAACATAATGATTTCTCAAGCTAATGTGATAGTGAATATTTATATTATATATATATAAGCATTTAATCAATATGTGAAAAAAGGTAAAAAATGTTTTGACTCAAATGATGGGTTTTCTTCTTAGGCAGATTACTTTTTAAAATCAGCTATGGGAATATTTTGCTTAATTTAAAATGATTTATTCATTGCATATAAAATTGTATCTATTACATTGCATTGCAGTTACCTGGTTATGAATGAAGATTTTAATATTCTTAGCCATATTGAAGTGTACTTTTTCCTTTTTATTTCCTATTAAAATTAATTCCCTATAATCACTAAGGGAACCAAAGATAAATAAGATCAGTTCATACTAACATACTAAGAATGTATTCTGTTTAATGTAGTGGAGTATTAACTCTTGTTCTAAATCCAGGTATTGAAAGATCTTATGTAAGTGCAAAACACAGACTCTTAGGGTCCGATTCAGTTGACCAAACATAGATCTCAAGTGCCATTTAAGCTGCTTTGGGATATTCCTCTTGGTCTACAGACACTTCTTTAAGCACATGGGCTATCCATAGATCTCATACCAACTAACCCTCTGTAGATATCTGAAATATCCATGACTATCCAAAATGGTACTTGGTGCCCATGTACAGGCGCTCAAATCTTACTCCAGTTATTACTCACCTAAGCGCCTACCTTCCCATTACAGTCAAATGAGAGCTGGTATCATTTCATCAGTTGGATCATTCTGTAGACTGTATTGGCTACAAGGCAGTTGATAAGACATTGGTGACTGGCACCATTTGAAATACCATATGTTATTCTATTCAGCCCATATTCTTCCAGAAGGACATGGGACTTTCATAGATCTTGTGTAAGATCTGCCAATGTGTGACGTCTCAAAAGGCATTAAAAACCTTTGAGTAGGCAACTGAATTAAGCCTAAAATCTTCCACAAATACAGTGGCATCTTGCTTACTAGCTTACAAGTGGACACCTAAATGTAGGTATCTAAATCTACTTTGCAACTTGTCCACATTGGCAATTGTCTTGCTTTCACTATAAAGGAGAGCACACACAACAGCTGTTTTAAAATTAAGGATATTACATTTAATTTCCCTACAGTGCATGGTGTTTGTGTTACTTTTGTGCAGTCATTGCCTAGGAAGACCCTATGAACTGAAAACAGAGCATCAGCTGACATTGCACAAAATTATCTAAAGGACAAAAATTATAGTTGCATCAAAAATAAAAGATAATCAAAACTGTTAATAAAAGTATCTCTTTTGCAGAAGAAAGCTTCCTTCTAATGCAGTCTAAATTGAGATACTGTTGATTACAGATCCAAGATTACAAGAAGCATCAAACATAGAGATCTTCTCAATTACTTTGCATTATACTTCTCAATTACTTTGTCTTGAAGTCCCTATTTGTAGCTCATGGCATTTGTGCTTAACAATATCTCGTCTCTGTTGGATTAAAAGCAAAGATACTTGCTTCCTTTTTCATTTTAAATAATCAAAATATAAAATTCATCAATTCACGTTTTAAATTTCTTGTGTAATCAGAAGTAGATAGAAATCTGAATTCTTTTATTCATTATGCTAGACAGTCACCACTTTATATGCACCACAAAAGCTTAAGTATAGTAAGTACCTGCAGCTGTTCTGTAGCAGATGGCTATAGTCAGTGTCTGATTTATGGTTTTTTTACTGCTATCGAGTGCACAGCACTTGATTCAATGGCCCAATTAAAAAAAAAAAAAAAACAAAAAAACAAAACACTGACCATTTTAGAAGGTATAATTTGTCTTTTCTCTCTGTAATTGCCATATAGCTTCATCATACTATTTTCTCAGCTTGGGTACAATTTTTTGGGTTTGGTATTTTTCAAGACTCTGCTTGATAGTTTTTGAATTAGCATTGTATGCACCCCCTGCAGGCATTCTCTTCTCTGAAGGAAACTTATGCTGATAGTCTTAAGACTTCATTTCACAGCTTCAAAAAGCTTACAAACATTTCAGTCTTTTTTGGAGAAGTGCTGGGAATCAGGAAGGTAATAATCAGGTGAAATTTTTCCAAGCACACTGTAAGCCTAAAAATTATTCACTTGGTCTGAACCACCAGAAAATGAGCCAAATAGTCCAAGCTACTTTAGGCAACTTCTAGCCCATTCCTCTTGGAAAGGAGTAGAGACACAGAGATTATGAGGGGTTGTTCTTCAGGTTTCTTAAGCTATAGTCTGTAGTCCACTGCTGATCAGTAATGACATTTAAAGCAGATCAGAACAATTTTGTCCTCATAATTGCGCTTTTTTTTCCCAATGAAGTTCGATGAACAACTGCCTATAAAAGTGTGTATATGTACACACACATATGCAAGTCATTAAGAAACTTTACCTGGACAATAAATAACCCTCCCATTAGACTGTATTTATTAATTTCTATCTTCATAATGACCCTGGATTTTTATGCTAAAACTGTAGAGAAATATCTTTTCGCTGAAGTTCCTTTACTGTTCTTCACACAGGTTCAGTAGGTTCTTCATGGAGAAAACTGCTCAGTTCTGGCACTTTGAATTTCTAAAGCTTTGCTGAAGGCCAGTAATTTCTGCACTGCACTGAAGAAGGAACTGTTGAAGGCTTTGCATTCAGGAGTCATATCAAGCGCAAAGAAACAACTACTTCTAAATAGCTAAATTCTGCCTCGGTAGATTTTAGGACCTTCACAAAAGCAAAGTCAGTATATCGCAAGGAGACACAGTAGTGAAGTCTTCATGGATCTCTGATGAACAGAAGTTAATCAGAGTTTAGTTAATCAGCTTTCCACTTGATTCTAGAATAATTCATTCTAGGATAAATTGAGAGTTATCTAATAAGTGTCTTAGAAGTATCTTAGAAACCACTCATACTTTGCAGGTCGATTGGCAGATACATTAGGCAGCCTTAGGCTTGCTGTCGCCACACTTGCAACCAGTATTTTCCCTTTCTTATTTATACTTTACAACTTGTTCTAATTCAGTCCAAGCTAGTGTGAGTGTCATGAGAAAGGACAACGAAGGGAGCAACTCCAAATGAAAATTCTGCAGCTGTTTTATTCTAGTCTGTAGCATACAGAAATAGACAGTCTGATAAACAGAGAATTAAAAGTGGAAGAAAATTATAAAAGAGAGGAAGCCATAAGATCTATAAACCATACTAAATAAAATATCAGGTGAAGTGCTTGCTTTAATACCAGTTCTCCCATGCAGACTATTAAATAGAATAATATCTTGATAGCTGGAACTCAAGGTATCTTAATTCTGTCTCTGTAGTTTCAATAGCATCTTTTATAGTCATTTCAAAGTTGTTTGGAGAATTGACTTATTCCTTCCCTGTCTCACTCAACAGATGAACTAACCTAACATATGGAGAAATCAAGATCAGAACTCCATTATGAAAGCTGCTGTAACATAATTTGGGAAGAGCTACTTTAAAAGACAGTTGTCATACTATCATTTGTGAAAACTTGATCCTGCTTTGAGTGGGGTTTTAGAGACGATGACCCCCAGAGGTCCCTTCCAAGTAAATAATCCAATGAAACTGTGCTTCTAAAGCCTGTTTTACCTTTCAAGGAGTTTGTGGCTTAATTGAAGATAGATCACAACAGCCCATCCTGGAAAGAAAGTAAGGATCAGACCAAAACAAGACAAACTACCATACCACTATAGCATGCAACAGTCCTCACATGCAAATCAGGAGGAATGATTACAAGCAGAGTGAGTTATAAGACTAATTTGTCCAGCTGCAAAATTATGTCAATAACTATCCCCCACTTAATTCAGGGCTTATGCATAGTTGAAAGAAGGGCAGACTTCAGTGCAACGTCTTGTGATAGGACTACTGAGAGCTGTCAGGCTTGTTACTTCACTGACGAATCCACACGAACACAAGACTACTGCTTCCAAAGATGTGAGTACCCTGGTAGACATCACTGCACTGGCTGTCCTTGGTACAGGTTTTTAGTGCTTTCTTTACTGTTGTGTGGGTTAGAAACTGAGCATGGTAAAGGGAGATCTTCTCTTCATACCTTTCTTTTGTCTCCTTTAATCAAAGGTAGACAGTTCAAAAATCCTTCAGACCCAGAAAGTAAGGCCTAAGCTGAGGTTTTAATCTGCCCTTGGAATTTCAAAATGTGATGAATGTAATAGAAATATTTATTTCTTTAAAATACCTATAGTAGTTATGCTGTTCTAATGCAAAGGACATAGTTTACTGTCTTGCACAACAGCACTAAACCACATTGATCTGCTTGCATTGTATCTCCCCATCACTGTCTAGTTAAGAGTACACAGAATAATTTCATTCTGTAGGAACAGACTGTTATTTGAACACGTTTCTCTGAAATTGTTATGGGTGCTTGAGTGATAAATGATTGGATGACCTACCTACACTCTAATAATGAACAGAATATAGAAAGTAATACAGCATATTAAATTGAGGATATAAATCTCTTTCTATTACTACTGTCTTCCACAACACTAATGGAAAGTTCAGCTTTTTATGGCAGCTTAAATAAGAACTGGAAAATGATGAAGCAGGCAGGATTAATTGAATGCCCAGGAGACATCGCTGTTGCTGGTCTGCCTCTTCTCTGTTGGTCTCCTGCACTCACTCTGCAGTACATCTATGTGTTCACCCTCCATCTAAATTGCATGTTTATAGCGGATTAAGTTTAAGGTTGTTTTGCTTTGTTTGATGAGATTAATTTTCTGCAAACCACAGGGGCCATTCTTGTGTTGATGTTACATGTTTGTGCATAAAACTCAAAGTTTCCAGTTAGGATACTTGCCCACTGTCTAACTACGACAAATCAGCGGCGTCAGACCAAAAGCCTCATTGCTAAAAAGAAAAAGGTTGTGCTGCTTCTGTATCCAGTACAAAAGTGTGTCTCAATCATTTCCCTTAACCTCAGATGTGTAAACTCTCTTTGAAACTTAATGTTCTTGGGTTTACCCTGCATAATATCCCAACTGATATGCATATAAATTAAATTAACTCTGTGAGGAAAAACTGAACTTATAAAATTTAGAGGAAACAACTATATCTGATGTTGACAGTTTACTAGTTTATGAAAGTCTTGCTGACCTGGGTTTTTTTCAGAGTGAATTTGGCTTTGGTAATCAGAAGGAAAGGTTTTTGTTGGCTTATTAAACTCTTTTGTTGAAGTATATTGACTTAGGGTTTAACACCAACAGTCAAGATAGAAGTTACTTACTATTCAGTACCTTTAATTGCAAGCTAGAGTTCAAATACTTCAGGACAAAATAAAGCAAATAACACTTGTCACCAGTAATTACAGCCGGTTTTCACCACCCTGCCTTGAAGGCACTGAGCTGCTGCTTTCTTAAGAGGTCACAAAAGATAAATAAGTGAAAAGGAGATCACACTTCTAAAATATCCGAATAACACTTCACTTTGAGAATACTTTTCTTTATTCTCAAATATTGCTTGTTCAGACCCAAAACATGCATTTAATTGCTATTCCTTTGTTGTTAGGCATTCCAGGAAGTCTCCATATCATTTACTTTTGCTTATTGTGTAATACTTACAAGGTCTGAGGTTAGGAATGAGTTGGTGGTTGTGCTTTTTTTTTTTTTAACAAACTCCCAGAAAGACCTAGTAGGCAAAGTGCATCCTTGTGAGCAAAATGTGCAAGAGAAAAATAAACAGAAAGCTCTATAAAAATGAAATGGTCAAAGAGAGACTGTGATTGCTTCTAAAATTCAGATACCTCTTTTTCTCCTGTGCAGCATGTGTGGAAAACATAAACAAGTAAATGGAAGAAGAAAATTTACATCAAGCTGTTTCTTAATTGAGCTCTAACGGATCCCCTTGGAGATCCATCATAACAGAGAAATTCATATGTAGTTTGATTTGCATCTGCGCATTGAGCTGGCTCACAGGTGTTTACCTTTGCTATCTAGCAATAACAGCCAGTTTTTAGGACTGGCATGTGATCTGAATCCTCCTCTCATCTCTTCTAAGCAACACAGCCCAGAACCTCAAAAATAAGTGTGCTGATAACTCTTTGTGAAACTGCATTTCTCTTAAATATCTGCACCTAAGAAGTACTATTTTTAACCCTTCCTCACAAAGTTTCTACGATATATAGGTAAGTTGGATAGTTAAGAGTAGAAGATGGAAAGCATAAAACCAAAAAATGTCTCTGCTAGACAGTCCCTACCATCACCACCAGCTTTAGATGCTTTCTAGTGATTATAAATTGTCACTGACACAAGTAAGATGAATGTATGGTTTCAAGACAGCCTCTAGTGAATTAGCAAGTATATCACAAAATTCCCATTTACAATGTATTCCTAATTTTTATGCATATGTGGATGTGCATTCATGTGCATACACAGTAATGTAACCAGTTCTCTGAAATGGGTTGATATGGAAAATGTTCAGACTGTTGAGAGATGAGATATTGCAAAGAGATGAGTAGAGCTTATATTAGCATTAAACTACTCTATGCCTAAAGCGAAGACTTTTGATTCGGGTGCTGAGCTTCACTCAGTGAGCTTCACTCACTTAGTGACCACAAACTACATGAACTGCCTGGAATTATTGGCACCTTCCTACGAGGTTCTTCACTGACTTTATTCATCACTCAAGTAAGTTATGGTCTGCTAGGATAGGCTCTAAACTGCTGCTGTACATAAAATAAATCCTAACTTTTGGACTGGTTAATGCTCATTCTCCTGGGTCATTTCTTCCTCAAACTTTCATTGGCCCCTCCTGCTCAGCTGTAGTCAGAGAGGAGTTAGTTGCAAGCCAGTTCAATGGATGCTTGTTTTCTTCCTGACTGATCTCCAGACGGAACTCTTCATGAAGCCTGCATATGCTAGCATGTATGAATTTAAGAGGAGTAACAGGACATATTGACAGCTTCAGAATCAAAATGTGCTCTTCTTACATGGGGTCTTTTTTGTGCTTTTCTTCAAAGTTCATCGTCTAACTTTGTTTTGAGATGATTTAGGTACTTGTTCAAATGTTCAGTTAATAGTTTGTTAGAAAGGAACTTTTTTCAGTCAGTTAAGTAATCCCTATGAAAGTCTTTTTAACACAAATGTAAATTGAATATTCAGAAGAATTACTATTATCAAATTAATTTAATAAATGTAGGACTAGACTTACAGTGATTTGGAGTTGTGGAGTTCATCAGGTTAATAACTAGATATACATATGTACATATGTATGTATATAATCTTATATACGTCATATATGTATATTCTTCTGATTTTATCAAAGTTTCCCATCAAAAAAGAAGAATCATGAAGGATTTTCTGGGGACAAATGACCAGGGAAGAACACACATGAAAGTGTGGGGAGAAAGGGAATGTCTGTTTAGCTTAATAGGCATTTCAATTGTGTCATTTTGGGAAAGGTGCAGATGCGCAGATGCTTACATGTCAAGCATGAAGTATTCAAGTGAATCAGTTTATTAAAACAGTTGCCTTCAAATGAATTGTCAAAAGCAAATAATGATGTGTTTTAACTTCAGTGGACAATCAGCAGTCATAGTTTCCTGGTATGTCTGAAAAGCCCAAGTATTGAATCCCATGAATAATTGTCATTTAAGTAAAAAAATGATCACAGGAATTGAGATATAAGCCAGAAGTTCAGGAAGTAAATAAGATGTCTGCAAGAAATTTGAGAGCATGTTTTTATCACAAATAAATGAAGGTGCTGAACGTGCTCACCCAAAATCCTGGCAGTAGTCAAAGTAGAATGTGTTTTAGATACTGCTAAGGATGTATTATAATGCCAGTTCACTGCTTAGATACAGACTATCAGATTCATTATTTTCTCAGTGAGTAAACAAATTATATAAAAAAGACAACTTTCACCTTCCATAATGTATACCATGAACATGTTTTAGAGACCTAAAGGTATCCTGCATCCTTTCCATTTTCCTGATTTTTTATATAGAGACAATCATGCATAAATTGTCAAGATCTGGACAAATATCAGATTAAGAGAACAAAGATATCTTTGAAAAATAAAGGGATTTAAGATGGCAAGCTAGTCCAGGACTATGTCTTACTTCTCTTACTTACCCTTTTTCAGCAGGGTAAAAACTCAGGGTGGCAGTGGCAGTGCATCAGATGCAAGCAGACAACAGACATCAACAAACCTGAGCTGATGTCTTCATCACTGGTTTTGTTACACCAAGTGCTTTGTCAGCAGAACCCCCAGCATATATGCAGAGCATGGCAGCAGGAAGCACTTTTCTGCCATCATAGTCCCACCAGTCCTCTGAATGACATAAATTAAGTCTGACAAAGACTCTCTATCAGCATAAATGTCTCTGCATGAGGTATTTTTCTGACATAACAATGTCAGTAAGGGGTGAGACTTTTTTCACACCCTCAGCTATGAAAGCTCTACTGATAAAAATTTTGAGTGTAATTTAGACTAAGACTGCAAGACTAAGAAATCTACATTAAAATCCCTAAGAACTCTCTCTCCTTTGTGTCTGTGTGGAGGAAAAGCTGAGATGGCAGGAGCAGGATTTGTGAGCCACAGAAGGATAACATCACGATGAGTTTGATGTGGGGCTGTGAAATTAAGTATTCATGCCACCCTCGTTCAAAGATGATGTCAAGGAGTTTGGGGAGAACTAAGTAGTGTTTGGGGATTGTAGTGAGATTAATCTGTGATGTGATTATCAAGATGCCACTTTCTGTACAGTGATATACTGGAAAGATGTTTCTAGGAAATATCCATGTAATGGAGGTTATTTTCCTTTGCTTTCTATAGGATGCCACTGGATCTATTGCCATTGCTCTTAGTCCAATGTCAGTGACAGTGGTCTGTAATATGAACTGAATTTATTATGAATAATGTCAGAAATTATAATATTTCATACCTTTCCCTTCTCAGTTACCAAAAATGTGTTACTCTAATGGATACATAACAATATAGGCAAATAATGTGCATTATATACCACACATATAGGTTCATACATACCTAGATATAGTATATACCACTGTATTATATATAGTATATGTAAACATATACATATATATATATATATCGTATCTAACCAATGCCTTGAGATGCTAGGTTTTAGCTGATTGTTTAGACTTATTTAGTGAAGCATAAAATGCAATTATACTGGAAAAGCTCTGATATTCCACTCCCTCCAGTGACAGATTCTGAGGCCATTAGAGATACTCTAAGGTCTGATCCACAAAATTTGTGCATGCCAGGGAAATGTTTTTTTATCATTATCATTATACCATTATACAGAGATATATGGTCTTGTATCTGTATATTCAAGATAGTACAACTTCTTTACAAAGGCAAGGCCTAAGTTCAGGACAGCTTCTTCTCATCTAACTGTTACAGTTAATTTTAAACCTATAAAATATCCCTGAAATAATTCTAAAAAAGTTCAAGTGTTTTGCCCTCATTGTTTGCAACTATAGCTCATAAGACATTGCTTTATTAATAGCATTCATTGCAAATTTCAATTCTCTCCAGTTTTTGCTTTATATTTCAGGTGCCTCCTATTAACTATTTGTATCTACTTAATTTGGCATGGCTGCTTTATCTGCAATTCCTATACACTTTATTACTGCAACTAGGTAACTGGACTTATGAATTTGAATTTATCACATAGGCAGGAAGTAACAGAGATTTTCTGGCTTGAATGTTTTTTTTTCTTTGAATGTTTTCTTCTGGACTGCATATTTATTGCCTGAGTAGTTGTTATCTTCATTGCTATTCTCTTAAGAGTCTTCTGTCCCTACTGTCAAAAGTTCATTCACATGCAGATCTGGCTTCTGATTCCTGTTCACTAAGCACTCCTCACTTCAGGCAGTACCCAGTTGTATAGAAGTCATTTTTACTAGTTCTGTTTGCATACTACAGTCAGACCATATAACCAGGGCTTCTCCCCTTGCTGTCCGTCCCTCTGGCTCAATGTCTCTTGTACTGCTGGTTAAAGAGGGAAACACATGTTTTCAAAAGTGGAAAAGGAAAGTTCTTTCTCCGAAATACTCTAATACTTGGGTAATACTCTAATACTTAGGTTACTGCCTTAGGAGGTGAAAGAAGAGACTGAGACTCTTCTAGGGAAAGCTGTTATTCAAAAGGTGGGAACTTACAATCTTTTCAAGAGTTATTTCAGACACTTACTCTTAGGGGCAGGCCTAATTCTCTAGAGCATGAATGGTGCTTAGTAGATATCTCTGACTTGGAATACTGAATCTGGGACAAGCCTGTGCTCCACCTTCCTCAGCTGGAGGAGTTCCAGCATCCTCCAAGGGAGGCTCCCTGGTCTCTCCCTGGCCTGTAGATGAGAGCCTAAATACAGAACCTCTGAGGTCTGAATCATCACCTACTGACAGGTTCCTCATGCCTGTGTCTGGCTAGATAAATGAATCTCACCTTTGGCTGATAGAATATACTATATAGTGTCATATAATGAGACTTAACTATAGTATTCATCCAGTTAAATTAATATATTGTTGTCAAGAAATTATTGCCTTTCAGGAAAAATGTATGGTGTTGCATACAATACCTAGAAGTCTTGGGTAAAAATTTTATTTTACTCTAGCAACTATTTAATCTGTAAATTTCCTTTTTTTCATGTTGTATTCCTAGATTAAAAGGCATGATGGTATTTTTTTTAGTTCTCATCTATAATTAATTAGTGTAGTAGTTTAGATAATACTGCTTTTATTGTTAATATATAATTATTTTAATGGAATGTTAATCAAAACTAATTATATTAGCAAAGACTCAGCACTTGCACAGCTCAGTTCTTCTTCAAGGATATATAGGTGCTTTCTTTTTATTAGGTTTATCAATGATTCTAACATCAATAAAATCTCAAGTGCACCAAGACTAACATTAGGTTGCTCTGGCCTGCATTCCAGGTCCAGTTTTGAAGTTACAGAAAAAGAAGAGAAAGGTTGAGTTAGTCTTTTCAGAACCTGGGGACAGAAAGAATAGGGAAGGGCTGTCCTTAGATCAGGGGCTCCTGGTGTTCAAAGACTGTGGACACTGCTGCTACAGCTTTCAAGCACATGAGCACAGAGGGCATATATTATATATTACTCATGCCCTGAAACAGAGCTGAACAGGAGGGTTCTCCTGAAGAGCTCCCCGCATGTGAGAATTTGTAATTTGTATTTGGACAGTGCAGCATAGTACAATGCCAGGCAGAGGCTGTGTCCCAGCTAGTTCTGAAACTGGAAGCACCCTCATCCTGTGCCTGTGCCTGCCAGGGGTTACCTTAGTGTGCTCATGTTGCTTCCAAGGTCTAATGGAGCATAAGTCTGCAATTGTGGTATGGTACTGCACTGTGCAGCCACATTGCACCATTTAGAGCTAGCTGAGGTGTTTCTAACAGACTGTGGTATAAATTCTTGTAAGTATGTCCTTAACACCCCAAGAGCTTGGACTGAAATCAATTCATCTGAGATACTTGATGCCTCTATTAGCTACAACGACAATGTTATGCTATAGTGGTTATGGTATTGCTGAATGCAATTTCTTCCTAGAAAGCAGAAATGGCAGTTCTGTGGATAGACATTGCTCTTTGATTCCCAAAGGAACGTGTGCCACGTTGAGTATTCAAAATCAAGGACTGTCAGTGCAAAAGTGGTTTCCAGATTGTGCAACAAGGATTTGAAAGGCAAAACTCAGCTAATAGCTTCCCTATGACTGAGATTAGGCACATTTTTAAATTGATTTCAGTAATTTCTCAAGAATACATAGATTGTATCCTCTTTTTCATGTGTTTGCAGCTCTGAGATGTCCATTCTATCAATGTCTTTTCTAGTTCTTAAACTTTATAACTTTATTAGACTCAGTTATCTATCTGTTCTGGCCATTTACAATCTCAGTATTGCAACAATATTTTGATTTGCTCCTTCTAATCACAGTTTTCTGGATGGTATCCTTGTTACCGTCTCTGTATATGAGACAGTCGATATTATCTTGAATTGCAACAATAAAATTTCAGATAGTTCACTTTCAATACTCTCTCTCAGGTATCGTTTCTTATAACAATTACTTAAACAAACTTAATATTCAGTTTCTAGAGTTATCTGTGGTTTTTTATTTATTTTCACCCTGGTGGACTATTGTTCTTGTTCCACTAGCACTGGAAACATATTTCATAGGTTTTAGCACCAGTAGGTGGAATTTCTACATATAATCTAAGAATGTGATACTGATGATCAAGTAACAGATTTTTGTATGCATAATTTCAGACAATAAATAGCTTAGCAGCTACTAAAACCTTTACAAAAGTTTCCCAATTGTTTCTTAGAATGCCATGCAGTACCATTTTTTAAATTAATGTTTTTCAGGAAGCTGAATCTCTTTTGTTATGTCTAAACATTGACAACTATTACTATTTGAGACTAGGTGAAACGTTTGCACAGAGTAGGCAGACAGAAGGATGGGAAGGTAGAGGATGTATAGCAGACCTGTGCCTCTCTGGAGTGACAATAACAGGGTGGGCAGCATGCTCTAGGATTATAAAAATGGCTCCAGACAACTATCTTTAAGCATCTGAATCAGTTCCTAGTTGAAGTTTTGTCATGCATATAAAATATTTGAATAACTGTATTTTCAAAACAATATTTAAAAGCTTAAATCTCTTGCAATCTCATATGTTCAAAAGCATTACCATAAAAGAAATTTTATGGGCATTTTTTATGCACTTGTTTATTTTTCCTGCAGATTTTGTTCAAATATGCAGGGTGATGTGTAGTAGGGTCTTGTGTGAGTATATGTTAGCCACTTCATGGAAAAACATGCACAGATTATTCCTGCAGAAAAAAAATTACACATCTGAAAGGACACAGAACTGAGGTTCCTTTGAAAATTAGAGATAAAAATAATGTATCAAACTTAGTAACGATTTAGGTCTCTGCAACTGCATTTGCGCAGGGACAACTGAGAATAAAGTTTTTCCTGTGAATATTAGTTGGAAGGTGTTGAGGTGCATTATGGATTTAAGAATTATAATCAAATCTTTCCATCAATTAAAAAGAAGCCTCCAGAACAACAACAAAAAAAAAAAAAGCGGTGGGGGGTGGGGTTTGCCTTTGGTGGCATAAAAGTACAGCTCTCAGCTCCAGCAATAAGAAATTCCTTGCCACAATAAATTCAGTATTTGATCTTGTTGTCCTGATACTGCACTGAATTAAACTTATGGGTTACTTAGCACTTCTGAAATGAACATCATTTATACCTGCAACAATGGTCTGTAATTAAACTATTCCACAATCTTTATTATGTGCCTTACAGAAAGGTTCAGGAGAGTAATTAACACTCTTCACTACAGCAAAAAGAGTTATTAACCAACACTAAAATAAACACATGGAAACAATTGTAAATTAATGGGTTTGTAAAATAATAGGTTTGCCATGTGAAGATTGGTAAAGTTTAGCAGCCATTTGAGAGCTTACTGTAAAAACATTGCAGTATTTTTATGTTCCTAACAGCAAAGGTGAACTTTATCTATTTTGTCTGAGGTAGATAGACAAACACTTCCAATGTAAAAATTTCAACACAGAGATGAATTGGTTTGAATTTGTCATCTGATTTGATAGCATTATCTCAGCTGTTTTATTTGCTAATACAGACGATAATTTTTGAATGGTTCTTATATCTCTCAGTAGTCACATGGGATTTATAACAATGATACAGAAGATAGGACATATGAAAACAAAATAATTGATTTTGATAAATCTGGTGAATCTGAGCAATGGCTTCATGGACTGTCACTTGAACCAAGGCTGTCAGTATAGTGAGTTCGGAAAAATCCTTTACCCACAGTTGTACAATGCTTCCCCATCTCCTCTATGTCATATTGTTAGCATTATGAACGAAAACCTGAGAAACCTTCCAAAATTTTCTTTGAAGTAGTTGGCTCTCCTATGCACTGGCATTGAGCTCGCACAACCTTACCTCATACATGAGGTAGCAGCAGCTCTGCCAGTCAATACAAATGTCTTGGAAAGGAGTGTAAAACTGGCAGCTTTATAGCAAAAGCTGCCTTAAAAATGTCCTTCGGTAAGCAAGAAAAGATACACACAGAAATGAGAAGTTAAATAGCTTCCATTACATTTCTTTGAGCATACAATGTATCAGTTTTATCTCCCTGGAGCAGTATAAAAAGAAAACATAAAATGGTTTAAAACTCAGACAAACACTGTAGATATAATTACTAAACTTTGCAAACACTATTATTATCCATTATGAACATGTTATCCTGAACAAAGTGTTCACCCTTCTTTTTTTGTTTTTTACAATAAAGGCATACATACAACACATAGGCTCATGTTTCCCTAATTGTGTTTTTATGAGCAAATAAATACTTAAACTTTTACTTGATCATGAAGAACTAGGAGAACTAATAGGGAAAACAGCATGTCTCCCACAACATCTAGAAACTTCTCCCTTCTCCTAAAAATGCCTGGCAAAAGCAACAGCAACTTTGCTCACTCATATTTTATTTTTACCAGTAGCAGTAATCCAGCATCCTGGACTGCTTTGGGAGAGTTGGGTTCAAATGTTCAAGCCACACAGGGCACTCGGAGTTCCACACCAAGTCCACACTGAGCAGGGACTGGACTTCCCATTACGATCCGCTGCTGCATCCATTTTCTGCAATGCCATTATGGCCTGTGGCTGCATGAACATTCTCCCATTTTCTCAGCCCTGCAATTAGGTAATTTTATGTCCTATTGAATACCAGAAACTGATGCCATATAGCAAGTCCTAAAGGATCTGTCATTGAGATTCACTGCTGAAAGAGTATAAATGCATGCAGAAAACAAAAAAAAAGTCAGTAACTGTAATTTTAAAAAGTAAAGCCTTACATATTCATCTGTGCATGTTATAAGGATGAAAACAATGTGCCATGATTTTAAAAAAAGTATTTCGATTGTCATGTATTCTTCCCATGCTTTTTTATCACTGCAATCCTCTCCAGGCAATACCAAATTTCCACACACTGTTCCAGATTATTGAATTTCCTGGCTGGGGTGTTTTGTTTTGTTTTTTTTTTAAATGAGAAATATAAGTCTCCTAGCTGGCTGCCTATGTACCTTTTTCTGAAGTGCAAAAGGTATTCCAGCAAAAGCTTGCATCTGTTTAAGCTGCTTTGTTTTCTTTTTTTTTTTTTTAATCTTGATGGGGTTTTTTGGGGGAGGGGTTATGTTCTTTTGTTGTTTGGGAGTTTTTTGTGTGTGTTAAATGATCCAAAATAGCTGGATATCAGGGTTACTTATGAAATATTATCTTTTGCTTTTCTTTACAGGAGAATTTTCCATTTTCTTAAGGACTGTTTTATACTGTATTTTAAACTTTATTTCTTTTTTTTTTAGAAATTACCTAAAAGCAATATAATATTAATGTGGAAGTACAATTGAGAAAGGATTGCAATATTTATTTCATATGATTAATGCTTGAACTCTTTTTTCCTTAATACAAGTCAAGCCAATGTTAAGACTCCTAATGAGTGTAAATCTGATTTAAATATGAACCAGAAAGTTTCTGACACTGTGACTTTCAAAAATGTAATCTGTATGACCAATATTCCTAGTTTTCTTTGATCTCTTAAATTTATTTTTATTACCAGAGAGGTTGCTTTGATATAATAAAAAGTTTAGGGATAATTTAATCTCTTATTTTACCTGGAAAACTTTAACGAATTACTCGATTTACTTCCTTACAAATCAGTCGATGACAGTAGATACAAATTAAAATCATTAATCTCTGTATAGTGCATGCTGAGTTTGGACTTTTTCCAGGAAGTATGTTACTTAAATATACTGGTCAAGACAAAAATCTTTGAAAATTATTCTGACTGCAGTTTGGATACAATAAAATAAGTAGCAGCTGTCCTATTTCTACAAGTTAACAGTGAAGATATATCTTTCCAAAATCTTCATGTCTAAATTCAGGTATAAGCTTTATATAATTTCAATGTCTTTCCATTTTGCCCTAAAAATCCTGCTTATATATAAAAAGGTAAAATAAGTAGCAACATAGATCAAAACGTGTACAGCAGATGCAATAATGCTCATTGTTGCAAATAATCATCACCTGGATGACTGTATTCATACTTCTCTATTTCCTGCCATATTACTTAAGTCAGTTGAATAGGCCTGCACTTGAATAAGGTTTTGCTTTGTGGTTGGTTTGGGTTTTTTTTTCAGATTTTTTAAAATGTTTTTTTCAGGTATTTCTCTCCTAACTCTGTAGATACATGTAAGATATCTGCTTCCAAATCTGGGATTTCCAGGGTCCTGTGACAGAAAAGATCAAGTGTTTCTAACTTCAGACATTGCATCTTTGAGTTTTACTTTCCCTTTGCATATGGGCATGCTCACATTTCCATATGCTGTTCCCCACATGTTTTATACCATCTTCCTGAGAGAAAATGGAGGAGGACAGTATATTGGCTTTGGCAGAGTGCAGTGCTAATGCAGTTGGACTGCTTCTGGTGTATGAGGTAGCTCTTTCAAGCTGTATTTTTTCTTGATTCACAGATATTTATAAAGCTAAAATGGGTTTTGGGTTTTGTCCTTATTTCACTTGCAGTAGTCTAACTCAGAGTTACTTTGGGAAATTTATACTTGCACTTATGACTTTTTTTTCCTAACTAGTATTGTCTTCCGCCCTCCCAGTTTACTCCTGATAACCTTACAGATGATTTTTCAGTCAGGAAAGGCCATGATGCCTTTCCACAAGACTATTCACAGGTGTTGTGATTTAACCCCAGTCAGCAACTAAGCACCACCCAGCCGCTCGCTCACCTTCCCCCTGCCCCGCACAGTGGGATGGGGAAGAGAATCGGAAAAAAAAAAAGTAAAACCCATGGGCTGAGATAAAGACAGTATACTAGGACAGCAGAAGAAGAGAAAAAAAAAATAATGATAAAAGAATATACAAAACAAGTGAGGCACAGTGCAATTGCTCACCACCTGCTGATCAATGCCCAGCGCATCCTCGAGCAGTGATTGCTGCCTCCTGGCCAGCTCCCCCAGTTTATATACTGAGACTGATATCATATGGTATGGAATAGCCCTTTAGCCAGTCTGGATCAGCTGTCCTGGCTGTGCCCCCTCCCAGCTTCTTGTGCACCTGGCAGAGCATGGGAAGCTGAAAAGTCCTTGACTAGTGTAAGCACTACTTACCAGCAACTAAAACATCAGTGTGTTATCATCAACATTATTCTCATAGAATATCCAAAACACAGCACTATGCCAGCTACTAGGAAGGAAATTAACTCTATCCCAGCCAAAATCAGGACACCAGGATACTGGTCATTCTTTTGAATGTGAAGGAGTCCTGGAATTTCTGTGAATCAACACCCTTAGGTCCTCTGTACAGCATCACTAATTCCCTTAATTCATTGAAATCTGACCACTTCAAACCAAGAACATTTGTTACAGAACTCCTTTTTTTAAATAATTAATTTAAATTGAATTATTTAAGGTTATTTTCTATTAAATCCTTACAAGGATATCCAGATCAGTATAAACTTAGCACCACTTCCTGTTGATTCATAATGACTTAGCAAAGAAATCTGCCAGCTGTCACAAATCTGAATAGCTGAGGCTATTCAGTACTAATACCATTATTAGCCGCATTTGTTCTCCAACACTGTATTTAAGAAGTTAAATACTTCCGTAATGATACCGTTCCCAATTTGCCATCTGTTGATGATTGGTCTTCATAAAACACTTACAGCAAAATTAATATTGAAGTCTTCTATGGTGATTAAAAAATTACTGTTTCTTGAGACATCAGCTATACAGTTTCACAAATGTGTTTTCAGAAAGATAAGAGTGAGAAAACAGCCTAAAACCTTTAAGAAGGTTGTAAACAAATACAGAGTACACCAGAAAATATAAATCGTGAAATGCTGGTGAAAAAAGCTGTAAGACCTAGCCTAAAAAACCAAGAAACCAAGTAGGATTATCCAAAAGCCCAATCATAGAAAACTAGGAAGCAAATATTTATAACAGCAAGTTGAAGACTTTAGCTTAAATATGTTAGAAAGAAAAAGAGAGACAGCCAGCTTCCTAAACTAGCTAAGAGACACTGAGGCATTTCAGGAAGTATTTTAAGGATGATCTGCATTTGTATTTTCTTGCCCTAAGGTTTTTTTTGTAATGTTTTCCTTAAGATAATGATATTTTTTAGTTTTAATCCCTGCCAGGCAGAGAGCAATTTTTGGGAGATCTGGCAATGATAACTGGGTAAATGAAGAATGGTGGCTGGGTAAGCAGTGAACCTGTTCTCCGGTAGAGGACTGACACACTACTCAAGAGCCTTTTCCTTATTCATTTCTTTGTGTGCTTGCAGGCTTACATTAGAAACAGGGGTTCTAGAGACCTGGCACATCTGCATCCAGCTGCAAAGGCTCATTTTGGGGTGGGACCTCCCAAGTGTCTAAGTTGGGGTTTTACTGCTGTTGTGACAGACAAAAAGAGTATCAAAATGGCTGTGGTGTGCATGCTTGTCAAGTTGGTCATCTTGTCCAGATCTGGCTCTAGGGACAAGAGAAGACTCCCAAAACAAACCAGTAAAATCCCCTTCATTATTTTTTCCTGTTTTGTCCCCAAAAGATTGTCCACTATCCACATCTTCTGTGTGCTGAGGTTTCTATGGCAAGTAGGATTCCTAAAAGAAAGTTTCTGATAAGAGGAAATTAAATATTTAACAGAAGCATCAGTTGGAATGGGTGATAAAGGAATATCCATATTTTCCAGAGCTAAATCTTTCAAGATCAAAATTCCTGAAACAAGCTAATTTATCTTCAAAAGATGCATAAAACATAAGCCTGTACTATTTTCAGGACTCAACCTCTGTGTCAAACATAGATTTCCCAACCTGCTGTGATAAAGCAATTACCTCAAGCTTTGAAGTCAGCTATAAGAGAAAATACGTAAGGATTCCATAGTCTGGTGGAGACATCTGGCTGGAAGACAGAAATTAGTGCAAATTTATTGCACTAAGATACGTTTCAGCCAACAGCCTCAACGAGGCACCTGATGCTTTTTAAGGCTGAAAATATATTTTAGAAAATAGAATGTCTGTAAATACAGTGGATGCTTAGGCCCTAAAAATAAATGAAACTACCCACTTCTTTTGAATTGTCTAAACCACCTTACATTACAAAGCCACCGAGATGAACTGTTTAGTATAATATAAATATTATTTTTTCATTTTATCTTTTACCTCTAATTGTTTTGTCCTTCATATTTATCAAAAGCAGTCCAAATTATATTCATAACATAGGTGAAAATACTCATGAAGTATTCAGTGATTTTCAGATCCCATAGGTGGGATACATCATTCTGGATGACCTCTCTCTTTGTATCACTTATGCAGGTAAGCCTTCATATATAGCTTAAAGTAAATGCACCATTTTCAGGGGGTTAAAACTAAGTCAGATGGATTGCACCTTTTCTGATTAATTTGATATTTGTAAATTTTGCCAGCTTTCTTTTTACATGTCCATTAACATTTTTCAAGATGCTTAAAACAATATATCTTGATTTCTTTCGAAGAAAATTGAGAGTCAAATGATGCCATCTGTAAAAGGTAATTTTCAATTTAACCTGTAACTCCCTTATTAAAAATAAATTTCAAACTGTGCAGAGGCACTAAAAAAAACCCCAAATAAACCCAAAACCAAAAAAATCCCGAAATTATTTTCTTGACCTGCAAATACACTCATATGGGAAACTGAAAGGTTTTCCTGTCTTCATGAACAGAGACATGAATTGTTTTATCTGAGCAAATGTATGGGAATGACGAGATTAGTAGATGTAACCTGCTAGATTTCCTCTTTACCTTCAGATTTGAAATCTTCTTCAATCCTTAGCATAGTCCTAAAATTATATCCTTTTAGCATTCACTTTCCATGTATTCTTAACTTGACCCATTTTTTCCTATCATGAATGACTCATAAAATAAATGTTACTATTTTTTCCATTAAATTATCTAACCTGTTTCCTTTCTAAGGCTTCTACTGACAGTCAGTGACTGTGACAGGACTGTACTAGAGCCTTCAAAGAGAATTTCCTTTGGGTGGTTACCTCTTCAGAAGCAGAATACCTCAATCTTTACTTTTTAATTTAGTGATTAGCCTTAGGGTTTTAGATAGCAGTTTTTTAAAAGGTTAATTCAAAGTCTTGGAGTTTGTTCTATTTCCAATGTACAATAAATTATTCAATCATGCAGTTCTGACAATTTTGATGGAAATTATTTTTTCTTAAGGCAAAAAATCTATTAATTTAATTAAACATAATAATATTCACAAGGTGCTTGTTTAAAAACTATATTTGGTATGATATGCCACCTAGGTGATATTGGTATGTTATAAGTGTGCTTCTTTCTTTCTGATAACAAATTATTTAATGAACTTTTCCACTGGAACTTTAGATCATCTGTTTTTCCTTTAAGCTCCATTTACATAGTCTTTGCTGGCACAGAGAGCAGTTGATGTTCAATTAGCTGTTCACTTAGGGCACCTTTTAACTTATCACCTTGCTATTTTAACAAGACTTACATGATAGGATAATAAAAAACTGTCAGTTTTTTCATGCTGTTCATAACACTGGTAGTAACAAGAGAGGTGCACAGACCGACAGCTGTGAAAGAATCACCGTTTTCAGAAGTGACTGTTTGCGTTGACATTGAATCATGATGAATGGGCTTGATTTCTAAAAAGCGTTACGGACATCTAAAATAAATGTTAATCACTTCTGAAAATCTGTGCCTTATTATGAAGAGTCTAATGTGCTTCATTGAAATTAAAACTTATAGCTCTCCACTGCTTTAATTTTTAACTGTGTATGTATACTGTGACCTCTATTACTCCAAGTGATTCAGATGCTACTGCCACGCTGAAAAATACAAATAGTCTAATATAATTTGACCTTTTAAAATCAACTCATTTTCAGATTAAGAAGAGTTAGGTATTTTCATCGATTGTAGAGGCAGCATGTTATAAACTTCTGACCTTTTGTAACAAAATTGTATTCCTCTGTTTATTGGGAAGACCAGAAATAAAGAACAGTGGTAAGGTACTTAGGGGCTAGCAAATTGACATCTGTAGGTTTTGACTCCCCAGTAATTTCTAATGAGAAACTGTATCTAAACACTCTGTATTTTAGCATTTACATTTCACTTTAGCTGGCATCTAAGATCTGTGCACCTGCTTTGACAATATAAGTTGTATATTTGCATTTCCGTAAAGTATGGAACCAGTAAAAAGATAAAAATCTTCCCTCAGTTAACTTTTAGATATGACAAAAAAAGAAAGCAGGTAAAGAAGACGGACAAGGAGATGAAACTGAGATGGTTTAGTAATATAAGCTCGTTTACATGATTAGCTGATCCTACTGTATGAAAATCCTTTTGCCAATATGAGAAAGAAGGGGTTGTGAGGGCTAAGACATCTGTCTGAAATTTCCCAGTATGCATTGATTCTTTTTTTCCCTTAAATATTTTATTTCCCTTTGATTTCCACAACTTTAAATTATACTCTCCAACGAAAAGTAGGTGCCTTTTTGTATCGAAAGGATGAATATGTACAGTGATGATACAAGTGACTGTTACTGTCTACATGGAGGTAATACCTCACAGAATAAGAGGTGAAAAGAGAAAAGCTTGAGGTACACATAAAGACTAGAATCAGGGGAAAGTTTTGGACAAGGCTCTTATGTATTTTACTGTGTGTTTGCTTTTGTTAAAAGGCAAGTCTTCAGGGAGTATCTCAATAGTGCTAACGAAGTCCAGTCCCTTGTATAATTGATTGAGAAAAAGGCAGGATCCTGCTTTGAATCATTCTCTGGAAGAACTAGGTTCTTTTTATAGACTTTATAGACTAAATTAGCAGCTGAGAAGCCTTTGTCTCTCTCCATTGACTATTAAAGAAGAAATGAAGATCAGTCTCTCTAAGCACAAATTAATCCTTAAGAAGACCTTTCACTTAATTGAATCATGCCTCTAGATGACGTCACATCACAGGATGGTTCTTCAATGGTTTCTTAATGCAGGCAGCCCTGTGTGATAGCTGGCTCTAGGGACAGAGCTGCAAAGGCAGGGGGTAAAGGGAACAGTTAGCAAAATATATCATAGATAGAAAGCAAAGGAAAAACCCAGGATATTTCAGAGTGAGAAGAGCAATGAACAGAGTTCATTGGAACACAAGACTCATTTAGAAATACAGGAATTTTCTTGCTCTACAGTGTCAAGCCTTTCTGCAATTTTATTCCAGCTGTGCAGAGAGAAGAAGGACTGTGAACATATTTTTTCTAAATAACCAGTATTGTACTGAAGAAATACACAATTTTTATTTCCAATTGATCCAATCAAATACAAATTAATTGCATAGGCTTATGGCCAATATTTTCAAGATAGCTGATAAATTTGTTTTCAATAAGATTTTATGAACTTGGAGCTGTGTGGAGGTAGGTTTTGTTTTCTTAGATGTTTGGAAAGTTTAAAAAGCTCTGCTTTGGAGATTGTTTTCTTCTGTGCTGGTTTTGGCTGGGATAAAGGTAATTTTCTCCATAGTAGCTAGTATGGGGCTATGTTTTGAATTTGTGCTGAAAACAGTGTTGATAACACAGGGATGTTTTCATTACTGCTGAGCAGTGCTTACACAAAGTCAAGGCCTTTTCTGCTTCTCACCCCACCAGTGAGGAGGCTGGGGACGCACAAGAAGCTGGGAGAGGACACAGCTAGGACAGCTGACCCCAACTGACCAAAGCGATATTCCCTACCATATCACGTCATGCTCAGCATAGAAAGCTGGGGGAAGAAGAAGGAAGGGGGGGGGGACATTCGGAATGATGGCGTTTGTCTTCCCCTGTAACTGTTAGGTGTGATGGAGCCCTGCTTTCCTAGAGATGGCTCAGCACCTGCCTGCTGATGGGAAGTAATGAATGAATTCCTTGTTTTGCTTTGCTTGCGTGCGTGGCTCCTGCTTTAGCTATTAAACTGTTTTTAGCTCAGCCCACGAGTTTCTCCCTTTTACTCTCCTGATTCTCTCCCCCATCCCACTGCGGGGGAGTGAACAAGCAGCTCTATGGTGTTTAGTTGCTGGCTGCGGTAAAACCATGACACTTCTGAGACAGCTGGAATCAGATGCATTTCTAGTCAGTGATACAGATATTCGGAAATTAACTGAACATGCACTCCATTGCACAAAGAGGTGAAAGCTGCTTTCTGATGGAAGCAATTTTTCTCCAGTGGCACTTGATTCTGCATTCATATGAAAATACAGGGGTAAATGCTTGATGTCCATAACCAGTCTCCTCAATCATCTGTGTCTTTGCGATAGATGCAAAACTTTTTATACATATTTTTCTCTGTTGGTATATCCTGTCAAGATACTCACCGATGACTGACTTTCAGAAAATAATAGGCATTTCACTAATAGCAAGGTCACTTGCATAGAACTGTCCCTATTTGGTTCATCAGTGCTACTGTAGGCAAGCTTTAAAGTAAAACAAATTCACCAGATCTTTGTATCCATGATTCAGCAACCAAAATGTCCTGTGGAACTGTATCATTACTAGCAAAATTTGGAAAGTTTCTCTTGCCAAACAGATACTCAAACCAGCCAGGTTGTAGTCAGGTGTCCCACCGTATCAGGCTATGGCTTCTAGCCACCCACTGTGGGAAACAGAAGCAAAATGTCAAGCCCACAGTACTTGAGAATCCTGTTTTAGGATCCTGCATCAGTTGGGACTCCCTGCTGCTGAGAAGTGAGCTTCTCTTTCTGACCGGGAACAGGGTTGTATTCTGACATCCTGAAGTATTGCTCTTTTCTTCTCAGCAATATTAGCAAGGTAATTTTGTGCCAAGAGAATAAACTCTTGCAATATAAGTTGCATTCACAGCTATTTAGAACACATTTATACTTATTTAAATTCTTAATTGTACAGGAGATATATACACTACAAAATTATTATTTATATACTTTTGAAATTAATTATGTAACAAAAGATCAAGTAAATCACACTTCAGTCTTAAAATGTGTAAAGGATATAACTAATGGTGCTAAAACGTAATTATAATTATTTAATTGGTGTGGGATTTTTTATATTATGCAGTTCTTTATGTTCCTCAATACATCCCTAATTTGCTTATGGTAGGATGTTTGCACCTTCACCAGTAGGAAAAACGTTGTAGCAAACTAGAAAACGATGATTTTAAAATGAAAGTTGTTGCTGGAATTGAAAACCAGATATTGTTCTGCTCTAAAACTGTTGTTTAAATGGTGTGTGGGTGTGGGTGTTATTTAGCCGAACAGTAAACATACTCCTACAACAAATCTCAAGTGAAAACTTCAGTTATTAGTAATGCTTATACTTATGGCAGTATTGTGAACTTTCCCTATTAATGTCTCAGTTCGACTGGAGTTGATCAGTTAGTCCAAGTATGTGACCATGGATAAAACTGGGAAGCCTTGCACATTAAAAAATAGTCCTCCCCTAAAGAAATAATGCTCATGATTGACTGATAACTAAGATCAATTCATTGAAATTTAGCACAATGATGTTTTATGAGTTCATTTATTTATTTACTTCAAACACCTAATGACCACTCAGTTTTTTAAATAATTAAACAACATTTGAATAAATGAAGTGATTTTTAGCTTATGAAAAGGAAAACAGTGGGCTAAATTCTCATTTCCCTGATACAGAAGATAAACATTGAAATCTGGATAAGTTTATATGAGTGTAGCTGGGAAAAAATAAGACAAAAAGGATAGAAATAATGTATGTAGAAAGGAGGAATATAATGTGATATTTGATTCTTGGCTATTTTATCAGATATATCCCTAAGCCAAAACAAGAGCTGTGACAATGACCATATTACTCATCCTCGGGTTTTTCAGGCCCCTGAGATGGGAGATGGAGATAGGACGCAGAGTGAAGTCCCAGTTGTCAAAGAGGTAGCAGTCACTGACCTGCTCCTCCACCTGGATGTGCACAAGTCCATAGGCCCAGATGGGATCCACCCAAGGATACTGAGGGAGCTGGCAGAGGAGCTCTTGAAGCCACTCTCCATTATTTATAAGCAGTCCTGGTCAACCGGGGAGGTCCCAGATGACTGGAAGCTAGCAAATGTGACGCCCCTCTACAGGAAGGGTCGGAAGGAGGATCGGGGGAACTACAGGCCTGTCAGCCTGACCTCGGTGCCGGGGAAGGTCATGGAGCAGGTCATCTTGAGTGCCATTATGCAGCAAGTGCAGGACAACCGAGGGATCAGGCCCAGCCAGCACGGGTTTATGAAAGGGAGGTCCTGTTTCACTAACCTGGTCTCCTTCTAGGACAAGGTGACCCGCTTAGTGGATGAGGGGAAGGCTGTGGATGTTGTCTACCTGGACTTTAGTAAGGCCTTTGCCACTGTCTCCCACAGCATTCTTCTGAAGAAGCTGGCTGCTCATGGCTTGGATGAGTGCACTCTGCGCTGGGTTAAAAACTGGCTGGACAGCCGAGCCCAGAGAGTGGTGGTGAATGGAGTCAAATCCAGTTGGCGGCCAGTCACAAGTGGTGTTCCCCAGGGCTCAGTACTGGGCCGGTCCTGTTCAATATCTTCATTGATGATCTGGATGAGGGGATCGAGTGCACCCTCACTAAGTTTGCAGATGACACCAAGTTGGCTGGAAGTGTCGATCTGCTGGAGGGTAGGAAGGCCCTACAGAGGGACCTGGACAGGCTGGATCGATGGGCCGAGGCCAACTGCATGAGATTCAACAAGGCCAAGTGCCGAGTCCTGCACTTGGGTCACAACAACCCCATGCAACGCTACAGGCTGGGGGAGGAGTGGCTGGAGAGCTGCCTGGCAGAAAAGGACCTGGGGGTGTTGGTTGACAGCCAGTTGAACATGAGCCAGCAGTGTGCCCGGGTGGCCAAGGGGGCCAATGGCATCCTGGCCTGTATCAAGAATAGTGTGGCCAGCAGGACCAGGGAGATGATCGTGCCCCTGTACTCAGCACTGGTGAGGCCACACCTCGAGTACTGTGTTCAGTGTTGGGCCCCTCACTACAAGAAGGACATCAAGGTGCTGGAGTGTGTCCAGAGGAGGGCAATGAAGTTGGTGAAGGGTCTAGAGCACAAGTCTGATGAGGAGCGGCTGAGGGAACTGGGGCTTAGCCTGGCGAAGAGGAGGCTGAGGGGAGACCTTATTGCTCTCTACAACTACCTGAAAGGAGGTTGTAGCAAGGTGGGGGTTGGTCTCTTCTCCCTAGTAACGAGTGATAGAATGAGAGGAAACGGCCTCAAGCTGCGCCAGGGGAGGTTTAGATTAGACATTAGGAAAAACTTCTTCACCGAGAGGTTGGTCAAGCATTGGAACAGGCTGCCCAGGGAAGTGGTTGAGTCTCCATCCCTGGAGGTATTTAAAGAACGGATAGATACGGTGCTTGAAGACATGGTATAGATGGACTTGGCAGTGATAGGTTGACAGTTGGACTCAATGATCTTAAGTGTCTTTTCCAACCTTGACGATTCTATGATTCTATGATTCTATGATTAAAAGTAGCAGTTCACCCCATTTGTAAATTCATATGTTAACGTTTGCATTACAGACAATTGCTTTATTTCTAAATATTAAATGTTTTATAGTATATCTTTAACAAACTTTAAAAAGACTATATATCAAAGCTCTTTCTGGATCATATTCTCTCTTCACAGCAGCCACAAGCCACTTTTTAAGAATTTATGAGCACAAAAAAATCATAAAGATAATAAAACCTGAGCATATCTCAGTGGATATGAGTAAAAGTTAAGCTAATGCAACAAAATTACATTGAACTAAGTATAAGTTAAAGTGGTCGCATGCTGGAAATGCTTGGAAATACACATGAGAAGTGCTTCAGTCATATTTGAGTCTCTACTGAACTACCCTTGATAATGGCAGAAATACTGGTTTTGGTATTAGTGTACAGTACCAGTTCTCATACAAGTGGAGTCAAATAATCAGGACTACTGCTGACATGATGATAAACCACTTGCAAGCAACCATTCACACACAGATCAAGCAATGGCATTCTTATAAGGGAAGACAATAATGGCATTAATATCTTTGTTCAGATCTCCAAGCCATGATTCAACTCATCCTAATACAAATGTCAAAACCAGGTGAAGTGAATTCATTCTAAGTGTCCAGCTCAGACTTAGACATGCAAAATTAAGAAAGATATTGCTCATTCTATGTGATTTTGAAACAAGTTCTGTTTAGGCTGTTCCTGTTGGTGAGTATCTACCAACAAGGAAGCTTTCCTCAGTAGTGAAACTTTTTGTCCTCATGGGTAGGTTACATCTCACTTAACTTTAGACAAGTACAATTGAACTGATTTGCAATGCTTCTTTTAGAGTTAATAGAGATAAACAGGCATCTTGAATCAGACTCATTGTCTATGAAGACAGTCTGGACAACTAATCAAATGTAGACATCCTAATCCACTTATTTGATCCTAAAATACATTGTTAATTCTAGATACAATGTTTTCAGTGACAATCAAACACATCTCTCTTTTCCTCTTTTTTCTCCCTTCACAGTTCTTATTCCTCACTATATTATGAAGATACTTTGCAGTCCTATTAAGAGTGATTAAATACTAGTTTAAGTAGATAATCAATGTCTGCTAAGACAGATCACCTTATTAAAGAGAAATTTAATTTTAGCCATCTCCAAAAACTGGGACATAATATATAATAAAAACTCAGGGCAGTTCATCAAGGTCAGGTTCAGAAAGAAATGTATCAGATCAAGCAAGAGCAGAAATAACTACACACAAACAGTCAAAGTAAAAGTAAAAATCACAGACATAGGGGTAACTTATGTCTGAACATAGGCAGAGCAGGACTATATTTTATGAATGTCTTGCTTAACCTTAAATGACCTCCTGACTCTGCACTTAAATTATCCAGAAAGAAAGAACGTTTACTTCATTATAAGAGGGATTTTTTTTTTTTTGCTATGTTAATGATAGGGCCTGTACTGAGAAATAATCAGTTACTTCAGTTGTTTGCTTAAATTCCAAGTATTTTCTTCCTTTCTGACTAATAGAGGCTCCATTTTTCTTTCTCTTTTCTGACTTCATGTATCATCTGATCTATTTCTTTAATGATGCCAAATTGATGGTATGTTTTGCCACCTCTGATGTACAGGTGGCTCCAGAAGAAAACTTTCTGATGATCCCTAATCTGTATTTAAAAAACACACACCACGCAATGGATAAGAATTGGTGCACCATGAAACTGGACAAAACCTGAAATGTTCTTTGCTCGTAATCCTTGTGGGCATTAATAATACTACCAAGGGAGACCTTGAGCAGATAAAGGGTGGCTCTAGGGGCTAAGGTGAAAGGTATAGCTGCCCAGACAGTATCATCCTTAATCCTAATAGTCAAAAGGAAAGGACTGGATCACAGAGGATACGCCAGAAAGTCAACTCCCAGCTGCTCAGCTGGGGGTCACTGGCAGGTCTTTGTCTCCTCTGACCATTGAGCCCTCTTCAAGAGATGAGAACTTCTGCAGAGACAAGAGACAAGATTCACCCAGTGAAGGCAGGAGGCAACATTATCTTTACCAGCAGGGGTGCTGACCTAGTGAGAAGGACTTTAAACTAGGCTTGGTGGGGATGGAGGCCAAAAAAGTCCCAGAGAAATGGGGACAGAATCGAGTGTGCAAGTGAATGTAGATGAAAAAATGCAGTACTTCCCATGTGTTCTTCTTGTGACTACACTGTTGAGGTGCATCTACCTTAGTGATTTAGCTCAGGGTAAGAGTCTTTCTTGATGAAAACACCCTTGTGGCCTTTCTTGCTGCATGTTCAGAGCACTTACATGCACCTCAATGTGCAGATGTTCATTTCCTTTGTATTAATAAAGTCAGAATATGTGCTTTTCAGTGCCATGTAGCTAGAAGTACTGCTGACTGGGACACAAGGTACAGAAACATGAAATGGATCATATCAGTGCTGAAGTCTGCCAGCACAGTCTGATGGCACATGATTTTTCTACTGTTCCATAGGACCTGAGATTTTCAAAAGGCCAGAAAAGAGATTAGACTTTTGCCATTGTTTTGGCATTTTGCGTGAGACAAAGCATTGTATACATCTATTACAGGCACTTTCTCTGGTTGTATTTTTGGAATTCATCATTACTCTGCATTCAATACTGCCAAATTTCATTTCCCCAAATTCTCATATTCTGTGTACCTCAAAGGCTTGCAACTTCTACATCTGCAATTAGATGTGGCAGTAAGTGAAGAAACGAAAATCAGGAGAGGTATCTCTGTGGTGCCACCCAGACACCATCTGAGATTCTCATGCCTGTAAACCTTTGCACAGAGAGAGTGTTCAGGGGTAGGGGGAGAAGGAAATACAGCTCACAGGGCAGGATGCCAAAAATGCTAAACAACCAACTGCCATAGGTTACCTGGAGACCAATACTGCATAAAATTTAGAAATAAGAAGGCTGTTTTTCTGAAAACAAGAGATGGCATACATGTCCAAAAATTTTAGTCCACAACTTTGCCACATATTTTGGTGTAGATCGCCACAGCCTCTGACACTTTTAAATGAACTAAGGCAAAGTTACAAAAAAACCACCTTTTTGTCTCTGATCTTTGTATAATCAATGTTATCCTAGAACATAGGTAAAAACTTTTAAAGGGTGAGAGGTGGAAGAGACACGTTTTTTTGTACCTGGCTTCTGTTCCTATAACTTATTTCTATAGGGAGATGTATCCTACCTGTGCTTCTACCCGCAGAACTACCACCTTTACACAGATTTCCATGATACAGAGCTGTGTTAACTGGTGGACCCATTTCCTTTCAATCTCATGTACAGCTGGGACAGAAACTTTTCTTTTGTAAGTTTAATGCTTGGAATAACAATATCTTATTTGAATCATACCAGAGTCACAGAACAACATGACCACATATGCACTAGAATACTGGCATCTTCTTCTCCCTCTCTTCCTGCCTCCAACATCTGCCTAATTTATCCCTTCATTTCTATATACTTTAGTTATGTTGTTACCAAGAAGCAGGCTGTGTCTGCTTTTGGTAGGCAGAGGATGGGAGAGGCAGAAAAGACTTAATTTCTGCAACAATCAGGCACACAGGATGATTTTTCATAAAGTTACCAAAAGGAAATATTTGAACACATTTTAGTATCATTTATGAGTAAAAGCATGTTGAGCAATAGACAACTATGGTCTGTTGTCCAACAAGTGAATAAAATAGAGGCAGATGGCAATAAATTAACTCTAACGTGTTTATTCCAAGGCACCCAGTGCCAGCTGCGCTCACCAGAACTTCCTAATATTAATTTCCTTCTCCTCCATTGCCACATGCCACCTAGCGACTTAACGCTGAATCACGGCTTAAAGCCTATTAAGAATGACTGGGAATTACAGCATATCATGAGGAGAGTCTTGTTTCTGAATATTTAAGGATATAAAACTGGCCATGGAAACAGCTAAAGGCACAGCGTTACTTCTGAGTGCAATTTCTTTTGCAGATCTCCAAGGACAAAGAAGCAAAACAAAAGAATCAGATGTATCTGAATGATCCAAATTTTGCCTTCCATTATTTGTGCCCATGAAACTGAAATACTAAAACAGAGATCAGGTCATTCAGACGTTAAAATAAAAAATAAAATTATGAGACATTATGTTTGCTAAAAGATCAAACAATAAATTCAGTTAATGCATAAAAATAACAAACATTCCCTTCTTCTGACATAGACTTCTTACACACTTTACTTTACTTTCTTATTTATCTCTGTGTATTTTCAACTTTTTAAAAGTCATGCTTTTATTCATATGAGCTCTGGGGTTTTATGTTTTTATTTTCTAAGAGAACACAGAAAGTGGAAGAGAGTTCCTCTTTTTGACTGTGAGCTAAGGCCATGTTACAGAGATGTTTTTTGATTTTTGAACACGGTATCACATTTCTTACATAGAATAGCGAGAGTATGGTCTTTGTCTCAGAAATCAGAGATCTGTAAGACATTATTTTAACAGCTTTACCAGTAGCAGGAGCCCTAGAAACTTGCTAAATGATATAATTAAAACAACTTTAAAGTCAAAACTTTTGTGCTTGACCAGGCACTTCTAAGAAAGAGATGTGGTGATCTCTGAGGATTCTTCCTGCTTAGGAAACAAAAAACGAAACAAAACAAAACTATGGGGTACTCATAATGCTTATCAAAATACCGTGTCTGCTTTCTCTCAAGTGTATTTTGATTGAACACTGTCTGAGAGGTTCTTCATTACACAGGCAGTCCAGACATTAGAGATTCAGCATGACTTTATGTAATGCAGATCAGAAAGCATTTGATGGCAACATAATAGTTGAAATGTGATGAATAATTCACAATGTGGATCCAGAACATCATTCTCTAACTTGCTACGTTAATAAAATTAAACTGCAAAGAAGTATCATCTCAAAACAAAACAGGATACCAGACCAAATCAAAATGACATTTATCATACAAGACTGTTAAAAGATCTTGTAAATGAATACTGCAATGTATTCTCTTTTGAGGGAGGGTTACTGTGTGACTGGTAACATAATAATTATGCCATGTTTGCCTATAGTATTTTTTTCATCTGAAGACTTTTGACCTGTTTCCCCAGAAGAAACTTCCCTTAATCTGCATCGGGGAAGCGGAAGTCAAAAGAAACAAAGAATCTGTTAATGATTTATCTGTTGCCTTATTCACCTGCAACTGTACAATATTCAACACAGCCTGTATTTCACCAAGATTTAGGAATTCAAATCCGAAATATATTTCCTGCTCAGTGGATTTTTTTAAGGTTCATACATAGCATGACTCCACAGTTTTAATGGTACGAGGTATTCCCTTGCCCAGCAGTTGAATGCTTACAGAGATTTCAGGCTGCATTCAATGAGCAGCAGAATCTAAAAACCTATCCCGTGTCAAGATCAAGTGCAATTGCATTTGAGAATCTCATCACTTGGTCTGTTTGCACTGGATAGGACCAACCAAAATTTATTTCATTATAGTATTTCAGCTCTAGTCTTCCTCACTTATGAAGTCTAAGATTTACAGACATAATTCAGACATGTAATTCTGAGATTAATTGAAAAAGTCTCAAATGTCTAAACAGAGAGCATGTTTGTAATGCTGATATTACATGAAAACAAACCTGAACTGGTGCTACAGACCTGAGCCGGTGCTTCATCAGTATTTGATAAAAGACAGAGCAGGGGAAAGACAGTTTTGGGTAGGCTTAGGCAGTGATAGCAAATATTCAAAATGCTCTTTTAATTCAGGGGCTAAGTATCCTTCTACGACTGCTGGTTGTCCTTCAGTCTATCATGGATATCAGCCTTGATAAATGGGAGGATGGGAGTGATTCATCCTTCCTAATGCTGTGCACTACAGCTGACCTCAGTCTCTCCTGAGAGTTCCCAGAGTCCGCTGAATTTATTGGTATAACCTATGGCTCATAACTAAAATTTTGAGA
Source organism: Nipponia nippon (assembly GCF_047370975.1). Taxonomy (NCBI): domain Eukaryota; kingdom Metazoa; phylum Chordata; class Aves; order Pelecaniformes; family Threskiornithidae; genus Nipponia; species Nipponia nippon. The sequence goes on along the minus strand of NW_028262336.1, from coordinate 76,079,927 downwards.
TAAATTTTGCTGCAATTTAAATATATTACATATATATATCTCAATGAAGTGGTATCAGAGAGAGTAATGAGGGCAACATACACAGTGCTGTGAAGGGAATCTGCCATTGAAAGCCTATGTGTTCATTTGGTGTTTAAAAACCATCTGTTTTACAGGGGAAGAAGGGAGTGCACAGTGTCATACACCATAGGCTGTCAGTGTTGTATTTACTAGACAAGGACAATGCCAGTCAAATTTTAATGATAGCTTATTCTGGTTGAAGCTAGACAGAACAGCTTCCTCCAGCTTCTTTGCAGGTGCAGCAGTTTGGAGAAAATTTCTCAGGGTTCAACAAAGTAACTGAGTTGTTAATAATGCATTCCAGAAACCTCACAGAGGCAAAGAGAAAGAGAGAGAAAGAGAGAAGAAGGAGGGAGAGGGAGAGGGAGAGGGAGAGGGAGAGGGAGAGGGAGAGGGAGAGGGAGAGGGAGAGGGAGAGGGAGAGGGAGAGGGAGAGGGAGAGGGAGAGGGAGAGGGAGGCTTTGTGGTTTAATGACCAACTCTGGCAAGAGAGTAGGATCCTGAGCTCCTTGAAGGATATTTACCTAAACATTTGGAGAGTTCTTCCAAATGGTAGAGAAACTGTGGCAACTGTTGCTCGGGGTAGGTTATTTTTTTGTTCATGACAGTAGCAGTTTGCTGCACCAAATCCACTGAGCATTCCCTGTTTATCGTGTCTCATGCCCTCATAGGGATGAATGAACATAATCCCTGTGGTAGTGTGAAAGTGTATGCTAAAGCTAGCAAGTAATCACTATGTTGGCCTAAAAGAGTTGCAGACCTTTTTACAAATGGGTAGTAGGTTAATAGCATGATTCAGGCTGCCTATATTCTCCCGAGTCCTAAAGAAGCACTGCATATTGTCTATATTGCAAAGCAAAAAAGGCTAGGGAGCAAACTCAAGCACTGGCCCCTGATTATCACACCACATAATTGTAACTGCCCCACTAGCTCACTAGTCAACTGTCCCAGATAGCTTTTTCCAAGATTAAACCTGAGCTGGATGAGGGATATAGTCAATTCCCAAAAGCATAAGGATAAGACTATACCAGGATTGATTTCTTCCACTCTCCACACCCTCCAGTGCAATCCAAGGACATCTTGCAGTCTCAAATATACCCTTTCCCCAAGGCATGCGACTAACACCCTTAGTTTCACACTAAGACACCATTGGTGAGCTGCATCACAGCCGTACATTATTTCAGACACTCCTAATGGAAACAGAAGTGAAGGCAGTGCAGACTGTATGTGTAGACTGTATGTGTAGACTGTAGGACCATATCTTACAGGACAGTCCAGTCTTCCCTTTCATAACACTACCCATATCTGGAACATTTCAAACAAATGGAACATGCCATCACGCTGCGCTTTAGGAAAATGGGCTTGCTTGAGCTATGTTGCAGTTCAGTGGTGCAAGTGTAGGAGTCTAAGCTACTCTTTAGTCTCTGGTAAGGTAAAACTGATAGGCACAAAACGTGTTCACACAAAGTCTAGCAGCCAGGCAGCACAAAAGGCACAAGTGACTCTACCAGTCAATGAGTAAACAGGGTCAGAGCAGTGTGAGAAAGGCATATCCTGAAGATCTAAACTTTGTTCACGCAGCAAGCTTGGAGTTAAGGACTAATTCACTCTACCGCTAGTGACCTGCTATGTACAACTTGTACATGGAACATTACTAGGCTGTGCGCTATAGAAAGAATAAATTGAAAATGTGGGTTGTGTACTGTCTAAAAAGTATTAAATTAACTTCTTCTAACCTGACTCATTATTAATAACTAATGTGATATCACTACTATGTATCATTCTATACACACATTAGTAATCTATACCAAAAACAAGCAATAATATAAATCACTTAAGAACTTTAAGTGAAATCAACATAACTCCACCATGAGTGAGGTTTTTTTTTTTAAATGCAGTAGTTTAATGCAGTTCAGCCAGAGGAAATTGAACAGTAAAAAGTAAGCAGAGAAATAGTCTATTAACTATGCGTTTACAACCTAAGGTGCTTACTATATCAAAACACAGTAGATTTCAAAGCACAGTCAAGGGCTTATACAAATGAGCAGGTCATTGTGGTGTAACAGCTTCACACACCTCAGCTGATTTGTGGCAGCTGCCTGTATACATGCTCTTAGCTTGTGGTAAAGTAATTTGAGCTAGCTTATCCTTCTTTCATTAACTTCTTACCCTGTGGGAACTTTTTCATGTATTTAAACTCTCTGGCTGATACCTAACTTTCAGACTAATGCACAACACTGAAACATCACAGCCAGACTGGTACGAAAGCCTATCTGGATTTGAAAATGTGCACCTCATTTTAACCTACACTGATGGAAAGAAGACTTCATGGGATCACATGATTTTCTTTGTATCTGAAGAACATAACCAAGCCTTACTACAAAGTGAAACATTCAAAAGAAAGTGAAAAAAATCCAGATGCATATACTATACATATTTTACCAAACCAAGGGATAGCTTGGTGAGAGCAGCATTCTCTAACACTGTTAAAACTCCTTCACCTTATGAAGCTGTCTTCAAGGACACATCAGCTGTTAATCATTGTCTGGCTGACTGATCTATTGAGAACCCTTTCCTTCTGATCCCTCCATAGCCTTTTGTCAAAAATGAGTGAAAACAATAATAATAATAAAAAGTTAAACAAAATAATTATGTAAAAAAATATTCTTAACCTTAGGAGAGGCGGGGGAAAAAAACCTTTTCCAAATGAACCCAATACTTATAGTTTAATTTGTATTAAATATTTTATAAATATTTCTTTATTTCTTTTTTTTTTTATTGCCTCAAAATGATAGTTATTTCCTGCTCAGCTTATCCCATTTTCACAGATGACTTACCTGTTTTTTCAAGTTCTTCTCCTTTTATCTGGTTCATGGAAGAACGAGAAACTGTCTCTTCGAGTTGCATTAAAGATCTTTATTCACAGTTCTGCTCCTCTGTGCTTTGTGGTGCAACCAGCTTTGGAAGGGTTGAAAGCAGAAATGTACTTGGTGAGGGAAAATATCCCACTTTGAAGAATGAGATGGGTGTGCATACAGGTCTTTATTTTATGAATATGGGTGGGAGATGTGGAGGGAGGGGTATTGTTCTCACCTGACTATAGACATCCAAAATCTTATTTAAGTCTGTCATCAATTTTTATTGATGGCAGAAAGAGAGCTCTAAAGAACAATTTAGCCCACCCTAACATAGATACCTAAGACAGGCCAGATTAATCTGAAGGTGCCTGTTTCTTTCCATCATCACCAAAAAGAATTTAGGATGACTACTTCTGACTTAGACACCTAACTTTCAGACATCTAAACTGTGAAAGAGGCAAATGCTGCCTTTGGAATTATTCAGCCTTACTGAACTGATTAATTTCATGCTGCTGAGGGTAATATGCAACTGAGTAAGAACAACTCCCTTTCGTAAGCATTCTATAACGTATATACTCCCAGTACTTCTAGTCCATTGTTTTCATCATTCAGTTAGACAAGTCACCCAGTTACCTTTTAGAATGATTTCTATAGCTTCCCTTTCTTGCCCCATAAATGCAGTCTCTTTTTTTCTACCACTACTATTACATCTGAAATAGTTTTTGATATATAGCATCCTCCTCTTACCATCCCTCAATTGAAATACAATCTGTCGTCATATCCTATTTGAAAAGGGAATTCTCTATGCAATAATCTTAAACTGGCATCTATCAACTACCCAAAGAAGTCTGGAATTTTCCCATCATAGCTAAACTATTAAAAGATATCAATTAGCACTAAGTTAACTACATTTTAAATATGTATTATTTTAACTACTTCCTCTTATGATATCAAGAACTATTTTTTAAAGATACCAGTGCTTTAGTGTTACCTCTGTAGAACATTTCTGTAGCTATTCCTTTAAGTAAAATGGACACTGACCAAATGAAAATATTTATGTGTAAGCAGGACCTCACAAAAATATATTCTATATGACTAGGAAAGGAAAAATGAGCAGGGCTTGGAAGAGTAACAGCAACAAGAGATATCACTATCAGAAATAAAATTAAATGTAGACAGGAACATCAAACAAGAATGTTGTATTATAAATAACCATGTCCCTAACTGAAACCATAAATCAGACTTTACTTATCTTTAATCTCTCTCTTGAGCATTGTAGATGTAGCTTCAGCTGCCTAACTACAGCCCTGACGGGCATTTGATCCCTGGGACAGTCCAGTCAGCCTTGAAGCAATGCATTCCACCTCACATTAATCCACACCTTGGACCAGGTTTTCTACTCTAAGCCATATCTCTTCCCAGGTTGCTTTTAAATGACTTCCCTGGTGCACCTTGAGGAAAATTTTGAGAATGTGCATTCTGTATGATTCCCCAGCAACTGTCATGCAGCCAGCATAATGCACCCTGGCACCGGCCCATTAAGGCTTCAGTCCTGCCTCCAAGGTCAGTCCCTGCCTGTATTTCATCTTCAGCTCTCACTTCAGCCCAACTGCCTCTGCCAGTTCCATGAGCCTTGAAGGTCACCTGGTCAATAAAAAGATCAAAAGTTAATATTTCAAGACAGGTAAAAATCACAAAGTCTAAATGTACAAAAAGGCAGCAGAAGAAAGCAACGCAATTGTCCTATCAGAAACAAGTGACACAAGTTTTGCAAGAGAAGTGGATACAATGTCAGTTATAGCTAATAAATATATGACTACCTTTATGACTTACAGATTTCTTATGCATAACATTTCTAAGTTAAAGCGTTTCCTATTCACTCTCAAAAGAAAACAAGTAAACAACTTGATTTCATTTTTTTCACCTCTCACTTTGATTATTTTTTTTGCTTTGAAAATTGCAATATCAGCCAAAAATATCCATTCAAAATGCTCTTGCAAAGATCATTCTCCCTGTGCTCAGCTTGATCATATTGCATGCTTCTTCGAGTCCCTTATCTGACTGCCCATTCTTAGCTCAGCTACAAGCTGTTTGTCTTCAAAAGGCTTATATATGTATACTCAACTGCATATTCTGCTTTCTTGAATACCTACCCATTAACACATTTGGGTGACCCAAACTAAACTTTTAAAGAGATTTCTGTTTTATTTCTCAACATTGTCTAGCTTCCAAACCAGCAGTTAATTATTGTTGAAATACAACCAATTCAAAAATGAATAATAAAAATAAAGTAAAATTGGGGGGAGGGGAGTTTACAAGACAACAAAGCTGAGAAAAGGTCAAATCCAAAGATTTTAGCTCCTGTGGTGCACTACTTATTGTAAAAACAAACAACATTGACGTGCTCTTTTTACATGAAAAAAAATTGAATGCTGCACAACCTTTAGTGTAAAATTATTTGTACTAATTGCACCACAATTTTAATAGTAACACACCTATAAATAACCACACTGAAAAAACACCAAAATAAATTAAATATAAAAAAAATCTGATTTATAAAGTCTTTAACTAGTGAACTGCTATAAAGTCATACAATAGAAATAGTGATCAAGCTAATAAATAAGAATTACATGTTGAAATTTAAAAGAGAGGAAATCAAGATGAAAACAGGATTCAATATACTACCTCTAGGCTCATTAGTTTTTAATTTAAATGGGTAAATATAATATGCATGGGTTTTAAACAATAAATTTCCCCAGTAAAACAAAAAATAATCAGCAAAATCTGGGTGCAAAAATTATGTACCTCTATCCTTTTTCAATGACTCCTCTCCACTGTCCCAACTAATCTGTAACATCGTTGCGACAAATGAGTCAACAGAGAGTAATATAAAATCAAGGTATTAGTTTTCGAGGAGTGTTGTAAGCAGAAGTCATATGAAGAGTGTGACATGTTGATGGAAGAATTTGAGAAACAAATGTAAAGAAGAGTGGCAGTACTCAGAATCTTCAAAGCTTATAATGTTGGGGGATTGAAGAAAACAGGATGTACACCACCACCTAAAATCTTAGTTTTGTCAAGCCAAGTGCTGACGAGAAAAATGCAAGCCATGACAGATGCGTAATTTATATATCAGGTTATATATCAAGAAAGAAATCTAGCAGCAGGATTACCCTGTGGTTCAGCATGTGCTATGACCTTCGGGGATTCTATTTGATTTCATTCCAAAGTCAAGTTAGCCATTTGTTTTCCTAAATAAAGTTGTACCTGTCTTGTGCATATCTTCCACACAACAGAACACAAAGATGCACTTTCCCAGTGTGTTTGATTATTATTAACAACAAACATTTATTCAGTGATCAGTTTTCTGTAATTGTTACTAAAGCGACATAGTGAGAAAGGCTACCAGCAATTGAGATGTTTCATCATTAGTTGGAATAAGGCTTCCAGAACCAAAGCTGTTGACAGAACTGAATGCCCAGGGCTGGACACCATCTAAAAGTGAACTGGAAGAATTATTTCAGGAAACTAAGTGTCCATTAAAGACACTTGGACACGATATATGTGGACACTTGCTAAATATATAATTAAAATTAATCTTCACTTGTTGCACATTCTATGGAGCAGATGACTTTGTGCTGAAAGACTAGACATTATATCAGTCAAAATAAAATGACTGGTCATCTGCCAGCTATATTCCTATCTTTTGTGAAATATTTTTTTGCATAAAACAAGTAGAAAAACAGGGGGTTTTTATTTTTCTTTATTAGTGCAAAGTCCTACACTGGTATTTGAGACAACAGACACTAAGAACCTTTGAGCCAAACAAGTTGCCACGGCAGAGAACTGCAGGAGAGTTTAATCCCTTCATGGAAAAAGTGTACAAAGATATAAAGAAAGATTTGTACCAAGTTATTTGACAAGTGAACAGCAATCAACTTCTGAACTTGGAACTCAAGCATTGTAGTTGCTGTCTGGGCCTTAACATCCATGACTGCTGAGTGCTCATTCAGTTCATTTCAGAAAATTGAGGACAAAAGACTAATTCAGTTCTCTTACAAGCACTTTTGACAGTTGAATAGGTTTTATTCTAACACAGACATTAAAATCAACTTTGAAAACTGAAAAAAAAGAATGCTTTTGACTGTCATATAGACAGTTGTTCTCTGATGGCTCCAATTCTAATTTGCAAACATCCTTATTGCAGACATTCAGTTTCTTTACCATTTTATTTTGAAGATTAATTAATAAATACATATAACAAATGTATAATTAACAAATGCATTTTCTTTTATGTCACTGTAGGTACAAAACTTGAGGAAAAAAACATAAGTTTACTGTAAATGTTAGGGAACAAAAGGGTAAGCACATACTTAAATGTCAAAAATTATTCTCAGTCTGTTTCAAGGCAGTTTTAAATGCCTGCTTTTTGTTAACACAATTAATGTGCTACCTTTGAAAAGATATTCATGGAAAAGTGTGGCAATAAATTTGGTTGCAAATAACCAGAAATATTTCGAGTTTTGGTTTTGATTTTCCTTAAAATAAATGGTAGCTTCTATAAACTCTACCTGTAATTCCTGACCAACACGTCCTTCAAAATTTCCAGAATGGAGATTCTTTAGTCTCCTCAATGTTTAAATTGGCACATTTTCTTAATATATAAAATATATTTTCCCTTTCTGAAATTAAACTTCACATAGTCTGCCTACAGCAAACACTGAAAATGTTTTTCTTCACATCTGGCATTCACAACTGTATCTTACAATGTTTTCATAGAATCATAGAATCACAGAATCATTAAGGTTGGAAAAGACCCTTAAGATCATTGAGTCCAACCGTCAACCTATCACTGCCAAGTCCATCTATACCATGTCTTCAAGCACCGTATCTATCTGTTCTTTAAATACCTCCAGGGATGGAGACTCAGCCACTTCCCTGGGCAGCCTGTTCCAGTGCCTGACTACCCTTTCGGTGAAGAAGTTTTTCCTAATGTCTAATCTAAACCTCCCTTGGTGCAGCTTGAGGCCGTTTCCTCTCATCCTATCACTCGTTACTAGGGAGAAGAGACCAACCTCCGCCTTGCTACAACCTCCTTTCAGGTAGTTGTAGAGAACAATAAGGTCTCCCCTCAGCCTCCTCTTCTCCAGGCTAAATGCATTTTCATTGCATTAAAGGAGCATTTAATTACAGGAAGATTACAACTGCAACCTTCTGGACACTCTCCACCTGGTGTTTATCTACCCTACATTGCAGGTGAAAGTATTTCAGCCAAGATCGTATAAGAAGGAACTCTACTAGAAAAAGCAGAAAGGGGTATATCCTGTGCCTTTTAGTCAGTGTTCCTATTTATATGTCCTGATAATAATTATAGTTATATTTTTTGCAATTGCATGACATTAGTCACTGTTGTTTAGCTTTGAGCCTGATCCTTTTTTGCACAATACTACCAAGCCTATCATTCTTATCTTTGTGAAGTAGTGCAGAACTTTGCATTTGTATTTGGAGGATTGCATCCTGTTTGTATTGAGGATCTTTTTCCAGATTATTTATCCAATCTATCAAGATAATTTTGAATTTTAATCTTATCCAACCGTGTGCTTGGAATACCTCTTAGGTGATAAAGTTATATTCTCTTCTATCATCAAGTGTTTGAAGGCATTCAGATTTAAACACTTAGGATTGAGAATTTATTTTTCCAAAATGAAATATCAAGATTAATTCATATAAATTATCAATAACAGAGGTATAAATGAATTAAAAAGAACTTTGCTGACCTAATGGATTACTGTGTTGATGTATGACCATTGTCAGTGCTAGATGACATTTTTTCAAAAAATACTTAATTCAGTAAGAAATGACATTTTGGAGTAATAAAAATAATTTGCAAATTTAGTGAAGAGTTTAAATACTAATATTAAAAGATATATTTTGGGAATGAATTGTTCTGTCTTCAAAATGAAAAATCATTTCTCTTTGATATTTTTAAATTAAACATTTTAATATATTCTTTTGGATATTTATCTCCATTAAAACCAGAAAGGGCTCAATAACTTGAAAATGAAACCAATATTTTCATACGACAAAAAGAAAGTGTTTGACATTAGTCATATTGGCAGAGTTTTCATGTTTCAAAAAGAAAAGGGAGGAGGTGTGGTAGTTTGACCTACAAGAAGTGGATTTCCCACAGCTATTTGGAGGAAATATTTAGTATTAAACAAAAAAATATTTTTTTCCTATCTTATTCATGTTAGATGTTCTACTTTCATTGTCAGATCATAGTGTTGAAATGAGAATATTTCCTTTCACATTTTTAAAATACTGATAATTGTAAAATTAATCTTTTAATGGTTATTTATATACTCATGTTAAAACCATGTCAGATACTTTAAATAATATTTTAAATAAGTTCAATTCTAGGATCAAAGATTAAGCCAGACACAACTAAGATAATCCTTCATATTCTTCTCCTCAGCTCTCCCAATAAATATTCTGCCACTGCTACTCCAGGATAAATGTCGTTGTTAATCAAATAAATGTATAAGCAACTGTATTGGAATAAATTGAAAAAATATAATAAAATCAGCACAGTGTGCAAACACTGCTGCACCTTTTCTGGCAAGTCTCATTTAATTATGGGCTGACTATTCAACTCTGGACAGTGATAAACAACAACCAATTCACCATACCAATAGTTAATTCCTCCTCATTAGTACCTTTCATTCCATTTCCTCTGATCTGAGAACTTAACTGCCTGAACACCCAAGCAACTATCTCTCCTTCCACTATTACTGTTAGAGCAGCAAGCGCTCTTTCAGCTGACACATGGCAACAGTGCTTGTCCCTCACTTAAGCACAGTGACACCAGTGACCCAGTCATGTAGGCTACAGTCCCACTGTGAGACCCAGGAGTCCAGCATCTTCCAATTGCTTGTCTGGGCAAAAGTTAGGCACATTCATAGTCCCTGGTCCCTACAATTGCCATTGGAGGACCATCTTTTGCAACCACAGGTGCAAAAAAGAGACTTCAGTGTGCTCTAACAGTTCTTTTGGAGAGAGACCAGGACTGCAAAATGAACTGGGGAGCTTCACTACCATCGGCTCAAAACCAATTGCAAATTTTGGAGTTGGTCAACGCATTCATTTATGTATTTTAGTTTTATAATTTCAAGACAGCATTTTGAAATTCCAGCCAAGTTTGTCTGCATGTAATAGGTTTCAGATGTTTGCAAGATGGCTGCAGTGTTTCTCTCTGGTGACAGTGAAGAGAGGAAGGCTGTAGGAGCACCAGCCGGTATTACCGCTATCATCTAGAACCGAAAAATTTACCACAATTTATTTACAAGAGCAAATGTTTACCAAGATTTTCGGGGACAAGCCCTCACATAAAAGCTTGAGCAAAGGCCTTCACCACAACAACACAGGCTGAGACTTGACCTGGGATTGTACATTTACTGTATTATCAATAGTAGCATGTGGTTATTATCAAGAGGAGCAGTCAGGGAGCTTGGAAACACACTGTCCCACTGTGTGACAATAATTTATTCAGCTAGTGCCTTGTCTGAATTGATGTCCTGTTCTTTTTTGAGTAGTGCTGATACTGACTGCTTTGGGTTGTTGTCAGGAAAAAGACAAAGGACCATTTATAGTTAAACAGTTATGGAAACAAGCATTGTGAAACCATGAAATTAATTGCTGAATTCCTACATTTCACTTCTCAGATTTCAACAGCACCGTCTTTTGAGGCTACCATGAGCTATGCAAGAATTTGTAGCTATCATCAACAAATCTTATTCCCATATAAAAGGCAGAACTATCTCCCATTATGATTTCCTCCTGGAAATACTCCCTGCAGGAAGATAAACATATGGTAAATGTGAAAAAGTTAATTGGCTATATATTGGCTGTAAAAGTTAATTAGCTGCATAGCGTTCCATATATTGGTATTTTAACAATTTACCTTCAGATGTCAAAACTGGTCTTTTCATTTTTCTAGGTCTGTTGCCTTAAAATTAGCTTTCAAAAAAGTTTGATGCAATAAAGAGATCTTTCAGTCCAGAGACTGTGTGCACCTTACAGAGAACTGTTATACTCTTTTGTTAGAAAAGAAGTGCATCCTTGGGATTCTTGCCATCCGAATTTGTGAATGGCCAGTCAAAAGCTAACCTGGCAAAAATGTAAGTTTCAAGCCAAATCATCTCCCTGAATCAATTTATTGTCTTGCCACAGAGCGCAAGAACTCAAGAAAAGGGGTAGGAAGATAGCATCAGACATGATTTGTGTGGCCTTAACCTGCCAAGAAACCATGGTTTAACTCTTCTCATATTCTGTCACTACGACGACTCCACTTTTTAGCCTCCTGTACTCAAGCCTAAATTTGTCTTGTATTTAGCCTTTGAGCAAGCTTCAAAACATGCTGTGGGGGAGAGAGAGGAGTTTGTGCTGCAAAGATCCCTGAGGACAGTGCATCAACAGTCTTACTTAGATGTACGGACACCTCGTAATGGCCACAGCCACGCTCTGTCTATTTCTACATCTCTCATACTGCCTACGGATGCAACACATGGCTAATGTGATGCAGACGAATCAGTCAGACTTCTTCATTAAAGGCCCAGTAGGACAAACCAGAATTTTGAATTTCCGAGTAGCTGAACAAAATCTGTAAGTATTACCATGACCTGTCATAGTCCTGATTTTACACTCCTGTGAAGCGCTGCTTATGCAGAAAGCTGTAAATTCTACTGAAGATGCCAGATACTTGACAGTCAGGTGTCAAATTATCTAACACTGGGCCTTTTATTGGGTTTAGGCCCTACCATACTCCAGAGTCTGAATTTTGCTACAAGGTCAGCACTTTGAAGTTTGGTATCCATGCTGAATGTCACAGTAGTCGGAACTCTAGGCACTCCTAACAAACACTGTCAAGACAGAGCTCAAGACCTAAACCCCTGACCATCCACAGTGCTTACATTTTAAATTACTGCTTTGCGTCTCTTATGGACTGCTCCAGCTAGCTGTTTCCAAGGCAAAGCTGCTGTAGAGACAGATAGAACCAAGCAGTCTAGAGGCAAGACACTCTGCGTCACTCGGCTTTAAAGTCCTCTTTAATTATTCTAATAACTTATTATAATAGTATAATAATAACTTGTCTCTCTTTTACTTACTAGAGACTCTGGACCTGACAGTGAGACCACTGAAATCTTCAGCTAGGAAGAACTGGAAAGCCTTGAGGAAGCCTGGTAAAATTAGATCTATGGAAAGGTTCTTTACTTCTGTCTTTTTTGGGCAAAGGAAAGGTAGAAAGGTGACTGCCATTAAAAAAAAATGAAATTATTTTTGCTTTTAGAGTTTTTTATGCAAGAAACTTAAAGTATTTATGAATTTCATGTACTCACGCAACTTCCTCGTGAAGGTTCATTTTTCCAGGTGGCTAAGGGTTCAGAAGACAACTAGCTTGTTAGTGGTAGCATATGTACTAGATCACCAAAGACACTCTGCCTGATGCCAGTTAACTAATTATTTCAGAAGGAAAAAAATGCTAGAAGGTACAAGTTCTTAATTTGGACTGTGGTCTCAACTTTCATCAAAGCTGGAGCTACATTTGTAATAAAATTTGTAATATTCATTAGAAATTCCCCTCATTATGTCTTCAACTCTTCTTCAACTTCATGTGTATGACTTCTTATACTATTGATAGATGCTTCTGCAGTTACTTTTTAAATAAAAACATCCTTCCATCAGAACCTGAATACTCAAAGACTGAGAAACTTTTCCTTTTCATTAGATGTCTTAGTTGTCATAAAAATGAGAAAAATAAATGACTATCAGTAACTGACTACCAATGACTACCCAGCTCTTCTCACCACTGCCTCTCGTTTGACTTAATTGGCTAGTAATTCCATGATGAATGCTTTTTTCAGATTTTAATTTCTTCTTTCTATGCAGATTATTCCCAAAGAAACAGTAGAATTTTCTAAAGCATGTTAACTCTGTTTATTTCTGCATATTTGAAACAATTCTCATTGGATTTTATACACAATTCCATTAAGCTTTTAAATCAGAATTTACATAGTCCAGAAAATCTGCCTTTTTACTGCTCCACTGGCAAAACTGGAGTAGTGTAAAATGATCTTGTGATGGTCAAACAAAGCATTGACCTGTTTGTTAAATATGTGTTTGTCTTTGACAAAAATCTGAGGTGTTAGACTAGAAACGGTTGAATAAAAAGACAAATCTGGACCAGCTTCAAGAAAGGCTTATGCTTCTTAAGTCAGTATAAGGCAAATTTTAAACATCCAGGTGCAAAACTAACAGTTGGCCATCTCTACAAGCATTTACAGCTGGGCACTTCTTTGTCTCCACCAGGTGGTTTCACCATCAAGTTTGCTTTGCAGCAGCAGCACTTCAGATCCCTGCAAGCCTGATAAAGTAGGTGTGCTTTAAACACATCTAGTACATGGGCCTTACTAAAGGCAAATTATTTTCTTTTTAAAATACTGAGGATGAATATGCCCACTATCTTATCACACAGATGTAGGTGATCTAGATTCCTGTCCCTCCTCAGACTAAGGAGCCATAAGTCCACATCCTAAGGCTACTATTAGAGCATCGAGATAGAAACTAGTTTCTATATGCAATGAGGCTGTGGCAGCATGTGTTGAAGAATATAAAGTTCCAGGGGCCAGAAAACAAGCAAATCAGTGTGTCCACTGGGAGATGAGGCTCTGATTTCATTCTAGCTGAGCAGGGAATAGAATTCAGGCTTTTTATTTTGTGGTTGAATGCTCTACTAATTTTGTAAACAAGCCCTGCAAAGTGGAAAGTGTGTCACTGCCATGTTCTCCTGATCCTTCATCAGCTTACTTGAGTCTTTCAGTGCACAGTGGTATATGTGGTTTCCAGAACCTGGATCCTAAGTGGTGAAGGTGGTTTTGGTTTTTTGTCTTAATTTTGGTTTCCTAAGAAACTGGTAATTGTAAAAGAAGTGCGATTTCAGGCATGGGTAGCTATTGGCTACCATTAGGCCTGCCACTGCTTTAAACTTTGAATTTTTTATTCTTTTTTTTGGTGGAGTGGACTTTCTCCTCTCAGCTGTATTAGAATTCCCCTTCTGAGTTCCTCTCTGGCAGAGAGGAGAGAACAGGCCTTCATGGGGTTTGGCCTCCATCCCTGGGAATGATGAGTTCAAGGAATATTCAGTGGTAACACGATACCCAAGAGTACGACTGACTAATAGTCTTTCTGAATGAAAGGGAACTTCCCTTTAGCCTGTCTTTGTAACCAATACACATTAAAATCAGTGAGTCACTGCATGCATATCTGTCCTAGTCTGAGATTCGGAACTTCCTCCTAGTCCATCCCAGCTACACCCTGAGCTCAGCTCAGATATCCATGCCATCTCCCTTCTCCACAGCCTGTGTTTTTTATGGGAAGAAGGAGTTGCACTGCATTCAGGTGAGTCCCCCGATCTGGACAAAAAGACCAAAACTGTAACATGCTCAGGGAGGGCATCTGCCTCACCCTCCCAACATAGGGACAAAGTCTGCCAACAAGGAGCCTGGTTAGGACTTTTACAAAACACTGATTACAAAAAAAAAAAAACAAAACCAAAAAAACCCACAACCCAGAATGCAAGCCCTTATACCCTGAGAATATATACAGTGCTGTATGTAACCACAAAACCCGCAACTTTGAGTACAAGCCACCCACACTGCACATGGGCTGAGAGATCCTGTACATCACTTTCTTGTGAATTGCTCCTCACAAACCTACTTGGAAGAGTCTCCAAAATGCTAAAAGCTACCCACAGTGTTTAGATGTCCTATATTTCTATGTGTCAATGTTCTCCTGAAGAATGGGGGGCTGGTTCTATCCTGCTGGTGAGTGATGTGAAAGGTCTTGCAGGTTTGCCAAGTCAATCTGGACATCTTCAACATGAAGGAAATCTCTCCTTTTTCAGCCCAGATGAAGTCATCAGATACAGTTGTGTAGATTTGTGACGGACACCAGGGACTTGAGAGAAGCTTTTTGACACCTCGCATGCATTGTTAGATTTTATCAGTCTCTCCGCAACTGGTATACATTCACAGAAGGCAACTGAGCCTCATTACCAAATCAGGCAGGCAGGCATGGCAGGTAGCTCAAGTCTAGCTAACAAGCCCACTATCAAAAATGATAAAGGATACTAGGCTGGGCAGTAAGAGAGGGAGATGCAGATCAGAAATGTTGCCTGAAAAGACCAGAAGCTGTGTCATGAGAGAGTTATTAGTAGACATTTGTACATTGTTTGTTTTCCTGGAACATAACTGAAGTTAGTAACATTAGATACAGTTGGACTAGTGCTTGGAGACTTTGATACTGTGAACTTCAGAAAGCAGCCAGTGGACTCTGGATCTGCTATTTCTTTCCTTGCATGTAAGTCTGAGTACAATGTAGCTATTGATCCTTGCCGGTTTTGCTTATTATGGATAAACACGATCTTCTTATAAACTACAGTATATTTGGCTTAGCTGTCTTTCCAGAGTGGAAGCTGATCTTTGCTGCTTAATATCCTTTCGCTGTTTATACTTTTATATGGTATATGTGTTGGACAATACAACCACATAGTACCTGAGTTATGGAAAAGTAGTCAAATAGACTTGTCCCAAGTCATCCAGCTGTAAATCAGAAAATAAAACTTGTACTTATGCTGAGAAACACTTGCATATTGTTATATCTGAGAACTTTAATTGCTGAAGTATCGTTACTTTCCACATTGTCTTTTTTATTCCTATTTTGTCATTTTATTGGTAGATAGCAGTGAAATGGTTAGCAGCATTGAACCTCTGTTCCTAACACTTATATCCCATAATCACTTAAAGAAACATATTTAGATCTCTCTTCTTTACTGCCTTTTTGCCTATCATCTCCTTCAAAGCAGCCACATTTTCCAAAGACATATGTAAATATAATGACATTCATATTGATCCTCTGTTCCAAATGCTTAAATCCCATAATCATTCTAAGAAACATGTTTAGATAGGGAAAGATCTCTGCCACCCCCTGATTTGATTTGGGGGCAGGTAGTCTGGGATTTTTTCCCAGTTCAAGATGAAAAAAAAATATCTGAAATATCAACATTTCATGGATGTCTAAATAAAACACTCTCATTCTAAAAAAAGAATGTGCATATGCAGACTGCACAAAAATGAAAGAAAAACATGATTTCAATTCTTGTTAGCTCGACAAACCAAAAATAAGTCACTCTCAAGCTAAAATTGCTTATGTATTAGTTAGGGGTAAAATCAATGCAGAACTGTGAGTAGAAAAAAACCCAGAAGCTCGGAACCAATTTGTTTTCCAGAGTTGAGGAAAATGGAAAACTGAAATAAGGGGTAGCTTATCATAGGCACAAACTTGCTTTTATTTTTTTTTTTTCTTTTGCTGGAATACACAACTATTCCACTCTATTTTAAACCTGCTGACCTCAGAAGCTCACAGAATTATTACAGCAGACTACTTTTTTATGCACACTTTTTGAAATAACTTTTTTGGACAAGAAAGTGGTATCCACTTAAACTAGGTCTGTATTTGGAAACATAAAGCTGTCAGACATCGGACAGAACAACTTCATTGTTGGTACACTGGTTTGTCCTTCCTTCTAAATGAAAAATTCTATTTGCTCCTACAAAAATTAAAACAAAATTCCCAGGGCACATCTATGAGACTATACATCTGAGACGAAGGGGATCAAGCTGTGTCTTGCACTTTTCTTGTTTAAGGCTTTTGGAAGTTCTCAGAGTTGCGATCAACACTTTTTCCAAAAACGCAGAACTAATACTGGAACTTGAACAGAATTTTGCAAGTAGTTGTGGCACACTGCTGATACAAGTTTGCATGGCATGTTGATGGCTCACTGTACTACACATCCTTTTTCATGCTGATTTTTTTCCAGCTCTTTTAAATCATGATGTGATGTATTTGCTCCTGTATATTTCTTTTTTTTTTTTTAATAAATGAGGAATTTTATAAAGCTAAAATAATAGATATAGGGGAGTAGGACAGTAAGTTTGATTTTGAAAGCCAATATTATGGTCATTTCAAGTTTCGATGACATGTCTTGATGTTGAGTTTTTGATCCAAATCTTCAAATGAACGACACTTTCAAAATACTGATTTTGTACTTTCTGAAGGGAAATCTGCTTTTAAGAAGTTCAAGATTCAGCAACCATAATCATTACTCTTTACAAAATTTAACACATATGCATAAAAATTCATATTTGAGTAAAATATTATCTCCTAGTTTTTCTGCACTTCCAACTAAAGTCAATGCATGAGTAAACAAGCCTGACAAACTTCTGTGAATATCCCCTGATAATGTTTGTTCTGTTAAGCCAGGGAATAAATTCAATATAGCTATTTTTTCGTATTTTTCTTCAGGAAGGAGGATATTGCTACATACTGAACTCAGAATTCTGATGAGTTCTAGCTGCTGTAAAGATCAGATTTATTTTATTTAAACAGTAAATTGTGCTCATCCATTCAGAAGACAGGTTCTGTCAAAGAACTTGCATTGATTCAAAATCAATTCCAAATGGGAGGAAAATGAAGATTTAAGGTGATGTTAAGATTAATTTTCTGTGTATACTATTCCCGCACATTATAAAAGAAAAACAGAAAGTTTTCTCCTTTTTTTTAATGTAGAGTCAATGCTTTTAATGAGGTTTTCTGCTTTCTAGACATAGACTCAGGCTAATTATTTACCTGAAGTTTAATTTATAATCTGGTTATGTCCATTTTGCATGTTTGGATACTATTTGCATAAACAATGCAGCTACTATTATCAGCTTTTCCCAAAAGATTACAAAAATACTAATTAATCTAATTTACAAGAGGATAAAGGTAGTTACCTGAGCTCACTTTCTATTATTTTTTTCCTTTTTTTTTTACCATAGTAAAATGGCTTTTTTTTTTTAAAGATTCACACTGCACTGTATAGAACTGTGTTCCTATAAATATTATTGTTTGAAGTTTTTGGAGATAGGGCTTAGTTCCCTCAAAATGGATTATTCTGTGATTATATTTCCTGGATATTAACTGATACTATGCACCCATTCAGCTGAAAATGAAATCTTGGAATCCTGAGCACTCTCAGAACTATAAATAGCCTTCTCTTCGGTCTTATATTCTCACATGCATGCTCATAAATGAGGAATTTGTGGAACAGGTTAACCCCACTGCTGTGTTTGCCTTTGAACACTGAATTCCTTTTTTTTTTTTTTTTTTTTACTTCTGTGCTTCTGGATATCTCTATATGCATTTTTTTCTTCTCCAAAAAGGAGATTCAAAGCTATTTTAAAATTTGTGTGAGTGAAAAAGCATTTGCTTAGTTGAGTGGCTAGCAGGGTTCGGTAGATCTAAACCCCTAGATGATTGACAGATACATTCTTCGCACTCAGCATCATTGTAGTCAGTGAACTAAAGGGTTTCAGAAAGAGTGAAAACAAAGATCATACCCAAAGGATTGCTTCTCCCAGTTCCAGCAATAATAACCCTGAGTTTTATCCTTAGGCGACACACATGAAAAAAAGGCATACATAAATAATTTACAACTATTAAACATTAAAACAGAAAAGGTTTTTTTTTTTTTTTGAGAGTGTGATGTGTCAATAAAATAAGACAAAAGAGAATAACAGCATACTTTGCTGTACTCTCCTGTTGGCATCCAAACTGAAGGGAGGGTGGCAAGGACAGAATTTCCAAAGATTGGCTGTGAGTAGTTATTTGAGTTATGAGTGTGGACATAAATTCATATAACTTAATTCCTCTGTCATCTGTGGTATAACTTTTTTCCATGTGGTACACAGGTCACATTGTCTTGTGGGTTTATGGTATCTCTCGTTGCTTTCCTGGTATAATACAATTACTATGGCTGAATAAGTAAAATTTTCCTGATTTTTTTGCTATTGCTGTGTGTCATAGATATGAAGCAATCTCCATGTTTTATCACGATGTAGAGGTGGAACAGTTGCACAGGGCTAGCTGCATACTGTACTATTTGTCATGGCACCACCTACACTTCCCTTGGTGTCAGGTTTCCTCCTTTTGCCTACCAAGACAAAATCTCCAATTCCCACACTTTTGGATCAGATCTTGTGTACCATCCCTTGTACTGTACATCCCCATGGTTACCATGATGGTCCGGGTCTGGCACTTGGGATTCTGCAAGGATGCTGGAGCAGACTGATGAGGCAACTGTCCTAATGCCAGCAGGAACAAGGTTTCCTAAGGATGTGAAAACAAGCAAAAAGCTTAAAATATCAAAGTACATGGCTATCTTATCATTCCATAAAGGTGAACTTATTTCTTTAGACAGTGGTCATTTTTGCCCAAAGTAGTTCATGTGGCTTTCTGGGAAATTAATCGTGAATCTCTTCAATCTTTGGCTTTTCCTTTGCCTTTAAATATATCAAATGTGTTTCCTTGCATGGCTTGCTTCAGGCTGCAGCTTATAATTCCTGCTGTTTTCCTGAACTTTGTGTGGACTTGCTCCAATACAGTGTGCTGTACCATGGCATTTCAGAGATGCTGCACTCTTTTACCTGTTCCCTTCCCTCCTGCCCCAAAGAGTGCTCAGACCCCTCCCTTTTGCTGGCATTTTTTCAGAAGAAAGGTGGGGAAATTAGTTTTCAGTGGGAACAGGTCCCTGAATAAATAGGCATGCTGCATTATTTCTGATGGACTAATGCACAAACAGGTAGGAGGTGATGGAAGAATGATCAGGTTTTGGCAATTACGTTGCAAACAAACTAGTTTTCTAGTTAATAATTTTTCCATACTGCATTGTGTAGTAGCTCCATGTTTATCAAGAAACTATTCTCTTGTCTTCTCAGTAAAAATTACTAATGATTTTTCATTTAGTTTACTGTTGAATGAAAACAGCTAAAATTACGTTGATTTAGAATAAATATAGATTATTTTATCAAAATAAAAATGCAGCAAGGATTTTGAGTTTTTTTAAGACTGGCTTTATTTATAAACAATGCATTTTCATGCAGCAGATATATTTTAAGGTTTATGTGTTGTACAAAGACTTATCTCTGAAATATTATCTCAGCATGCTTATTGGTCTGCCATTTCTGTTTCTTGTTTTAAATGCCTCTGTGAAGTTTCAGCCAGCACTACACGAAAAAGCCACAGTATTTGGAGCAAAAACTTTCATGAAATATGAAGATGAATAATATATTGTCAAACAGCAACAGGGCAGAATAAGATTCAGCTTCAATAAGATTCATTTTCTCCTGTTCTTTTTAAACATATTTTTAGTCATGCTTTAATTGATTATAAGTTTTAATTTTTGGTCCTTGACTACAATATATGCTAAAATGAAAGACCCAAAAGAAAGAATCCTACACTTATCACAATTTTTAAATGGTATTATTTGAAAAAACAAACAAACAAACCCCAAAGACCACAGCTCAATGACTCCTTGGAGGAACTACGAATGTTGTAGTCATGGAGTTTTGGGGTTTTTTTAATGCTAAATTCTAATGCTTTTAGAGTTTTGTCTTGTTTTGAGCCTTAAGGTTGCTCCAGGACAGTACAAGAGAAGTACAGTAAGCAAGGAAGGTCAGACTTTCAGTCTCTTCTCTAAAACTCTCCCTGACAATTCTGATGTTGTTAGACATTCCTGGGAACTTCTCATTATCCATGTCAGTTGGGCTGCAAGTGCTCTCAAGAATGCACATGCATTATGCTAGCAAATAACGCTCTGCTTTTGAATGTGGACAGTACAGTCATGACTGGCCCTGAGCAGCAGCTGCAAGAACAACTAGAAGGCTTTGAGATACTGAAATTCCTAGGCATGAAACAGGAACTATGTCATCTGAAAGCCAGCAAAAATGCTTGTGGCCCTTGAATGAAGAGCATGGTCAAAACTAATAAAGCAATAATGACAATGTTAATTTTACATTTTATACTGCCTTAATTTCCATTTAATTTATTTATAAGTAGAAAAAAAAGTGACAAAAGGTCTGAAAATTTCAGATTCAAACGAATTATATAAAACTTGAAGGTTGCTTAGAACATGAGATATCAGGCATATGTAATCTTTTCAAACATATCTGTTAAGTTTACTTTTAAGAAAGAAAGACAAAAGCAATACTGATCATTTTATGAATATCTTCTAGTCTTAAAAACGAGGCACCCATTAGTGCCTCATTTACTGATTTCAGTATGATAATTTCATGCATGCAGTGTGTGACTTGTACACATACATTTGCTTGGAAATTAGGCAGAAACCGTGTTGTCAACTGCTGTTGACAAGTTATTTCTTACAACTTGATATATGCTGAGGTGGCTGCAAGTTTGGCAGCCAGAATGAACCTTGAGCTTTAGAGCAAAATCACTGGGGTGTTTGATTTACAAAGTTTGAGAGGTTTTACTCGGTGTAATGATATGATTTAATAATTATTTAATAACGTATGTTTGCAATTTTAACCATGAAAAACATAGCTCTGTGTTCACAGATTTCCTGCCTGTCCCAATGAAAAATCAAGTCCTTGGTTTTACTCACTACGGATCCTGTGTATTTTTACGGAATTTGCACTATGCAAGTAGGTCACCAATAACTTCAAAGTTTCTGTGCTGTTTGAATGCTGTCGTGTGAATGGAAAATGGAATTTCATTTGAAGACAGCAATTTGCTAAAGGGGTTTGGAGAAAATTACGAAATTATACTAAACTATTGTGCTGTACTGCATCCTTTTTTTATATTCCCTCTCCATTAGTGAAATAAGCTTGAATGGTCAGCATGGTAATTTATCTGAATCAGCTAATACCAAATTTCTGTTAATTACACTAATTTATAACTTCACCTACTTATTTTTATTAAGGTCAGCTCATATTTTTTAGTGTTGGTTGATTAATATTCTATCTCCCCATTTGCTAAATCAACTCCAGACTATTAGTAAAAGGATGTATTTCAAAGTATTCTGGTTATATCTTTTAAATCCCCCTAGTCTGTTTATCCGAATCAACAATGTATTTTATGTCAACAAGTGACAGTCTTTACAACCTCACAATACAGTCAAGGATAACAAGTTGCATGGATATAAAGTAAATTGATTTGAAATATTGTTCTGTTATGTCAAGAATGAGTTACTGGTGTTTCTCTCAAGGGTTTGCCTCTGTACGTTGTCATATGCTACTGATGTATTTTTACATTACGTACTGCCCAGTGAGTTGTTTTCTTTTATCTTTTTATTACTGACTGAAACATAGCAAGGGCTGAGTGGAAATCTTATCGTGTCAGACTGGATCAGGTGACTGAATAGTCTGTTGTTTTTGTTGTACACAAAAACATATACATATGTACACATATTTGAACCCCAGGTGGTAAGAAACAGGATAAAGAAATCCCAGTCTCAAAGAGTATGGAATAAAGCCTGAAAAAACTGTGATCTCAAAAAAGCAGAGAATCTGAGGCTGACCAGGTGGGTTGAATCTCTCTCTTCTCTGCAGACAAAAGGGAAGCGGTACTGTTTAGGGTAATGAGAAGCAGGCATGCAAAAAGTTTCCTGATTTAGGATTATTGGTCACTCTAAAAAAATCTTTCCTATAAATTTTTAATACACTGATTATCACAATTCTGTTCAGCTACAGAGTAGCTACAGCTACAGTTGTAAAACTGTGTTCCATGAACTGATTAATCTGATAAAATCTGTTTTGTAAAGGATAAGTACTTGCTCTTTTAACCTATTATCTTTAACTCTGTAGAGGTTAGTACATTAATATGTGACACATTAATACAGTGTGATAGTGCAAGCTGCAGCCACTGAGGTTACATCAGGGACAGACGCTGCCCTTTGGGGAACAGTTTAGGGAGGTAGGGCATCTGTGTCAAGAGCAGGCTCCGTTCACCAGACCACACAGGGCAGGAGAGGGTAACATGTGCTACAGAGCTTTGGGTGGGAAGAGGAATTATCCCCTCTCCCATTATAATGGCTACTGTCTATCATGTTTTCCTTCTGCTTGACATTTGGTGACAGAAAAGGACCCAGAGCACTTGCCACCTATGTGTGGAAATCCAGCCTACATAAAATACGATGCATACACTGCAGTGGGATGTATGCATGCCCCCATATTTTTGTCCAGCGTTTCCTGCATAGAAGAGCTGGATGCAGCCCCACCCTCTGATATCTTAACAGCCCTTTTCCTTGCTCCTGTATTGTTGGGTTGCCACCACTTCTCTTCCCAAAGCACAGTCAAAGTTTGGGTCATTTTACATTTGGTTTGTGATATTAGGAAACTGGAGGACATCAGTGGCCAGAGCAAGTTGTGCTGGTGACCCACAGAGAGGAAAGAGCATGAGAGCAAATATGGTGGAAGTAATGAAAATTCCCTCTGTTAATCTTCACCTTGAGGTAGAGTAAGCTATACAATTACATCCTCAGGAAGGATGAAAAAGAGACACTTAGAAAGATTTCAATGTCTAGAAAGTCATATCTAGCAGAGTTTGTTCAAGTTCTCTAAATTGTATGCAATATGACAAAAAAGGCCTCTTCTGAAAGACACTAAATAGTGGGGCATCTCCCAGAATAAACCATGCTCTGT
Source organism: Nipponia nippon (assembly GCF_047370975.1). Taxonomy (NCBI): domain Eukaryota; kingdom Metazoa; phylum Chordata; class Aves; order Pelecaniformes; family Threskiornithidae; genus Nipponia; species Nipponia nippon. The sequence goes on along the minus strand of NW_028262336.1, from coordinate 76,056,418 downwards.
CTGCCAGGCAGAAGTATGATGAGAAAGGACATTGGGTTTTTTGTTTGCTTGTTTGTTTTTTTTTTTTCATCATGCTGGATTGAACAGGTAAAAAAAAATGTTGAGAGACTTCTGCTGATGGCAGCATGCTTCCAGTCACTGATGCTCCCACAAGACCTCACTGCCAGGTGGTAGATGCATCAGGGAGGAAGAATGGGTTCACATTCAACCTGATAAATCACAGAATCATAGAATCATTTAAGTTGGAAAAGACCTTTAAGATCATCGAGTCCAACTGTTAAACTAACACTGCCAAGTCCACCACTAAACCATGTCCTCAAGCACCACATCTACATGTCTTTTAAATACCTCCAGGGATGGGGACTCAACCACTTCCCTAGGCAGCCTGTTCCAATGTGTGACAACCCTTTCAGTGAAGAAATTTTTGCTAATATCCAATTTAAACCTCCCCTGGTGCAACTTGAGGCCATTTCCATATGTGTATGACGGATTAAGTTTTCTGCATCTAAAGAGGACTACTAGGTTCACTGACAGTTTCTGCACCAGCTCAGTTATATGCAAATGAATGCTTAAAACTAGGATACACATTTAAATATCAACACCCCAACTCCAGCTTAACCTCATAACTGCATAAGATCCCACCTAATAATCTCCATATACAGTCTATAACTTCCATCATATTTTTAAACATATACAACTGATTTAAAGATTTTCAAGTGATAAGGAATTGACCGCCTCTCAGTGTAAGCTTCCAAGGATTAAATCATCTTATGGTAAAAGAAAAATCTATGCCCTCTGTTTTAGGTTTGTCCAACTTCAGTTCCCTAACACTGCACCTTGTAATGTCTTTGTCTCTTTGAGCAATTGATCTGAAATCTTTTCCCATAGGACTATAGGTAGACTGTAATCCAACATTATCTTAACTTTCTCTTAGGTAAACCGAAGAAATGGAGCTTCTTAAGTCTCCTATTATGAGAGATTTTTTTTCATGTCCCCCCAATCCTTTAATGATTCCATAGGTATCCTGATGGGTGAATACCAGAATTGCAGATGGTGTTCCAGCCAGAGTAATTTATTCCCAGTAAGAGCTTCACTGCATAAGATAAGTTTGTAAATGACTGGATCAAGCCTTGTAATAAATTACCCTGCATGGTTAGAAAACATAAAAGTTGTTACCGATGTTTAAAAACTGCAGTCTTGCAGTTCTACTGAAGTCTACGCATTTTATGAAAAGGGTCCTTAAAACTTGTGTTAACATACTTTGAGTAGATTTCCATTTCCTTTATACATAATGTCTTAGGGTTTGAGGTTTTTTTCAATCCAATAAAAGTAAGTAGGTACAGGAGAGTGGGCATAGCATAGCAAGTGTGTTTTTTGTTTAAATGAAGGATAAGGAATGATTTTCCTGAAAATAGGAATGTTAATTTATGCTTTTAGAATCTTCTTTTCCTGTCCTCTGCTTTTTTTCAGGGACGACTTAGAAGACCGTTGAATAGTGGTGAAAGCAGGAAGAGTGATGCCGCTGTAAAACTTACATACTGTATCTCCTGTATCACAGAGACGGGATGTAATCTTTGAGACTTGTTCCTGCACTGGAATTCTAAATGCTTTGTAAGTGGGGATTCAGTACATTAAACCATCTCAGATAAGTAATAAAATTGAGATGATTAAATAGTATGTACTTTTGTTGGCTTCTTTAAATAGGTAAATATTTGTCAGTAAAACTCCGTCCTTTTCCAGCATCTGGAGAATTACGCTGAGAGTCAAATGGCATTATTGCACCACTCACAGAATGTTTTTGCTCAGAGTTCACAGAGAGATTTAGATGATAAAAACAAATTCTAGCAATGAATGTGTTAGAAGAACATTTCTATTGCAAGGATGCTAAAAGTTGAATCAAAAGAACATCTACTTTAAGCATTTTTTTCAAAGATTATTTCTTTCCTTGTTTTCTATAAAGCTCTAGTAAAAAAAAGGATTTATTCATCCTGTATAGTATTGTTGTTGTGGAATAAATATTCTTTTTACTATTTTCCTCCTGTTATCCAAGGTTTTGATCACTTGCTGTCAGTATTCATTCTATATATTTTCAATTGTAATATTAAAATGAATATTGTTATTACTCTGTCAACATTTCACTCCATCAGCATACTGCTTAGTGAGAAATAGTGTCTTGGGTGAATTCAAACCAGTTAGTTTTATAAGGGTTTTTTCTTCCTAAAAAGACCATCTAGCTTTGTTTTCTTTAAGTTGATGTGGATGAAATTTGCATAGGTGTGCTCTGCACCTTACGGTTTGTGGCATTCACGGACTATTGTATACAGGAAAATCAGAAAGGAGCAAACACTAATATGATGAGGGGTGGCCCCCAGGAGGAATATTAGTTCCACATATATTACATGCAGCCTTTTCCTTCCCAAAATAGCATATGGGATAACTGATACTGGGGGCTTCATAGGTTGAAATGGTTTTCAATTTTATATTTTGTGGGATCTTTTTGCTGAAAACGTCTGGCTTCACTCACCAACTACAATCACTAATGTTCTGGATTTACCCTTTTGAGAATTAAGATGTATTTAGTGGCTAAACAGATAAAGTAAAGGGGAAATATACGGGGTCACTGAATAGGTCACTAATGTTTTGTTAACAATGATTTAAGCTGAGGTCACCCTCTTTCTATTTAGAGACTTTGTAAACATCATCCTCCCCTGCTGGGCTTAAATATTCTATTTCCTTTGGAAAGTAACTATCCTGTAAAACTCTGAGGTGCTAATGCTTTGGCCAAGACTTGCTAGGTTCAGAGCTAGCCTACTGATAAACTAATACCTCCATAAATATGTCCCTGGTACAGGTCTGATGGCTATTTTACACTGAGAATATTTTTGCAGTGATCACTGTCAGGAGAGGTAGGGTCTGATTAACACTGGTCACCTTTGCTAGCTGTATCTTTAATCACAGACTCTGCAATAAACAGAGAAATGTAATCAATGAAGTTGCAGATACAATGAAGAAATATAGATGGGGACTAAAAGTCTATTGATAAAATCTGGTGATTATTTCCCATCAGCTTTAGGCTGTTATTTTCTTTACCTGTAACACAACCTGGCAGAAGTGAGTGGTCAATTATTAATAAACATTGCCAAGGAAAAAAACCACTGAATAAGTTCCTCTCAGGTATGTTTCTTAAACCTTACTTTTATTTACTTGATCTATTTTTTTCTTTAAGTATTTCTTATGTCCCTTACTATGTGATTATTTGGTAGACAAATCATTTATGCACACTAATTTCTTCATTATAATTTTATTATAACTTAACCTTTCAGGTAATCACATAACTTAAAGCATTTCTAGAAAGTGATCAAAAATTTTCCTTTAACAAAAGGATCACATCTTTGTTTTGCTTTCCAATAAATAGATAAAATTATTGTTATTCTGAATGTTACAGTATATAACCTTTTTATAAAGCCACAATCCAGTTCCCTTATGTTAAGTAAAGTTCTCAAGCCTAAATTTTCTCTTTTCTCCCCTCATTTTTTGTAAAGCTTGGAGGAAAAAAAACCCAATACCCAAACAACAACAACAAAATCAAACTAAACCCCCAAGTATTAAAGGTGATAAATGAGATTTTGAGTTAGAACTCTTTTGTTTCTTTTTGTAGAAGTTGCATACAACTGTCAAGGATCTTCATGGAAAGAAAAAGGGTATTTGTCTTAAGTTTGACTTCTTTATTAGCCATAAATTTAGTAATAAATCTCTCTATGTAACAAATGCCTAAACTCAGGTCATAACCCAAAGTATATATGCATCATATATAGAATATATCTTTGAAAACTCTAAACCTAAAGCATCATTTTAAAGAAATAAGTTTATAATTCAAATCTCCTTTCAAAGCAAGGAATGGCACCATTGCTCTTGACAGTCAGGGAACAGATCCAATTTTTTCTTGATTTTTTGATCAAATAGGATAAAAGTATGATAAATATGTCTAGTATCCCATAAATTCATGATAAACTGTCATTCTTTCCCAAAAACAATTTATCACTGATAAATTTAAGATAGCAACTTGAGTATAAACTTCTTGGGGATAAGCATAGTTTCTATAAAGATGCCTATTTGCAGTATATATGCCTATTATATGACTATTTGCAGTATTCAATATCTTGTCATTAATTATCTTTAAAACAATATCTTATTTTTATGTTCAAAAACCTTACACTATCTCTGCAAGTGCAAAGCAGATCTCTTTCTCATGTTATCAATGCTTACTTCCACATATACTTTGAAAAATGTGAAGTAAGTTGTGGTTTTCAAATTCAGATGATCTGCCACTTTTATGAGAGCACATAAACATATTTCTAGAAGCTTTGTAAAGGTATTTCAGGGCTGAATTCAAGATGACAATGGAGTTAGTGAGTGGAATCTTTCTCACCCACCACAGCAGAAAATGTACGCTGCACGGTATTCATCCTGCTCTCTTTCACTCCACTAATCACACTGTGTTTCAAAATGCCAGTGTAACTTTATTACAAACTGACAAAAATGAGAAGATCATGTGATGCACAAATTGCATATGGGGTATGGAAATGTGCTCTTCAGCTAAATATTTGCCTGTGCCTTACACGTCCCCTGCGTTAAGACTTAAATTATTGAGTCTCCTGCTTAATCCTCACATTTTTGCAAGATGTGTGTGGTCTAGTATTCGGCTCATGTTCAGACTTGCAGATTACTGATATGATGCAGCAAAGCTCTGCCCAAAACTTCTCTGACAAGATTGTATGAAGTTTTTAGCTTGCACGCAGATTAAGTCTTTGGGTAGATGCACAGAGAGGAATCACTAGAAGGCAGACAAACAGAACTTTAGGGGCTCCTTGAAGCTCTTGGGCTGTAGCACTGGGTACTCGGGGCATGACTCTTCTTCCCTACCAGAAACAAGGGCTGCCTCTTGGACTGGTTTGCAACACTAATCTTAAATAATCTGAAAGTGTGCACAGACTTACTAGTAAGAGGAATGTGCAAATTCTAGCAATAGCAAGGAATCTTTTTGGGTGTTCCTTCACTCTTTTTCTTCACACATTTTATGCTATGGTCTGGTTAGATATCTAAGGTGCTTTAGTCCATTCTGTATCTGTCAGTTGTTCTAGTTGTTACTATCTATTGTTTGGCAATATGTTTTTGTGTGTTATTAGTGACCTGAGTTGATTTTTCTGGCTATTGATCTGGAATTTTCCAGCAGCTAGAGTAATGAGACTCCAGTAAATCTAACCTGAAATCCAGACAAAAGGACTCTGCACATGGATAGACTATGCATGCCTAAATGCAGTCTACTGCACATGGCTAGACTGAATATACAACATTTAGTATACCCATTTAAACATATGCAAGCTGCATATGTGTAGTAAGCTACAAGCAGGGATGGTATGTGAGAAGAAATCAATTGCAATAGTTCTACTGAGATCAGAGTAATTTAATACTTTTTTTTTAAACTCATGGTTTTTGGAAGAGCTTTGCTTATTTTTTTGAGCTTTGCATTTAAAAATAAGTACATGATATAGGAAAAGCGTCAAGAGACTGTTTTGTAGCTCTTCCCTGAAAAAAGGGGAAATCAGATTTACAAGAGGATCTGCATAGCGTATTTACCAAGATAACAAGGCTCACATAAATTGACATTAAGATACCTGTGGTTTCTAAGAAGGTCTCCAAAGGCACTCTAGGAATTGTGAGTTTTGTCAGATATGTATTTTGTAAATATTTATTGTGATAGGATTTATACATGTTTTAGCTTGAAAACAAGCAGCAGGAAGCCATTTTAGCTAGACAGAAGAACGTGCTAATTAAAGAAACACAGAAAGGGTATGAGCTAATGCTTATTCTTGAGCTGAGCTGAGTCCAGCCACTCCACATGCACTGAAAGACAATAGGAGCCAATTAAAATGTCCAGGGAGGAACGAACACAGAAGACTGCATCCTAGGCATAGACATCGCAGGTTTGCTGCTCTGCTCAGCCTTAAAGTAGTACATCCAAGTTCCAGTCCTCCCAAGCTAGCTTTGTTGTTCCATTTTGACAAGCAGCAAGAAAGGAGTCGTTGCTGTCAATAGGGTCATGCTCATGACTCCTATAGCTGAGATCTGTCCTATGGAACCACAAAGATGGAGCTTGGCGCCACGTTCTTTTCAGAACTTCAGTTTCTTTTTGTTTTCTCTTGGTATAACTTTATTTTGCACCCAAAAATCAGCATATCACATTGAGGTCACAGAGTCATAGAATACTTTGTGTTAGAAGGGAGCTCAGAAAGTCATCTGGTCCCACCACTACTGAAAATAATGACACTAATGTGTAAGAATTCCAAGGTTTTTTCTAGTAATCACAAAGAACAGCACGAATAGGCTTATAAATGACCTTCTGCATATTCAGTGATCTTGGAATACAAAACTCCCACTGGAATCACAGATAACACAGAAAAATGTCTTTTACATTTCTTCTGTTTATTCTAAAGGAATTGATATCTGACTTGGTATTCTGACTCTGCAGAGAAACTTATCTTCAAAAATTTGAGGCTGAAAGTGACTCCCCAGCCACTGATTTCTAGGCGCTCTCTTACCTCAGCACCTTCTCTCTTCTAGGGAAGGCAGGGCCCAAGCCTGCTGTCTGCACAAAGACACTACCCTAAGACTTTATCAGATAAGAGAAAAGTTTTAGTGAATTATCTGCAGCTTGTCAGGTTAGGCAAATGGTCTTTCAAAGGCTGCCTGGGGGCAGCTGGCCACCTGCCATGCTGTGTTACATGCCCATGGGGTCATAGCTCCTTAGGTATCACTGTGGAACAAGCCCACATAAGGAGCAGGTAGACTGCTGGATCCTATACAAATATGCACACTGTTATCTGCTGGGTTCCCACTGTCTTTCTACTGATTTATTTTTAAGGGTCACAATTTTGTAGCTCCTGCAGAGAAAACTGCAAAGAAGTACTTGCAGTGGGAAAAGAAAGTGCCCCGATTATTTTTTTCTTGCTTTCTGCAAATAAACTCCTGTCCTTCCCACTCCTAGCACTTTTTTGAAATCCTAACATTAAGACTCTGAGCTTTGGAAAAAAAAAAGAAAGATGGCGATATGATTATACTAATGATAATTTTGCTGACAGAGGTAAAAAGTATCAAAGGAAGATACTCTGAAGCATCTTGATGAAGGGTTCATGTGGGGGTAATGAAAATAATCTCAAGAGAAAGAGGCATTCTCCTAAAACCTGTGAGCCTGGAAATGAAAATAAAGCATCTGAGCTACTTAGCAAATACACATTTTATAATTAAAGCCAGCTACTGTCTGAAGATTGGAGGGAGGCTGAATATGATACCTAACTTTCACAGAAGAGTTAAAGGTAATGCTGGGAACTACAGAGTAGTACTGAAGCAGTACAGGAAAAGCTAGCTGCCACTAAATTAAACAACAAAGAATTGAATAAGGACAGATCAATACCCATATCTGATTTTTCTGTATCAAAATTGTAAATCAACACAACTCCCTGAACATGAGTATTGTTAAAAGAATACAGTCCTTTCTTTCGTAATATCTGCAAAAACTGTCCTGAAGGAAGTGCGGTAAGCTTCTAATGAAAAAAAAAACCAACCTTTTTTTCCCCCTAAGCTTGGATTTGTAGCTTGCTGAACATGAGCATAAAGCTGTAGCAGACAGGTATTTATCTGAACAGTAGGTGTGTAAATACAGAAGAAAGGTTCTGTGAACTTTCCTCTCCCTAGGAGGAGTGCTCCTTTTATTCAATTAAATGTGTGGAATTTAGTGTCCTGAGGATAAAAAAAACCTAAGACTTTTACATTGATATTAATAAAATCTTAGCAGTTTTGCCATTTAAAGGTCAAATGGACATGAGCTGTGTTGAATCAAACTAGAAACTACTGCTGGGACTGAAAAAAATTTCCCTCCCATGGAATACCACTCAGTAGCAAGACAGGGGGACTTACTGGGAGGGAGGGAGGGAGGGAGGGAGGGAGGGAGGGAGGAAGAGACTGTGCTTTCCTGTGAAGCAGAACATACTTTTAGAAGGAAGATACTGTATTTGTCCAGCCAGTGATCTTGTAGAATATGATAATTCCTGTGAACTGACTGTGGGAAGTGGAAAAAAGTAAGTTTTTGATCATCTCTGTAACACTTTCAGGGTGTGGTTAGTAAATCGGAGGTTTATGAGGGATTTACAAGGCATGCACACTTAAAGGGGGGTCTGCACTGCATCCTGCTGGAGTTCTGAATTCATTGAATGCACTTTAGAAACTGGTATGTTTTTCCAGACCCAAAGAGAGATAAACATTTACTTTATATTTGGGTTATCTTCTGTTCTAGGTACATAAGATCAAAACGAACTCAAGAATATAACATACGAATGGCCATACTGGCTTTGATGAAAGGGTAAACCTAGCAGGCTGTTCCTTCTCCGACAGTGGCCCAAAGCATGTGCTGATGGAAAGTACAGAAAAGGACAAATTTATAGAAATAATCTGTCATCTTGAGCAATTGGTTGCTCAAGTTATTCCTGAGACAGAAGTTGACTCTGTGTATTTAGCAATTCTCAGCTAATTTCTTTTCCATTAGCTTGTCTAGTCTCTCCATGAACCCATGTAAATCTGTATTAAACATCCATGGGAAAGAGACCAAATTATCTATTCTTTTACATCCTATACAATATTCTATTTTGATTATTAGGCATGCCATGCCCACCCCATGACAAGAAGGCGACGACATCATTCTATTAAAAGTGCCAAGAAAAATGAAATTATACAACTGTGCCTGAGGTGTATTTTCCTTTAATCCTCACAAGAGGTTTCTAGCCTATCTTTACTGAAGAACCTGGTCTTTCTTTTCTCACAGCCTTCCAACGCACCTGCATGCACGCAGGAATGAACGCACCTTTGCAAACTCCTCCTGCACTTCATTCACTGGAATTCCTAAAAGATACTTTGTTTTAGAAAACTAAAATGCCTAGGAAAGCTGACAAGGTGAGCCTGCCAAGAAATGAAAAGAAAATTTACTCTCCAATAAAATCTCAACTATTATCATAATGCACATTCCAAGTCAAGTCTAAGATGTCCCGTATTTTTGCTGAATGTATAAGCTTGTGCGATTCGTTAGGCTCCCATTCATTATGAAAATAGACCAGTAAATTACATCTTTTGCAAATGGAATCATTATAGCTGTAATTTACAAAATATATTAAGCCCTTTGATCTTTGTCAGAAAACACATCATATATTTTTAAACACACTGCTTGGAAATTGTAATTTAAAAACTATAAACCTTACATTCACAGCTTTAATGCACATATTAGACTGTACTTTTCTACCAAAAAGAATGTCCATGTTCAGTCTATTGCATAACGTTGCCTCAACTTTCACTTGAACAGAAAAAAAAATATGATACTGCAAATTGATAAGATATGAATGAAAATTGTCATCAATGGACACCTGTTGGCTTTTGCATTACTCAGGCCTATGATCTAAATAAAGCCAGTCTTTCTAGTGATAATCTATTGCGTAGCGAATATTTTCAACTCGGTAATATTGCTACAATATACCCTGTATTTTGGTATCTGACATATGCATGTTTAAAAATAAGTAATATTTCTCAAAAATATTAATCTACACTCTAAATGCTGTTTGGAAATTAACATTTTTCTTTGACTTCGTATATCGAGTGCTTTTTTGTTTTAATTGTCACTTTCTAATGATAGTAAGATGGTGCAGGAAAACAACGACAAAAAAGATGCTTAGCCATTTTTAGGAATCTTTAAGGCAATCTTCTTGTACAGTTGAGAATCAGAACAGATGTTGCATGGATTAGGAGCAGATTCATAAAAGTATATGTTTGAAAATGAACCTGATTTTGTGTATATTTGTTTTTATGAAAAGGATCCAGCATAATGTCAAAATTCTGCCTGAGCTGGGGACCAGTCACTTAGAAGGAAAGCATCATAACAGCACAAAAGAAGCAGCAGATAATATTTAAAATGCTACTCCTTGGTCAGTGTAAGATCTACACAAATATATAAATAGTTGGATTTTGGAATTTTGCCAACATTTATTCAAGCTTTAAAATTGTTTTGGACTTCAGTGAAATTGGGCATAAGAACAGGATTCATCTATATATGTGCACTTCAGTCTGATGGTTTCACTGTTTATTGTAATGAAAAGTCATTTTTCCCCCTTTTTTTGAACTGGTCTTTTCTAAGGAAATACAAACTGTAGGCATTTTATTTAAGAGAGAATGCCACTGTGGTCCGTTGTTCTTACTAAAAATGGGCAGATTAAATGACACTACCTTAAATAAATAGATAGAAAAAGATAATGTTTTAAAAATTTAAAAAAAAAATTAAAAACAGCCCTGGATTGTTTGCTGTAATCCTCGCCTAAAAGGAGCAATGGTTCTGTCCAGCCTTCGTGTACTGTTGCTGCAATCCCAGGCATTTTGACTTACCCATTCAGTTGCTATGCATAAACTTCTCGCATTTGTTCACAAAAGGTTTCATAAAATGAACAGCTAAAATAAAATGCTGCTATTTGCCCAAAATAGCATAGCCTGCAGATTTCAAGAGCAACTACTACTGCTTATAATTAATATGATATCACTGATTACCACTTATAAACCTTTTTTATGGGAGCCTAAGCCTCCTATATTATGCGTAACTGAGCATATGGAATCTTAGATCATTTTTTTACCTTCTGTCTCTGAAAATTTTCAGAGGAAAGAAAGCTAGTTGTATTTCATTATTCTGTATATTTAGCAGGTCTGTTTTCTTGGCCATGAGTCTGAAAACCTTTTCTAAGAGGACTTATCTAGCAGCTGTGTTGACAATTCTATTTTTGAGTGCAACTTCAAGAGCAAGATGAGTTCTTCACACCTGTGCCTCTAGAGCTTACTTTTTGGAAAGAACTGGGCTTTGCATTAATTTTGGAGCAAATACCATACAGTGCAAAGAAAAAAAAAAGCTTCCCCTTCTAGCACAGAGTGATAAGGAAGAGCAGTTTGTGCTGTGTCGAGGAAGGCTCTGGACACAGTATGAAAAACCAGTTAAAAGGGACTTTTGATGCTGTAATGTATGCCTTCATTGAACTGGTCTTTGGAAAGTTTTATTGGGACAAATTCATAGCTCAATTCCATTCAGAGTGTTACCTCATCACCCTACAATTAACAATTTCTGGGCTTTTAAAGAACCACGTCCACCTGGAGGAGACACTGTAGACCTGGAACAAGAACATTTTCTTCATGTAATTTCTTCATATTTATCCACACAGCTTTACAGAAAAAGAAGCACGTTCAGACTTCCCTGTTGAAGCGTACAGCCTGGAGTGTGGGTGACTTGGTCCTCAATATCAAGGATGTGTCCTGTACTCTAAAACAATGTGTTGGAAACCTGTGTGGGGATGGATCTCCCCCTAAGATGAAGTCAGGATCCTGCCAGCCCCCACAGACAGGGCTACAGCTGCTGCGGTGCTTCAGGGCCTGGTAGTGGTGACACGGGCTAATTGCACAGAAGCAGCCCTCCTCCTGCAGAAATCAACTGAAACATCAGAGTCACTTCACCAACAGTAATTCTATTGGACATTCGAGAATCTCACTGATTATTGCTTATGTGCAGAGCACCTAGATTTAACGGCGAATCTAGAAGTCAGCTTCTTTTATTTGTGAAGTTGAGTTATAGAGCGTTTTGACATTTGCCAAAGCTTTATTGTCAAGTCAGGTGAAAGATGCTTTTGTCTATGCAGTCCCCTTAATACCCGTGACATCAATGGGAGTTTTTTGATAACACCTGATAATAAATCAGTGTATCTTTCAACGTACCACCATTTATCCTGTTTCTAAAGTGAAATAACTCAAATATATGAAAAAAATGAGCAAAACTTCCTTGTACAATCTCAGTCTCATTCCAATGTACTACATGTTATCATGTTTAAAATCCATAATCTTGTGTTTTTCCACCGTGTCCTTGAACGGTTCAGAGCTCAAGATGACGGCTGCTTGGCAAATGAAGCAGCAATTCAATATTTATTTTTGTCCTTATTGTTTAGAGATTCCATAGCTCCTTTAATGCACACCATAAAATTGCCTCAGCCATGTGGGGCAAAGTGTTCCAGTGGTTGGAGGAATTAATGCTGGCTCCTGCTTCACTTTGCATTGACGTTTTTATTATGATGGGGTGTGAATGATTCCTTTTAATCCATTTTTTATAGAAGTATTTGGAAACAAAGGTTAAAAATCATTTGTCTTCCACATTTTTGGCACAACATTAGGAAAAAATTTGCAAAAAAATCAATCAGTAGAACTTGATACGAATGAACACCTTCTATTTGGAATAACTTGAAAAAGAAAAGCCCGCTTGTGGTAAACTTGGCCAGTAGATGCATTGCAAAATCTTAATTCTAAGCAATCATCTATGTTACTACATTGAATGTATTTGGTGGAGGGGGCTCTCCAAGAGGGTAAATGATTGATTTTTAGTCCGACTGCCAAGCAAGCAAAAATATTAAAAATAATTTTTTTTAAGGGCTATTATTTCTTTCCACAGAAATGCAAAAGAAGCACAAACATTCCCTGGTGATTAAAATGTTCAATTTAACTAAAATAAAATGTTTCATTTTGGTGCTTATGCAAATGAATTGAATGTGTTTCTTCCCAAAATTAATGTAGGAAAAGGCAGCCTTTTACCCAACAACTTAGAAGTTTGAGCACTCACTGATATGCAGCAACTCAGAATCAAGTCCATCTCTGGAAGACACTAATCACCATGTCAAGGAGGAGGATGGAGGACTTTACTCACCGTCTTATATACGTTAAATTGTTTCTAATTCAGCAACCAGTGGTCACTTGTGCCTCCCTCTGAAAGAACAAATTAAAGAGATAGTTTCACTAGTTGTGAGTTTTTACGAGGTAGAACAGCTGAAAAAGGATGGGTACGGTGTGACCACCTCAAATAGCCTAATAGTATAGGTCCTGAAATAGGAGAGCTTTTAGCTCATGCCTGATGTGCCTGGCAGAAGGTGTTACATTTCTACGGGACTGCTAAAGCCACTGGCTCAGAGAGCGTCCCAACCTGGGCTTCCTTTGGAGCTCTTCCACTTTCTACAAAATTAATTACGTATGTGCTGAGAACACACAATGATTCTCCCATATGACGAGTAGGTTTGGTGAAGCCGTAGAAATATCTGTGTTTAAATGTGAGCTCTTGGGAGAGTAAGGTGTTCCTTCAACATGCAGGACTAGGATGCAACCAGCTGTCTAGGCCTTCTACGCCTGAGGCAGGATTCGAGGGTGGAAATAAGCCTGATTTTTCCGTAGCATGTTTCCCATGTTATATAAAGGTTATATCGTGCTGTCATCACCTTATGTAAAAGTGCTATCATATTACCAAAGGAATGAATTCAACAGGTATTTGCAAAAAATGCAGGGGTGAATAAGCCCCATTTTTCTTAGCAAATTAGCAATTTTCTTAAAAAACAATTATGTAGATACACTCCTGAGTTAATCATAGAATCCTTTTTGCTATTTTACGATGATTTGTGCACTTCAAACCAGTTTGCTGATTTTCTCATTTGCATCTTTGAATTTGTGTCAAATAACTTTCCTGTGGGTTGAAGAAATGTTGAAGAAGATTGGATTGCGGGGGAGTCTGTCGTGCTTGATATGTGGTAAGCTAATTCTCTGCTTTGACCACAGCGTAGAGGAAAGTTGGAGGAATCCAGAAGAAATGAGGTATGTGTAACATTTGTAACACCCTCCTGATCCTATCTTGGGGTGAACCGTATGTATCTTACATACAGTGAGATCTTACATATGGATCTGTCAGAACTTTTCCACATATTAAATATATGGACCTTGCCTAACTTTTCATTAATATGGGGTCACTAACACGTACTAACAGCTTATTATTTGTAGTGGGCTGGTAACACATGCAGTGATAGCACTTGACACTGTTACAATACCTATCTACCAACCCCCCGCTCCCCCAAAACTACTGCTAGCAAGGATTGTGATATATAATTAAACCTTTCAAGCCAGCAAGTCCATGGAGCTTTAAATGGCTTGGGGACAGGGAGAAAGGAAGGAAATCTCTCTCTTTCGCTAACCTCCCAAACCTTTGCCTTCCAACTTGATCTCACTGGGGTTGGGCACCTGTCCCCCAGAGACATCTCACCTTAGGGGGAGGTTATAGGGACAGGTGCTAACCCCACCTTTCTGCCTGGATTGCAGACTCTAACAAAATCCACCGCTTACCCATCCCTTCCTGGCTCCCCTGGCCCTGGACATGAAGGGACTTTGGTAGGAAGAGGGAGGACAAGGGCTGCACGCAGAACTGCTGTTTCCCTGCTGTGTACACAGGCGGTGTCAGAGCATCATCACTCAGTTGGTGGGGAACAGGGGAGGGAAGAAGAACGAATGACAATGCGGGAGAGGGAAAATGGTAAGGGAGGCTAGGGGAACACACAACATCAGGTGGGACCAGGCTGCGTACACTGGCCCAGGCCCAAGGCTAACACTGCAGTTAATGTGACACTGCATCAGTATCGGCACCTAATAATTTCAGTCTAATCTGAATGCATCTTGAATTATGATAGTGTCATGATATCGCTCTACGGCTCCTCACTGGTAAGTGAGTCTCCAAGTTGATGGGCTTTTATGTCTTCTGTTGGCCTTCTTCACTTCATCCTGGGCCTGACATCTCTGTCTGTATACTTTTGACAGAATATCACACTTCTCTACAGTACTCATAAAAAGCACTGCAATAAATCCTTTAAAACTGTAACTTTGGATTTTACTATCAACTACTTAAGAACAGAATATTTTTCTCTGTCCCTAAGTGGAGACTGAATTCACCTTGCAGGAATTTTCTTCACTTGCCCCATTCAGTTCTTTGCAGATGCGCATTTGCAGGAGAGAATTTATGGTTTTGTCCCCTGCTCTCCTCTCCTAGGGTGGCACGAATCACCTGGGTCAAGGACTGCCTTTCTTGTTTCCTCCTCATTCTTCTCTGTCTGATGCACAGAAATATCCTTCCGTCTCTCTCCTTTGGATGATGGACTCATCCTCGTTCTAGCTCTTCAGCTCGGGTATTTATGTGTGCAACAAATAATAAAAAATGGAGAAAAAAAAGTATTTACGGGGCCCACTCCAAACCTGGCATTACAGAGAGCAATACCGCCGAAGAGTATCTTTTTTGACGAGCAGGCAATTTGTAATTTTGGGGCGAGGAGCGGCTGGATTCGTGGTGAGGAGGAAGTTTTCGGAGCTGTGGGTGCTTTTCCTTCCTTCCGCCAGCAAACAGCGATCCACGCCAGGATTTGCTTTCTGCTCCTATATTTCGGCGATGCAATGTGTAGCACGTTTCTCTGTGTGTGTGTGTGTGTGTGTTCGCGTGTGTGCGTGTGTGTGGGGGAGCCTGTGAGTGTGTGTGGATGTGTGTGGGTGTGCGTGTTGTGTGTGTGGCTCTCCCTCGCTGTGTCTGTCTCCAGGATTTCTCCCTGCCTGGCTCAGGAGGCTGCTCCAGCGCTGCGCGGAGCAGAGGTTTCCCCGGCTCCCGTAAATAGAGGCACACGCATCCAGTGCACCACACGCATGCACACACACAGACAGACACACGCACAGACACACAGGCACGCACAGAGCCGCTGTCCAGTCCATCCCCACGCCGGCTGCTTTTCCCACCACCTCCAGCCTCGCAAAGGCGGCAGGCACCGCTCCGCGGCGGATCGCGCTGCCGCTGGCCCGGGACTCCGCTCCCAGCAACGCGCCCGCGGTTTCAATCTTCACAACCGCCAGCCAGATTTTTATCCCCCTCTTTTTTTCCTTTTTTTTTTTTTTTTTTTTTTTGGGGGGGGGCGACAGCGCTTTGCATTTGGAGAAGGAGCCGGGGGGACGAGGCTGCCGCTCTCCTGCCCCCGCCGTGCGCGCATGTGTGCGTGTGCGCACCCATCTCCCCCCCACCTCGCAAAAGTTTGCCTCGGCGGCCGGGGGGCTCCCGGGCCGCCGCCCCCGCAGCCGAGGGGAGCGGCGGCGGCGGCGGCGCGGCGGGGCGGCAGCGGCGGCGGCGCGGGACTTGCGCGCCGCGCGGGACTTGCGCGCCGCGCCATGCCGGCGGCGCAGAGGGCTGCGCGGCGCTGCGCCCCGGCGGGGCTGCTGCTGCCGTTGCTGCTGCTGCTGCTGCCCGCGGTCGCAGGGGCCGAGGGCAAGGCGCGGAGCTGCGGCGAGGTGCGGCAGGCGTACAGCGCCAAGGGCTTCAGCCTGGCCAGCGTGCCCTACCAGGAGATCGCAGGTAAGGGGCCGGGCGGAGCGGGGCGGGGGGCCGCGGAGCGGGGGTGGGTGGGGGGCGCCGCCGCCGCCCGGCTGCGCGCACTCCCCGCGGAAGCGGGACGGCGGATCGCCGCGTTCTCTGCGCGGCGCGGAGCGGCTCTGCCCGCCCGGGTGGCTGCCAGGGGCTTCCCGACGGGGCATGTGCGTGTAAATAAATTATTAAATAAACATAAAAACTAAGGAGGGGGATTTAAAAATAAAAAAGGGGGAAAAAAGGGGGGGCGCGGGCGAGCCTCAGCCTCGGATCTGTTCGCCGGCAGAAACTTCTTGAGAGTTGCAGCCAGGCTGCGAGAGGCAGCAAGCGGTTCCGCAGTGGCTGCTGCCCCCGCTGCCGCCGTGTGCGGGGGAACAACTTTGCCCGCTGCCAGCGGGGACAGGGCTTGAGGGAGGCGGAGGAGGAGGAGGGTGGGGAGGGCAGTGCTGCCCCCCCGGAGCCCGGGGAGCGGCGCGCCCCTCGGGGGCCAGCCCAGGGGCGCACCGGCGGGCCGGGCAGCTCGCCCCTCGGAGGCGCAGCCGGGCGCCTCCGCCGCAGCCCCCATCGAGCAGAGGCATCGGCTGGCGGAGAGAGGCACCCCCCCACACACACCCCGCTCCGCCGCCGGAGACACCAGGCAGCCTGTTACTTAGCTCTTCCTTCTGCTGAAACATGCCTACAACAGGTTATATCTCCATCTGCCTACGAAGGTGTTGGGGTTGTTTTTTTGTTGTAATTTTGTTTTTCTGCTTTTCCCTACAACCTTATCTATACTGTGTCTTTGGGACTGACTGAATAAAAATATGTCCGGGGCAGATAATCCTTTAGCAATCAGACAGCACAACAAAAAGAGAGAAATGATATGGGAAGGCATGAGCTTGGGCTGCTTAAATTGGACTGCTTGAGCTCTCGGGAAAGATTTCTGCTTTGCCACTGGCACTTTGCTTTTAGGTTCTGCTGTTTGTAGAGTGAACTAGATGCCCCTCGGTTTGCTTGCTTCCTTTTTAAAGTTGGAAGCAGTAGATTTATCTTCCTTGAGGTGAAATAGAGCCACAGTTATTCACTGTGCAGTATTTAGCACTTTACATGAGGAATGATAAATGTGGAAAATCTCAGGACAGTGAGGATGCAGTTCAGAAAAATACGGGGAAGGCTGTTCACATTGCCGGTGCGGAACGGAGCAGATCTCTGCATAGCCGCGTTGGTTCCTTTGGAGGCATAGGTCTGACCCGCTGGCATGCTTTAGGACAAGGCAGGAGAGTAAAGGGCCTGTGTGTGTAACTATTCCACAGGCACCTTTGTCACTCGGGCTCACCGATACTCTGGTCCTTCGGTGCCTTTTTTTTTAAATTTCTCTTTAGGTTGCTCATCAGTTGTACCACATAATGAAATCTCTCCTGTGAGCCACAGACCCTTTCAATATGCAGTCATACTTGCCCTTCGCATACTGTTACTCCATCAACTTTGAGACAGGGTGGTAGGATATGCCGTGTCCCATTTAAAAAAAAAAAAAATAATTTCCAGTGAATTTCAGGCTTCTAGTAACTTTCAGTAAACACTTGTTGCTTTCAGCTCACAGAGAAGTTTTATTGTCTTATTTATTTTTTTGAATGTACAGTACAAAGTTGCCATGCATTTTTTAAGGAATCCCAACATTTGCAAGTTTCTGCTAATATGTATCAGTACAGAAAGACTCATGGTAGCTAAATATTTAATAGCAGTTAAATCCAAAGTTACTCTTCAGTTTCCTGCTAAGCTTCATAAGTAATATCTACTTTTATGGCTAAGAAGTACATGATTTATGCAGAGATGGGTTATTTTTTCTGAGCTTCCTGTTACAAGTTATTTGTTTTCTCTGTGGTTTATCTGCCTTGTTACTAGCTGGTGTATGAACTTTTGAGTAGCTCTGTGTGTAGCTGTTCAAGCTACTCAGTTGTTGGAAGACTAGGATTGCTTTAAGGTATGTGTTGGCGTGTACTCTGCTGGTACGGTGCTGAGAGGTTGTGTAATAAGTGTTCATGCAGCACGTGCTCTTGTTAATGTGAAAGTTACGTCTTTGCAACCCGGTGCAATGTTGGAAGTTTAATTAAAGCAATCAACGTACAGGTTTCAGAATAATTTTTTTTTCATTCTGCCTTTTTCCAGCATACTGACTTGGTTAAGGAAGCAATTTGTTACTGTTAGGAAAGAAGTATAGTCTGTCAAATGCCTCATGTTTTAAAGAGTTCAAAGAACTTTAATTACAGTCAAACATTGAACAAACATGGTGTTTTCAAAAGATTTTGTATCAATGGCTTGATAATACGATGGAAAATAGTAATACACAGTATGGTTTATGTGTTTTGATTTAACAGTAGTTGTATGTTTTCATTTGTCATTTGTTTAAAAGCCACTTTCTAGCTAGGACTGTTGAAACTTGATAAACTCAAGAGGTAGTGTGTATGTACTGATGCAAAGAGCTGAAGAATCTGTTTAAATGAGAGAGGGTACGGACACAGAGGTAACCCTCTGTTGAATGGAACTGCAAAGCCAGCTCGTTAGAGAACTTTTGCAAAATTATTTATACTGGCTCTGACTTTTGAATGGAGAAGGCAGAAGTTGCGGATTTAAAAAGCGGTCTGGTTTTACACTGTAAAGCAAGGCTTTCCTACGGTATTTTGTTGCATGTGAAATGTGTTGAAGTTGGTAATAATGTGATTATGGTCGTCTGCTATGCTTTTACAACAATGCTGAACTGTTCGATGTAATAGTATAGTACTTACGTGTAATCAGCCTGCTGCGCCTGACGTCTGATCACCAAATTCTGGTGCTGTGACCTACATCGGCGTACAGTACATATAGTTGGCTTCCAACATAGATCGTCAAAGTAAGTCCTCAATAAAGGAACTTTGTCTGGGAATGGGGGGAGGAAGAAAATTTGAAGTGTACATAATACGCTGCTGTGGGCTTGATTCTATGCATCAGTCACATGCAGAGGGGGTAGCAGTAGCTTGTGGTGTACGCTGGGCTATCCTTGTAAAATCTGCCCTCTCGTAAGGCTTCTGTGGAGTATCCTGCATGTGAAGAAGAGTTGAATGGTCAGACTCACACTGCCATGGCCCTGCGTTCATGAGCACTGAGTGGAGCTCCTAAGGACTTTGCAGGAAATGTTTTCCTGTAGGAAAATCTGTCACTGGAAATTCAATACAAAAGAGAAAAGTCACAGCACATATCCGTTAGCATTACTTGTTTAACTCCAGCCATGATTTCAATAACTTACAGCATCTTAGGGAAAGCCATGAAAATGAAACATCGAAGTTCAAGGTGGAGTGTGTTCTTGCCTCAAAGTTTTCTGAATTAAAGTGAATGTCTGACTTTTCAAAAGTAATGAATGTGTCTGATTTGTGCCTTTCCACTTCCAGTTGATCTAGAGATGTTGAAAGGTGATGGGTGTGGGTTTTTTTGTGGGTTGTGGTTTTGTTTGGGTTTGGCATTTTTTTTTTTTTTTTAAGTAGATACTGAATAATAGTGTATTTAGAGAAAAACTACAAGTGTTCTGGTAAAGCGTCCAACTGTAAAGATGTTGAATTCTAAATACTGCGTGAGAAGTTAGTGAGCTTTGTTCTCCTGTGCAGATGATGAACGAGGTGAGATTCTGGCAACACAGAGACACCGTAGTGAAAGTAGCTGAAATGAAAGCAGAAGCAAACCCTTCATTTTGAAGGTCAGGAGTCACTTGAAATTGTGCTTTGATGAATGGGCTTCATACTGGCATAATACAGAGGTTTTGACTGAAGAAAGCTAGCAAACATAACACAGTTGCTTGTAGCTCTAAAGTGGTAATAATAATAATAATAATAATAATAATAATAATAATAATAATAATAATAATAATAATAATAATAATAAAAATAAACTCAGTAGTCACTCATGCGATTGAGCTATTAGTCCATGTCAGATGTTCCCAAGATACTTTCTGAATGTTTTGCTTTCCTTTAAGTAAATCAAAAAAGTAAGATTGACAGGAGAACAGTGGAAAATCCTCCTGACTGAGTCTGTATCAAAGCACTTGTTAATTAATGCCATCTTTTACTGTTTCTCTACTGCTGTCACTGAGAGTGGTGTGAATAAAGTGCCTGCAGACCAGGAGGCAAGTGCAGATTCACAGGCACCTTGTGCGGTTGTCTCAGGAGTGTGAAATAGGAATAGCCTTACTGAAATCAATAATATAATCAATGCAAACTGGAGTTGATGATCTTAAAGGTCTTTTCCAACCTAAACGATTCCATGATTCAAATTTGTGAAATCTGAATTGGGCCATTAGAGATTAATTCACTCCTGATCTCAGTGACGACGGTGAAGATGGATGCAGAATTTCATGTGCGCTTTCCTTGTTTTGGCGCTGTTGTAGTATCCTCCACACCATGTATGACTGCTCCTCATCTCTGTTTGCCATGTCAGTAACTGCAGCATCAAGAGCCCCTCTGGTCACCCTCCGTTACAGCCTCCCTTATTTTGCTGTTGTGAGTGCATGGTGCATGCTAATGAACTGGTGTGTGCATTTAGGTAGGAGGAAGTACAGCTTTTCTAAGACCTGGCTTTGCTATCACTTTTGTATGTATTTATTGGTTTGTCTGTGACTGATGCCATTAAAGGGAATACAGCTTACGTATGCACATCGAAACCTAAAGGTGCTGTTTGTAAGATCAGGGCCTTTGAAGAGAAATAGCGTGTTTTTAATGCTTATAAATAATTCATTTTTGACTGAGAATTTTAAATCTCAGCATCTGGAGTTTCCCCATGGTACTTTATGGTAGAGTATCTTGGAAAGAGGGACTTCAAAATAGAAAAGGTGATGCTTTAATAATTAGTGTAATGAGGAACTTCAGTGTATTGTACTCTAATAATCTTTTTTCTTTCTGTCATCAGTCTGATTTATAATCAAACAGCATACCTAAAGCTATAGTATTTTCTACGCTTCTAAGTGCTAATGTGTTAAACTGTTCTAATGCAGTATTAGTACTTACTTCATCATATGCTATTGTGAAATACTCCAGAGATTAGGTGGGGTTCAGATACCAGAGAGGTCAAGCACTATGTTAAAAGCTCAGGCCATTCTTTTTATATTACTGCAGTAAAGAATATATTCATTTCATTTATATTACCACTTGGCTCTCATAAAAGGTCAGTTTCAGCTGAATGTACAATTACTTGCAAATGGCAAATCTTATAACAAGTGATCAACAATAAAAGCTTTTCTGGGTAATTTGTCTTTAAAATTACCACCTGCCATTTCTTTTGAATGACTTGAGCATCTTGCAGTATCACTCGGAGATCTCTGTCTTATTCCCCACGATACATGTAAGAAAACTGTGCATACTAATCTTCCTTTCTGCTTAGTAAAGTAAAAATGCATAATTACATTAAAGTTTCTAGTTGAAATAACAAGCTTGGTGCTTAAAACTCCATTATGGTATCAAAGTATCAGCACTCCCATTACTAGCAAAATGAAATTACGTTTTCAATGAACTATGACTGTATGCTCCCCTCTGTACCTGGTTAATAGGTGCTATCTCCCTGGGACGGGAACCTTCGTTCTGTGGTTTTGACTGTTCATACTACTGGGCGTAATTATTTTAGCAGCTTAAATATGTGTAAAAGAATTAACACTTCTCCACAAATTCCTAAGAACAGCATATAAAGGTTGGTGTTTAAAGGCAGAATAGTTATTATGCTAAACAGAGAGAATACATTACAAGATGCAAAAGGAATTTAAAATGTGTTGCAGATGGCAGGAAAACATACGCTGGTAAAATTCTTAGTACTTTATTCCTCTGTATGTAAAAACAGCCTAAAACCTACTGAAACTAAGGTTTGCTTTCTCCGCTACTTATTGCTCCAGAGCTCCTGCACACAGCCAAAAAATAAGCTTCCCTAATAAGAAATTTTTTAGCTCTCATTACAGGAGGCTGTCACAAAGACCACCGGCTCTCTCCGACGAGCTAACGTCACCTTTTCCACGTAGGCTAACGTGACCTTTTCCTTCCAGCAAAGGGAAACAATGGTACTTTGCTCCGTTGAGCCATCGCAGAACACAGAAGACACACAGCATTTGAAGGCAGGTGCCGCAAAAAAGGCGCCTGCACTCCCGCTGACTGCCAGGGCGACGGCAATTCGGGCCCTACCGCTACGCCCTGCGGAGCGAGTCTCCGGTGAGCAAAGCTAGGGGTTATTAACAGCGGCGGGAGGGTTCTCATCCCGCCAGCCCGCTGTAGAAACCCGGGTGCCCAGGAGGAGGCTCTACAGCACAGCACCAGCCCAGGGATGGAGACCCACCGTCCACCTGTCCTGGCCTTGATTTTCAGGGCTAGGGATAGGAGTCACTTTCGGTCCATCAAAAAGAAGCAGCGAGGGCCGATACTCCTAATGCAAACAGCAAATTGCTCTCTGGCTCGCCTAGCCTGCGAGGTCTGTCAACTTGCGGTTCTAATGGCCTTTTAACCGTGTCTCCAGCTGAGCAGCAGATGTAAAGGGTACCAAGCATCCCGAGATGTTTTTTTTTTTTTTCCCTCTTGAAAGAAACATTTCTACAGACGCTTGACTAACAATGGAGCCTCGGACCTGCTCACTGACCTGTTGGGTTTAAAATAGCAGGACAAATCTCCCGAAATAAGTGGAAGTCTCGACTGCTTTTAACAGGTGCCTCAGAGGGCTGTTACATTAAATTAGGTACGCTTACAGAATAACACAGTCATATCTGTGTGTGTGTGTGTTCGTGTGTGTGTGTGCGCGCAGGGGTAAAATCACAGCTTTTACCTGGAGTGGCCTCAAAGCCACATTTAAGCACTTGAAAGAGCTAGAGAAGCTGCACACTATCAGGATAGGTATTTGCAAACCAGGTTGAAACTTTGTTTTATGGGCCCCATCTGAAAAACACATGTGCAAACACACATGAATTCAAACATATGTACAATAAAAAACTACACAGGGCTTGGTTCATATATGTCAGAAAGATCAAAGGCTAAGTCAGCCACGCTAATCCTACTGTTTGGGGAGTCCAGTTAGTGCAAGCCTGATGCTTGACTAAGCAGTAGGTAATATAACCTGCCCTCTAAGTCGAAATTTAGACCTCTCTGTTGCCACGTTCTTTGTCAGTCTCCATAACTGTAGCTCTTGCCATGTCTGTGATGGTAGCCACATATTTCTGTGATATTTTTGGCTACGTCTCTCTGACTTATGTGCTGAGTTTCTAACATAGTAGAGACTATGGGGACACCCGTCTGGCTTTTGTCTGACTTTGGCTTGGAGGGAAGTCAACACATGGGATGAAGCTGTTGCACATCTGGGTATCAGACAGTAGTATGGTATAGCGTGAGGATGCACGTGGATACCACCATGGTTGTGAGAACTATGGAGGTATGTAGAAGATCTGGCAAAATATAGTGTGTGAATGCCTTACTACAGTTCTCACGTAATGTGTCTGGTTGGCTTTTGAGTTACGGTATCCCTTATGACCTCGGAGTTTTCCTTTGAGAGCCCATAAGCAGTAATTAATACAGGAAACTAAAATGGCTTTCTTAAGTGGAATTATTTTTTAAGAGTGAAGCATAACATTAGGGAAAGGATCTCTATGCAGTTATCCCACCTAAAGTCCAACGGTGCTGATTGATGGTCATGGCCAGGGAGGCTCCTGTCAGGTCCTGTGTACAATTCCTGTAGGTTCAGGATTCAGTTTCCTGTCTTCAGGAAATGTTTCTCTTTGAGCTGATGTTGTCTAAATTTCATTTTTCTGGTGATATCAATCAAGTAATAGGGGTAACATTTTGGATAAAGTGTTGGTATTTATAGTTGCAACAGTTTACTCTGAACAACCATTTCTCCTGCCCAGGAGATGCCATATTGATCTATGTTTTCGTTTTGGATAGTCTTTTGTGAATGTAGCAATCTGTGGCTTTGGAGTCCAAATATGTAGCTCTAGATAAAGGTAGTGAGGCTAGCAAAAAGCTGACTCAGATAACTGGGGAGAGAATATAGGGTAGGATGAATTGTTGGAGAAGGGACTTACTGCAAGATGAATGAAACATGGATGTGAGTACTTCTTTCTCTCATTGCTTGAGTCACTTTGCATTCATTGTGCTAGGTATTAAGACCTTTCTTGAAGTTAAAGCCCTATGCAGAAGAAGGGAGAGGACTGGAAAAGTGCTTTTATGCTGATCAAAGGTTTGGATGAATAGAATGCAAAGAAGGAGGGAGGGAGCAGAGCTGGTCCATTTCTTTTTTTTAATGCTCCACTTGGTCTTGGCCCGTACAGTCCGTAGATTTCTCCTTTTTCTCACCATCTAAGTGGTTAAACATCAGATCTCAAACAGATTGTGGCGACCTGACTGATCACGCTCCAAAATGGAAAAAGTTCTAATCACGACGTATTGGCATTTCTATTGTTGAACGGTTCCTTCAGAGCTTGTTGCTTTGCTAAGTGGGCAGTTCTCAATAAGTCAAGCTCAGTATCTAAGATGTAATTATCTCATTGCAGAGAGGACAAGGCAACTTTTGTGTGGATCTGTCTCTCATCATAACTTTATATAACTGTGCTCCATAACCTGAGAGAGGAGACTGTGAGTTTCTGGCTTATACTTCGTTTAAACCTAAAAAAAGTTGTAAAAGGCTTGGGTCCAGCCTGCTGAAGTATGTTTTCATTTACATCTCACCCCATTGCATGGGAGTTGGCTGCCGGCAAAGTTGTGTGTTCCCTGTTCCTGCCTTTGACTGCTTCCCCTGCATCAGGTCTAGCTGTCTGACACGCTGACGTGGACCAGCAAGCTGATCTGATAGCTAACCCACCAAAAAAGATCTTGAAGTTACTCAGGAGGGTATGTGGGAAGACGTGCCTGAAGTCATGATGAGAAAGTGAGGCTCACCATTTGTTGGTGGCTTTCAGGTAGATGTCTTACAATTATCATGAAACTGCAAGAGGAAGACAGTGTGTCTTTTCTCACGTAGCAGCAAAATGCAATGCGGCGGTAGTACAGTACTCCTATGGTATAATTGAGAAGAAACTACCAGCAGCTGAGCATTTTTGGTATTATCCCCACTTTTGCACTTGACCATCTAACTGCATCACCAAAATTTGACAAGCCATACTAGCAAAGTCATCTGTTGTCCAAAACTGAAAGAGCTGAACATCTGCCTGGGATGAAGGATCGTACTGAGAGTGCTTCACTACCTTAGGGAAACTCTCTGCTTGTTATCATGTTCATGTGTGATAGTTAATGTGGTCAGTTTAGTGGGTGTCTGCTGATTTTACGCACATCGAAATTTGGGGTTTATGAGGCAAGTGGATAGGAATATTAGACCACAGGTTTATATACTATTTATTGCTGTTTTCATGTTTTAAATCTTTTCTACACCTGAGGATACCCATTCCCAGCTATATGCAGCTTTGACATCTAAAATAAAATTGCGCTTATAGTAGTGCTGAAATATAAATTGTTAAAAGCAGTGGCAGGACGCTTCTTTGCATGTCATAAGAATGCAAGTCCCTAAGAAGCTTAAACAATGCAGTGACAAATCAAAGGCGAGGGATGATGAGCACCCAGTGTCCAGCGGCTAAACCTGAAGTGTTTTCCATCTTTTCTCTTAAACCAACATAATATTTCACAGAGAAAGTAGCTGTAAGTACAAACAGTGACTGCATCTTATTTAGTTACACAAAATTGATTCACAGTATAAGCACATAATATAAATATTTATTTCTCTGATATTAGCTTTTGGCTTTACAACTTTAGCATATAAGATAATACTGTGTATGAGCAATTTAGATTCCTTGGATGAAAATAGCTATATATCATTTTGTCTGTCAGCATTATCTGTGTTGTAGAGAAATATGGACAATACCTCTTGAACAGTTTCAGACTCAGACTATATTCTCTTTAACCAGTTAGAGTCTTGCAATTTACAGTATTCTTATCTGGTCTAAATTTTGCATTACATGCATGTATTTAAAGCAGTTTCAAAAATGTTAAAGAAGATGCCAAAGCTGGCCCACAGTAAAAGCTTCCTTAATAAAATAATCTTTTTTTATTTTGTGAAGTAGTCTATCCTCTGCTAGCAGTCCAGCTGTAAAAAAAAGCAGGGAAGACAGATCATGCTAATCAAAATTGCAAAATAGGTTTTGTTGGCTCAACAGAGATTTAGGTGTTTCTGAACAGAGAATCAAAATCTAATTTAAAAATGAAGGTGTTTAAAAGAATGGTGCAGGGGAGGTT
Organism: Nipponia nippon; assembly: GCF_047370975.1. Classification (NCBI taxonomy): domain Eukaryota; kingdom Metazoa; phylum Chordata; class Aves; order Pelecaniformes; family Threskiornithidae; genus Nipponia; species Nipponia nippon. Next base: position 76,029,856 of record NW_028262336.1, on the reverse strand, counting down.
TATTTAGTGAATTGGTGAAAAGCCAGGAGCAACATGCCTTGACCGCTGCTGTTCCATGATGGTCCATGGTGCTGGCTATGGGCTGGCAATGAGCACTGTTAATTGAATACCTGGAACACAACTGAAATGCATTGGTTAAACACAAACACCTGTCTTTGCAATGTAGCATGGCTGATGAAGTGAAAGGACTCCCAGAAACAGCTTCCTGAAATTGAACGCTGAAACAGTGATTATTTTGTTCTTAAAGCTGATCTTCAGAAGTCCCTTACCATTCTTTGAATGAGAACTCCAAAGCCTCTTTCTTCTTTAATTACTGAGACAGCATACTAAAAGCCATGTATAAATTGACTGTAATCAGATTGGTTGTGGGGCATGTGCACACTTCTGTTACTAGTTTTTTGAGTTAAAGACCCCCAAACCTGATTTTTGCCTATCTATCTCCATTGAATGCAGCTGGTGGCAGAATTTCATCAAGATTTAATTGCAGGTTTTTTTACAAAAGTGAGTAAAGCAGTAAATGATCACAATTCAAAATCACAGTTTAATTGTGTGAAGCACTGAAGAATTACAAAGAAGGGACAGTCCTATCTGCAAAGAGCTTCCATTTTATATTTATGCCAGTATTTCTTCATGAGACTTACAGAATCATGATGTCATAGTTATGTACATAGTGTTTAAACCTTTTTCTATTATGTAAACAACAAATGTAGTACAAATAAATATGCTGCTTAATGTTTTTAATTGTCCTTATAAAGGACGCCAGCTTCATATCCCGCTGAGATTGCTATGATAATTGATGGATCCTTTGTGGAAGCATCTTTGTACCTTGTTAATTAGTAATTTAGAGTCTGAGTTTGCTTTTTAAAGCAACTCCAGCTGGACACTGTAAATCACTGTCTAGGGAACAATCTATGCTCAGTACAGAAACTGGCCAAACCACAAACACTTTGCACTTTTTATAACAAAATTTGGTTGCTGGCAAATAGTGAAACACATAAATACAGATCATTGCTCAGGTGGAGCTTTTCCATATCTGATGAATGGGTTTAAATTGTTCTTCTCTCACAATTTGCCCAACAGACTAATGCCTCCTCTTCAACTGAGAAGAATGCACAGAAGTATTATGTCCACAGTGTGTGGACATATGTATACATTCATATTCATACATATTCATACGTTCATACATATTCATACATTCATATACCCGTGTACCCAAACAGCCTCTTGCATTCAAGACGTCTGCTGAAATTGTATCATATGCCAGACAGCTTTTTTTCCAAGGTATATTATAACACTGAGGATAACTTTTGGATTATAAGTGAGGTCCAATTTTCCTTTTCATATTTGCATAGTTTTCCTTTCATTGTTAGTTTTTGCTTCTTTGAATATTCTAGAGTAATTTCCATTTTTTCTGGTGACAGGATGGTCATTGCTATAACCTTCAAGCCTAATGGACTTCTCAAGCTAAATCTGCTTTTGACAGAAGAAGAAACTCTGCAGAATTTCCCTGTCCTTTTTAGCTGAAACAGCAGCAAAAATCCAACTCCAGATGAAGAAAATTATATAGTTAAGAGCAGATTCCTCCAGATTTTAGTCTGTAATGCTGAACAACTCCAATTCATGCCCATAAACTCCAGTTGGGCTAAAGAAACACACATGTAACTTTGCTATTGATTTATATACTTTTAGGTTATTTTTTATAGTCCTTTCAACATCATTATTACAGTTATTGTACAGCACAGACAACCTTTCTAGAAAGACTAATAGAGTTGTCAAATTAGGATCATCATCATCATTTTAATGGCTGATACATAAGTGCTAATCTTTTTGTTCCATTCTGTAGCTTGCCTGATGTTGGGAGCTGATCAAACTGTTGGATGCAATGACTGTTCAGATGAGTCATGCGGAAAGGACTGACGTAGCAGAATAAAACTTCTCAAAACGGTACTTAGAGTTTCTATACCTTTGTTTTAATTCAATATAGAGATACAGAGGTACAATCTTAACTAGTTTAAATCGGCAAATATGAGTTATTTACAATTTTCAACAGTAAGCATCTTGGGAAGATGATAGTAACAGCTACCAGCTGCATTTTCTGATTAATAGATATTTGTATTTTTGACACTCTCAGATGAAAGGCAAATTTGTAAACATTACTAATATTTATTCCACAAATATTTGTCTCATTTTTATTTCATCCTGCTGTAATCTGCAAGTGCTAATCATTTGGACCCCTTTGGAGCAAAGGTACTTACTAAGTTGTGTTAGATATAGCAGGAACTCAATATTCAAACAAATTTTTGTTGAAAAAACATCTTGGTTGGTCTTATTTTACAAGAGAGCTGCATGCATGCCTTTCAACAGTGAGGAGTTAATTTGCAAAGGCAAGCTAAAGAATGTATTCTGAATATTTTCTCAGTTGCTTATGAGGGGGGGACTCATCTTCCTTTTCTTTCTAAATCGTTCTTTTCTGTTCTGCCCAGAATATTTCATGTTTATGCTACAGAGGCACATATATACCTCCGCATTTTAAAAGAAGGAAAAATAACAAATAATTCATTTTTTAACATTACTTGTGTTTGCTGGAATATTTATTGCTTCCACAAAGAGTTAGGCCATCGCTGTATTTACTGGTACAGCCCCTTATTTTCAGGCAGCTTCCTGCCTTGCAGGATAAAGTTTTCATATAGGTGCCTAAGGCTGCGGGATACAATTCAGGAGGAGAGTTAGTCACAACAACTGAGTAATCAGCCAGTGAATCTAACCTAAGAGAAAAGTCGTGTGAGTGATGCGGATGAGTGAGAGAGTTGAGTCCTCACTCCTCACCTTTTGGGAGAACATCTTCAAGGCCCTTTTTGGAGGGATGCATGCGATCTTTCCTTTTGACATGATTCCCCTGTGCATAAATAATAACACGGCCACTAAGCCAGAGAGGGTGTTTGTATTTGCACCTGTTTGTTAGCACATGAGAAGATGCGGTTTTGAAAGAGCTGAAACATTCTCTCCGCTCCAGTCCAACAAATGCATAAATAACTTTTGTGTAAGGTAGCTACTGGAAAACAGACTGGAACTAGTATCCTGGATCTGCAACCCCTCTGTGAGGTGAGGGCAGGCTGCACTCGGCTAAATAGTTTCTTCACTTTCTTTCTGCCCAAGAAATAACTTGTACACAAAGCAAAAGTATTGTAATAGGAAAGATTGTCAAAATTATTTTTCTTTGCCAAGGAGAGCCCTGTCTGTAGTAAATCTATTTAAACATAAGGTAGCTTTGAAGTAGGCTGGCATTGCTATTTGATCTTGAAGCTTTTCTTAACAAAAAACTTAATCAACTTGAGAATTGGTCAGCATACAAAGGTTTTTTCCCCTTATTTTTTCCCTCCTGAGGAATATTTAAGCAATTGCAATTTTCTTCCTGTGCTGATAATGTTATTTAAATTATTAGTAATCAAATAGTAGATTGCAAGCAGTCAGCATTGATCTAAAAGATGTTTGACAAACACTTGGTTTAGGGCATAATCTTCCAAGGGATTTGATGGGAAACTCATTGCTTGGGCCATTATATCCTAAATTAGACAAAGTACAATGAATTACGTGTTCCTGTCACCTCATTATGATTTGTCAGTAGTGGTAGGAGGCCTTTTATCTTCAAGTACTCTAAAGGAACAAACCACAGGGAAAAGAAGCATCTACACCTTGAACTGTGAGGTTCTGTAGGGGCCAGTTTGGATTAACGAGATTCCTGGTGTAGGTGGCTGCTGGCCCTTTGGCTCGTGGATTCCCAGGCGACCCAGTCCCTTTTGATATATCAGGTTTGCTCCAAGCAAGCGCACGGCCTCAGAAGGTACATATTAACCTGCTCCCACTGTGCAGGATCCTCAAAAACTGATGCCGAGTTGGCGTGAGATCCTACGCAGAAATATTTTCTGTTTTCTGTAACAGTGAGTCTTTTGTCAAAAAGCAGTCGGTGTAACTATTGAAAATGCACATGAATAATGTTAAAGGTAAGTTTTGGGTAGGCTGTAGTTCCAAAAATGGGTTGATTCTTCTTCAAACATGTGCACGAAACAGAAAGTGTTCTTGGAAGATGTCTTTATCTTCCTGTTAGTGGGAGTGGGCAGTGGGGCAGAGCGGTTCCTCATAGACCCCTGCCAAAGGGTTTGACGTTTTGCATCCTATAAATATGGGTTTTTTTAAGAATAATGCTATAAAAACAAACAAACAAACAAAACCTATTCCATGGCGAGTCAGCAGCAGCAATCTTAGTGTTCTCTGCTGAATATGAAGTTATTCTCCTTATAACATGTTCCACTAAGGTTAAGGTAGAAGAGAGAGGTCTTGAACATCCCGTGGGTTCTGTCTGTTTCCACTAGAAGTTTTATTTGCTTTCTGAGCCTAGATACAAACTCAGCAGTGGGAATAACAGCTGCTTTAAAATTTTCTCCCGGGGAAATTGCTTGACTTCAGAAGCATCTTAGAAGGTTGCAAAGGTATCGCTGGCCAACAGGCACAAAATAATTTGATATAAAACTGAGCTCTAAGTTGCTGTTGGAAACCACCAGGATAATGAGTCAGTTTCAGAAAAAAAATAGGTTCATTATTTTTTAATTGGGCGGCTTTTCAAGAAATCCAGGGGCTGCTCATCAAAATGCAAGAGGTGTTCCAAATATCATAAAGTTTAAGGAAATTAAGTTCTGATGAATGCTATATACCTGACATGATGAATCTATTGATTGTACACTGCTGACCTTCACTAGTGAGTTCTCCTACATCTTCAAATGTCTTCTCATGTGAAAAACAACACAACCATCAGTTTAAGCAGTATATAAATATGAACTGAAGTAACTACTTAAAATGAAACATTAACAAGACCAAAAACATTTTAGCAAGATTATTTCAGGGAACAGTTAAAATAAATGAGAACAGCTTTCCTTTGTGATTAACACCATTATATTCTCATTCAGTCAGGACATTATATTCATTCAGGACTTACACAGCAATTTTCAGAGGAGCTTTGTAACAACAAAATGAGAAAAGCAATAAAAGACATAGAACTAATAATCTGTATTTCAGGAATCATCTCTCCATCTGAGAATATGATCCGTTTTTGCAGCTTTGCCTGACTAGTGGATAAGCTGCTAGTTTTACCAAAGTCTATGTCAAAAGTCTGTTGGATTTTAGTAGGGCTGGGACTTCTTTCTTTGCCCAGAATTTTCTTTTCTGGGCTGCTTGTTTGGGGAGATTTTAGTTATTTACTCAATAGTTAAACCAATAGACAAGAAACTTTTTATCTTTGGGAATATGGAGAGAAGAGGAGTCCCTTCAGTCTTTGTGAAGGAACAAAGTGTTGAGGAGCAAAAGCATGAGGCCCACAAGTTTGCTTCTGCAGAGCTATGTGAAAGTAGAGGAACACAGGCCAAGTTCAGCATTATCTGCAGGAACAAAACAAGCAGTAACTGAAGTAATCTTTTGTCACTTTAGTGTGTGTGTCACTATAACAGTTTTGCTTAAATTTTTTCAGCACCAGAATCTTGTTTACAAACTCTGATTTTATGACCCCTCTATACTTAGTCCCTGTATTTTGTTCTTAGACCATGACAGTTAAAACCAGTAAGTTCCCATCCTTTGTCAAAAGGGATCTGAAAAGCCGTGCAGCCCACTTGCAAATGATGTGGGGTGGCTCAGGTAGGGATGTTCCACCTGACCCGCAGCTCAGGAGCCCCAGGCTGGCCAACCTGGCATGCATACATATGTAAGTGTGTTTCTGAACTTCACAGAATGTCAGGAATTTAACCTTAAAAATGCCCTTAACCATTCCTGTGCAGAATATCTTTACTTAGATTGACTAATAGCACCTCTCGCCTTATGCAGTACTTTACTACTATTTGGAGAATAATGCTGTGTGGAGTAGAAGGGGGTGTTAGGATTGGTCTGAATTTGGATAGGACATCAAATGAAGATGTTAGGAATTAGAGGTTTGTTACATTTTTTTCCTTCGTTTTTGAAGGAGGGAGAAGTATTAATAGCAAACAGCAGTACAGATGTATTATTACATCTCAATCATCAGCGCTTTGGGAAGCATATAGACGAAGGACAAAAGAAAAAAGCAGTAGCAAGACAGAAGTGGCGGGATGTGTTGAAAAGGCACTGTCTTTGTCATCCTGCTATAGTCAGAAAAGTCAAAATCCACTTCAGAATACAGGAGTAAAAAATGACAGTCTGCTAGACTGAAGCCTTACAAAATTGCCTTGAAAATAAGCTAGCTCCAAGCAAAACACTGGTCATCTACTGTTTACTGTGATGTTGACTTTTAAAATAAAAAGTATGATACTGTATTTGGGGAGTAGAAAATTAATTTTTTCATTAGCATGGCAATTTTTAATGCCATTATTTCATAATTACACCACCAAGTTTGGAGCAGAGACATCTAGCATTGCCAGTAGCTTTTTCATTCTGTTGGATAACACTGAAAAATAATCAGCGTAATCAAATCCAAACGTAAAAGTAATATGAAATTGCCAAAGCTTTGGCTTTTTATATTTTTAAACAGACAGATGAGCTTTGAATAAAGCTGCATTTAAAAAAAAAAAAGGAAGTATAATTGCTCCCTTTTTATTACCAAAAGGAAAAAGTGGAGGTTTTGACCCAAAGGAGACAGTTTCAGTATAATGCATGAAATAAGCCATTGCTGCCTTAAAATGTGGAGCACCAAAGGCAGATGCAACCTCAGTCTACTTCAGGACTGTGCAAGCACACGGTGTGTGGCACTACAGGGCTAATTGATTTGCTTACTGCTACTTTAGTCTCCCCTCCTGGCCTGCACATGGCCAGCAGGTGTGAACTTTATTTGTTGACATTTTTTATGTTAACTATGTTTTTAGTAACAGCGAATAAATCCAAATTTTAAGAGAGAAACACCAAAACAGTTTTTTTAATTGTGTAAAAAAAAAACCAAAATAATTTAATATGGTAGCATGTTGTGATTATAATCTGAGCCCATGTGCTGTGAAAAGTATTGCATCAGCAAAATTATTCTTACATTATATTCTGGGGTTAACATTAAATTGTGGTGGTATTCCCCACCACCTTGTTTACCCGTGACTAATTTGCATTTATAATCATGATATAAAAAATAGATGGTCAAGGTACAGGTATTTTACTCATTCAGGTAGGCAGAACAGCCTGGAGTTCAGCTTTTTGGCATCAAGCTGTATATCTGTAGAGCAAGGAAACAGTTTATTTAAAAATGAAAAATCCACTTACTCATGCCTTGCAGAAAGTTGGTAGTTATTACTGATTCAGATTCTGGGCACAAATGGTACATATACACATAGTGAACCAGGTACTGTGATCACTATTGTTTAAAACTATTTCTTACCCTACAATTCATTGGTAGAAAAAGCTTTACTCTGAACAGAACCAGAGCTGGAAAAAAAATAGGAGAGAGAAGTCTGTGAATTGGACTGAGATGATGGTTGAATTTGTATGATGCTAGGGACAAGTAAAAGAGGTGGATCCAAAGAGAAATATACTTGGAAGACCATTGGCAATCAAAAGGAAAGCAAATGGGGAATAAGGATGATGGGGAAGGAGAAGAGGTGCTCCGTAACAATGTACAGCAGCACATGGAGGGAAGTGGAGGTGAAGGAAGTGGCGTGTGGTACCATCCCTTCAGATGTGAGGCTTTAATTTGATTTTGCCTGTTCTGCACATGAATTCTGTAGAATTGTCTTTGCTTTCAAAATCTCACCAGGCACAAGTGCTTGTTGGAGTATTTCTGACAGTATTCCTAGTCTCTGAACTTCATAGTTGTGATTAGTTCTTTCAATAAATCTTCCAAGCAGTTGCTTTGATTCTCATAATTAATCACTCTCACTCAATCAAGTACATTTTTCAAAGACTGAAATTGTTAAATATAAATTGTTCATGATCCCACAAAGAAAAGGCAATTTTAAAGGTTTTGGTTCTCAATATATGTTCCTGCTATGACTACCTGAAAAAGAATAAAGAGCCATGTTCAAAGATACTCTCCATTTAAGGACAGATTAGGGGATTCTTTTTTAATACCTTCTTAATGTGTTAAGATGCCAGTCGGTTTCCAAATACTTGCAAAATCCTGGAATTGATTTATTAAAGATGGAATTCTGTAATGTATTTGAGAGGTGCATATATATATATATGTATGTATATATAGCTCTGTATAGGTGGTTAAAGCAAAGCTGTTCATTTGCTGACATTTGTGAAACAACATTTTTTTACTATGCATGTGAGATCAGAGTGTCTCAGCATATGAAATGATGTATGATATTAGGAAACAGAAAAGCAAGCAAAGTGAAAGATGTTGTTCCATCTGGAAATGAAGGCTGGAGTAGAGGCTGTGTTACAAGTAAGTGTTTTATTGAATGCAAATCCTATAGTCCACTTATGCAGGACCTAGGCATATGCAGGCCTCCTAAATTGGAACTTTAACTGGATTTAGGCATCTGCTTCATCACGTTTATGTGCACTCCTGTGCCTGGTGTTTTGGCGTATGGATACCCCTGCAGTTTCTCTTGGAAGTATATAGATTTCTATGGCCTGTATGGTTTCTTTTTTGTTTTTATAGTACATGAAAAGAAAATACAAACCATATCTTTCTTTCTGTTGTTGTTATTTGTAGTCAGTGGATAAGGGAAGACTTCTAATTAAGATGTTTTGCATCATTCCCTGGAAGCATTAAGAGAATGTACCTGCCTTAGCATTTTGGTATGCATTAGAATGTGCTTTTGAAGTAAAGCTCCCCAGTGTCTCTCCTTGCTGTGTTTGAATTCATATCACAGAGCAGTCTTGAAGAACACAGGATGGCCTTTTTTTGGATAACCAGAAGATGCGCTCCGACTGTTACCAGATATCCAAGTCCACAGGCCCAGATCAGAATAGGTCCAAATCCTTTAATATGTATAGTGTGGATCTCAGGTTCTCACCACCAGTGTTTTACCCTAAGGATTTGCTCCTATTGCACTGCACTGCTTGCTGATGTAGATACAAGCACAGATTTCTTCAAAGCTTTCTCTCTTTTAGCTACAGGGTGAGTGTAGGTCCTCAGCACAGGCAGGCTGAATCACTCTGCTGCAGTGGGGTGCCTAAATTTGAGGCACTGAAACGTTCACATTAGCTGTCTAAAAGTAGGTGATATAAATACAGTTCATAGTGTTCATATCATAAAATAGAGCAATGCAGTGCAGGCAGCAGCTGTGTATTACTTCTTACTTCAGTCCCCTTCAGCGAGTTGTTCTCCCCAGGGGAGAACGCAATGGGGATCTCACCCCATCTGTGCTAATCCAGCTCTTGACTGTTTGTTGTTTTAGAGAGAAACGATAATATTACAAAAAAACATGAACAAACAGAAAATAGGTGAAACTCCCCCCCCCATTTTTTTTTGAGGCACACCCTTCTTCACACTTGCGTTCAGCTGTTCGTTATCACTTGGCTAGTGCGAAACAAATAGTTTGATCTTGTACTAGGACTATTAAGTAAAACATCTAAATTGTTACTAGCGTTAACTCCTGTTTCCTAGCTTGTTCTCTCGAAACCTATTTGGTAAATCTTGTTTCACTGTCAGTTTAGATATTGTTCCTCTCTCCCAGAAAACACAGATCTCTCAATTCATTCAAAGAATAGTTTACCAGTACATATTTCTCATGTCAAGGCCATAATAAATCAAGTATGTAATGGTACAGGCTTTAGTGATGTACTTTTCAGTAACTTACTGAGTCTCATAAGTATTTGTAGCATATATTTCTACTTAAAACACTTAAAAATACTACATTAGGTCATATGCAGGACCCAAACAAAAAAAGGACAATATATTAGCATCTTATTAGAAATCTAGAATTGTAACATGAAGCATTAAAAATTTAGAGAATTAAGATTTTTGCAGGTGCTTCATCTTAGCTCCTTTGTACGTATGAGTAAAGATAGTTCTAGCAGTATAATCATGCACAAATCCTCAGACACGATCAATGGTGCTTATACAATTAATTATTTTCTTTGTCTTACACTAGATTTTATTCAAATTTTGTTCTGAAGACAAGACTATAAATATTCTCATAGCCTCTTCTAACTACCATATCTGGAAACTTAATTCAACCCCTTTATTTTCACAATAGTTTCGGAGATGTTATTTTCCTTTTACAGGTGAGAAAGAAACATATTTTTAAAGTTTCAGATGCTCAGCTTGTGTTGTAAGAGTACTTAGCACTTTATATTTTCAGAGCATCACTAACACCGGTTTCAGCTGCAGTCTCCAAGGAGACCTTCTGCATATCTCCATTGTGTCTGGTTTTGGACACCATAAAGTGATTAATGTAAATGGAGAATCATTTGTGAAAGTTTGGCTGAGATGCAGGAAACTATAGCAAGAAGAAAGGTACAATGCAGTTCTCCATGGAAATGCTCTCGCCATCATACTCATGAGATCATCCTTTCTCTAGCTGCAACTCCCATCTCCATTCATGAAACGCTTTGCAAGTTTGGCAAAAAAAGACTTTTGTCCTACAGACTGAATAATAGCCAATATCTCGCTTATTCTAAAACCAATTTAGTCCTATACCATTCGCTATTGTGATGCATATGCACACGGGACAGAAAGTACAGTTTCGTTTCCTAACTTTCATAATGATCTTCAAACAGGATTCCTTGGATGCATATAAAAGTTACAGTGAAGGTGCCTGAATTTAGACTTTCTTATTGCCATGTAATCTTTCAGTATAAAATTCACTCCACATCTGTCTCCCTGTGGTCTTTGTTCTGCCCAAATCACATCTTGGTTGATTAAAATAAAAGTCCTTTATAGACCCTTTGTGTTGTGATAAATATCCCCGATATTCATATAGTAGTAGCGTAGCGAGAATTTTGTTGAAGTGGGCAAGGAATATGATGACATTCATTGAAAAATGTGAGATGAGCTGCACATTTAAGTATTTTATGACTTTGACCGGTTGATAAAACTGGGAGATTTGCTTGAAATGATACTCAAAACAGCACCACTGAATACAGTATGGTACTCTTGCTTTAGGAAGGTTAGGAGGAACCTTGCAAGGACATTTAGGGGGAAAAAAATAAACAGATGGTGTACAATTGGATTCTTTTGAGCATCTGAGTGGGACTGAGGTCCATACATGCATGAAGAGGGCAGTTTGGGGTTGGACTCATAGTTCCTCTTCTTTGTGAAGCCTGTTCTGCTCCAAGACTGTTTGTCACTAGGGGACCAAGAGACAGCTAATGAGAAAACAGATTTTGCAAGTAGAGCGGACTTGTCAGCAGAAAGGCTGGGGAAGGCACAGTTGAAGAACGAATGTTTAGTTTATGCCCGAGCTCTTCCAGAGAGGGGAGAAACACAGTTTGTTCAGATCAAGTGGCAGCTGCTGAAGTACTTCTGTAAGCATATTGAAGTGCCAGGTTCATATGGGACACAGACTTATTTTAAACACTCCACATAAATGAGAACAGTTCTTCAAAGTTGAAAGCTAAAACATTAATTTATTTCAAACTTTTCTCTTAGAATGATTTACTTTTAGTAGACTAGACTCTTAATTTACTATTGAGTAGTTTGTTATTGTTTCTGTTTCCTTTTGAGAGTTACTTTGGATATTGTACTGCGAAGTTCAGGATCTCCCTGAAAAGTCCACAAGAGAGAGAAGCCTGTCTTATCTCCTCCTCCTCTCTGGTTAGTGAGGTTACAGCTATGATTGAATTACACGGATGTGCAAGTGGCAAGGTTTAGGAGACACACCATATTGTGGTACCCCTCATTCAATGCGTTTCACTTGGTACAAGCACCACCTGTGTTATCAGATTACCACTTTTCCTGTTCCATGTATCTGCCTTGAGAAGTTTTTTTCCTATTGTTATTTCAGCCTTGTGAAGACTTTGTTTTCATAGGTCTCAGCAACATTTTCCATTACGCTGAAGTCTGTAGCAGTTCTATCTGCAGCTCCATGACCTTGTACCAGCCAGCAGTATGGTGTCGGTAAGAGATGTCAGTCATTGGCAACAAATGCTCCTCCTTCTCCATAATTTTACCTGTCTCCACAGCAACTGACAGCTCAGATGGATTTCCCAGAAGCAGATCTTTCGTGTTGAAGGCTTAATTTCAAGGCTTAATTTTAAATTCTAATTCTAAAATGTGTGCGCTGCCCACATCTAATTCCATTTGTGCCTTCCCTTTGTGCTGAAAAAATTTCATCTTCTCTCTTCTCCCTCTCGGGTCTCCTGACATAATTGTAGTAGCTGGCGCCCCAGTAGATTTCAAGGAGCATACTAGATGCAAAAACCCAAACAAACAAACAAAGCAAAACAAAATAAAAAAACCACCCTAATATGTTTTTCTCCTATTTAACTTCCATCCTCAATCCCTACAATCACATATAACTGAATATAGGCAGAGTCTGCATCATCATCCTGAAAAGGCAGGACTAAATCAGACAGAACTAGATGGTCTACTCCAAGATGTGCATACAGCAGACAGTATTCCTAAAATAAAATCTGAATCTATTTGTTTTTCCAAATTAAAGTTTCTTATTCTATTTAATCTTTTCAGAGATTAAGTACAGAAGCTTTTCCTTAAGTTGATTCATTGTGGTCTGCCTTCTCTATACCTTTGCTAAGTATACCATCGTGTTGAAATTGTGCAGATGTTGTGCATCGTAAGGTTATATAGTAAATAATTTTCTATTTTGGTCTTGTTTCCTGTTACTTAATAATTCCTAAAATTGCATTTTGTTTTTAACTGCTATTGGGCATGAATAACAATAATCAAAGGGTTTAAATTGACTATTAATACTAATGAAAGTTATAGGAGTCCATGATTGTTTATCTGCAGTTAGGGCAGTTAGGGCTGTCCCTTCTTGCCTTGCATATGCAGTACTTTGCAAATAGCTGCTTTGAATTTCATCTGTCATTTTTTTGCGAAGTGACTCAATATTGTGAGATCCTTGTACAGCTCTTCAAAGGCAGCTTTAATTCTTCCTGTTCTGGTTCATTTTTTATCATCAGACTTTCTCTTTACTCATCATCCTCTTTTCTCAAATGCTAAAAAAGGAAGTTCAGTGGCACGAGAACCTGAGAGAGGTTGTTGGGAACTCTTCCTTCTCTGCTGTGAATACTGACCATTTATTTCTAACATGCTTCCTATCTGCTAACCAGTTATTAAGCCAGAAAAGACTCTTCCCTCTCCTTCCATGATAGTCAGGTCTAAGGCCCTTTGCAGGACATTATCAGAAAGACAGCTTTTGGAAATCCAACTACTCTTTGTAAATCAGTTGCATCTTATACACACTTTGTTTATTCTTTCAGAGAACTAATAATTTGTAAGACATGACTTTTCTTGTTATAATGCATTCAACAATTTTCTAATTAATTCGTTAGACAAACTTCTGTTGATACATCTGATACAGATGTTGGGATTCCTCTTTTGGTGTTTCTTAAATCCTGAGGGAGATTAAAAACCCCTCTCTGTTCCAACTGCAGCCTTTCTATGGCACAGAGCTTCATTCAACTGACAAAACCGGGTGTGTTATGTGCTTTCCTGTGGTCTAGACTAGTTTGGAGTGCAATGCAAGTTATAGGAAAGAGAGAACCAGAGATGCCTGAAGAATTATGAAACCACTGTTTTGTGGACTAACGGCGCATTACCAGAGGTCTCATGCTGCAAAGAGAAACTCTTCATTCAGAGTCATCTTAGTTCAAAGAGGAAACTGAACTCATTGTAATTGGGAGTCCTAGAAAGGCATAAGCAACGCAACTCTTTACAGAAAACCCAGAACCGTGCACTGATTGCCACAATAAATAAACAGAAACACAGTTTTTAGAAGACCAGTAAGAAGGACTTGTTGTGGTTACAAAACCAGTAAGTGAAGTTGCTATACTGTGTTATCAGCATATTCAAAGAAAAGCCTCTTTCCTAGAAGTGCCAACGTTAAGTCTTTTCTTAGGGTTACTTCTCTTATTTCAGACCAGAAAAGTTAAGACCTTGGAACATTATTCTTACAGACCCATGAAGATCAGAGAGATAGAGAGAGCTTTCCAGAGATACAACTGTAAGGAGGTCTGTTTGACTAGAGAAGTATTGTGGTTTAAGCCCAGCCAGCCCACACAGCTGCTTGCTCACTTCCCCCCCGGTGAGATGGGGGAGAGAATCAGATGAGTAAGAGGGAGAAAACTCATGGGTTGAGATAAAGACAGTTTAACAGGTAAAGCAAAAGCTGTGTGTGCAAGCAAAGCAAACCAAGGAATTCATTCACTGCTTCCCATCTCCAGGAAAGCAGGGGTCCACCACATGTAACAGTTACTTGGGAAGACAAATGCCATCACTCCGAACGACCCCCCCTTCCTTCTTATTCCCCCAGCTTTATATGCTAAGCATGATGTCATATGGTATGGAATATCGCTTTGGTCAGTTGGGGTCAGCTGTCCTGGCTGTGTCCCCTCCCAACTTCTTGTGCACCCCCAGCCTACTCACTGGTGGGGTGGGGTGAGAAGCAGAAAAGGCCTTGACTCTGGGTAAGCACTGCTCAGCAGTAACAAAAACATCTCTGTAATATCAACACTGTTTTCAGCACAAATCCAAAACCTAGCCCCATACTAGCTGCTATGAAGAAAATTACCTCTATCCCAGCCAAAACCAGCACAAGAAGTATAACCACAGTCTTCAAGCAAACATCTTTTTTCAAGCTGGAAGCACTTACTGATAAGATATGGGATCCCATTATTAATTCAGATGAGTACTTGTTATAACTCACATAGCATTCATTTCCAAAATAAATCCAAATAACATTCTTCCTTTCAGGTAAGCATCAGAGCTTTTATAACAGTACTATTAATCTGAGGCAGAGAAGTCACGACTTCTATTTTGAGATCTATGGGAGTGAATGCATGGCATACCTTTACCATTTCCGCTAGTGGTCATACAAAGTAGAGGAAAATAGAGATTATATATAATATAAAAGGTTTGTTTTGAATTTCCATATTTGGAGTATGATCTTGCTTTCCAAGCAAGTTAGATCTTTCCAATCTCATGACTGTGAAAAATTGCACAGTAGTTGATTTATGGACATTAGTGTGATGGAAGGTAGAAAAGTGTAACCGTGCTTACCTGGAGGTTTCCTTTCTTCAGTGATAAAAGTCCTCAGATCAGAATATTCTAGAAATGCTGTGTAGAAATATGGAGATTTATGTCATTATGGTGAATTCTTACGCTCTACAGTACTAGAAATAATTTTTTCCATTTTCCTCAGTTTGTTTATTTGAAACAGTCTGTTACTTAGGAATGTAACATTGAATTAACTTGGTTGTGAAAGTTTGCTGATATGGATTGAAACTTCAGGGGCTGAGATGGGGTATCACTTGTTTGATTTTGTGCTCTTGTTGCAGGGACTAATCTGTGCCAGTCTTAACAGACTTGTGATCTTTGTAAGAAAGGGAGATTTCAACAGTTTACTGTGACTTAAGGTCACAAGGATGGGGATTTCTATTTAACCTGTTTATTGAAAAAAACTTAAGGTTTATATGAGGCCTATTAAATAGCCCTAGAATATTCTTAATTTTTCTTTATGTGGCTGAAATTTTAGCACTAGAATATGTATGAAACTTTCAAACATACTTAGATCTGCTTTGTCTGTTCCCATTTCCCCTAACCGCAGACCCACAACTCAGCTGAGGCATTTTATTACAATATCCAGTTATGGTATGTTTGGGTTGTTGCAGTTTTTATGATATGGTTTGCATATATGGTATTTTTTTCCCTGGACTTTCACCTTCTATCCTCACACCATAATGCAATATGTTAAGCTGTGGGGTTTGTTAGCCAACATTAATGGAAGCCTGCTTTCAGTGTTTTTTTTGTGACCACATTTGAATTGACAATAAAAAGTTATGAGTCCCACAAGATGAGGACATAAAAGATGCAAAATTCAATCCTCTACCTCATAGTCTTTTAACCACAATATTATTTGAATCAAGGACACTATCATTATGTGCCATAAAACCCAGTATTTTTAAAGAGTGTTTCCCAAAGTAATTCTGACAGATGGGACAGATGTAATCTCTTCACCTGGTCATCACCTACCAGGGGTTTTTAAATACCTATATGTGTTGTAAGAAAATAGTAAAAATGGGACTTATCACTGTAGATACTAGAACAACTAACATGGTGATCTGGGCTCTAGATGAGCCTTCCTGAGGAGTATTTCAGCACAAACCAGTTGAAAAACTACCATGCTTACCAGAGATTACTGAAAAGCGATAGCTGTGCCTTGCCTGTATCCTAGTACAACAGTCAGGGATGGGTCTTAGGCTAACCTGGAAAGATTTATCTTGAAGGAGGCTGGTTAAGGCAGTTTAAAATACTCTTGGAGCAAGATGCTAATTAAGCACTGTGGACTGTTGTAGAATCTGTGCTTGAGCTCATTCCATAGCCCTCTATTTTTATTTTTTTCAATATAAATGTTAAATCCCAAATATTTAGAGAACACTACTAGGTGATTCAGTGGCCCTTGTGTCCTTTCCCAAGGTGTCAGCACTGAGAAATATCCTCCTTGCTTAACATTGTGATAATGCTCCCCCTCTCCCCTGTGACAGTCAGCTGAGCACTCCCTCCCTGGGGAGGAAATCAGTCTCTGGGTTTGTTTTCTCTGGGTATCAGTATTAACTCTTCCCTTGCAGTCTCTTCTTTATCAGATTTCTTTTCTGCCCACCAGTAAATACAACCTTGAGCAGCATCCAACCAACCCATTTCCAACAAGACTTCTCTCAGCTTAGTCCTCAGCAACTTCTTTAACATCAGCTTCTGACAACAGCTCATTGTGCCTTGTTTGTAGTCTAAAATCAGTCTAAAATCACTCTCCAGGCACCGTGGAAGAGTTGCCCTCATTTCCCCCATATTGTTAGGGTAAAAGGAATCTTGGGGTGGGACCAGATATCCCTAGTGAGTGGAAACTACACACTCACCCCCAACTTGTAGAGTGTTGGGACCACAAGGTGGCCCTTGTATGGACAGTTGTCCTGAACCAAAATATCCTGACCCTAGTCGTAGCCAGCAGGACCACATAACTCTATGGTAAGATGCTCCCAGCCATATACACCTATATATCCAAGTATGTACATATCCTATAGATATATACTTCATCGAAGGATAACGTTTGCACTGGGGATGCCT
Source organism: Nipponia nippon (assembly GCF_047370975.1). Lineage (NCBI taxonomy): Eukaryota > Metazoa > Chordata > Aves > Pelecaniformes > Threskiornithidae > Nipponia > Nipponia nippon. The sequence goes on along the minus strand of NW_028262336.1, from coordinate 76,012,665 downwards.
CTGGCCACAGATCAAACACATTAGGAAGGTCCACCTCACCAGGCTGAGAAAATAAATGGCTACGAACCCTTTTTTTTAAGGTAGGGAAAATGTCCAAGAAATTCCTCATTCTTTCCTGGACCCTCTTTTCCCTAACTAAACTTTCTTACATAGGGGACTAGTCTGCCTGTTTATCTGATGCAGGACCCTTGCAGCTCCTTTAGCAGGCAGTCACGGCTCCTTTCCGATTCCCAAAACCTGCAGATGGTTTGCTGTAGGATGAAAGCTGGCTGTTTCCCAAACTTCTTTGAGGGACGTATGTGCACCACTGCACTGACCATTACTGAAAGCAAGTTAACTGTGAAGACTGGGTCTTCCTCAGTAATGAAATTACCAGTTTTCAAGTATATAAATTCTTTGAGAAAAACGGTTTTAAGCTGTAGTGTTTTTGTGAGCAACATAATGTTTACATGTGATAGGGACTGTGCAGGCAGAGTGAATTTAGCTGATGTGTTGTGCTCTCAGTGGAGCAGCATGGATGCTACAGCTGGTGACTACAGGAAAGTGTGAGATCAAGTAACATGTTTGAGGTCCGGTAATGGGACTGAGGTCAGAAAAGTTAAATCTAGTTAGACCATTTATTATGTTGCTTACTTAAAAGGCTGGATTTAAAGTTCTTGGGGGGGGGGTGGGGGGCGGGGGGGAGCTGTGCATGTCTCAGAATTTTATTAGTTTGTTTTGTTTTAATCTTTCTGTCCTCCACTAGCTTAGTTTTCAAGCATACTCTATACTGCTATGCAATGTGCTGGAGAGCTTTTCCTCACTATTGCCAGGAAACCATTCGAAAATGCTTCTTCCTTTCTTGTTGTTTGTTGTGCTGATTCTTAAAATATCCCATTCCGAAGGAATATATTTGTTATTCCCTGGATGCCCTAGAAATAGTCTATTGGGGGGCTGGGCACTTCTAAGTGTTTCAGTACCTGCGTTTAAAGATTTGCTGTGTATTTTCATCAGGAATGCCTTCTTGTCTGTCATGTCATCCAGGCAGTGTTCCCTGTTTAAGAACTAAATAGCATGTCTTTAAAATATACATTTGCATTAATGGGACCTAAATACAGAACAATACAACAACAGAATTAAGACTATGCTTAATAATAGACACCTTCCTTGGCTGCTCCAGCCTCTCTGAAAGGTTTCATGTCTCTTGCTTTTCTGTCAAGACAGACTCTTCTTCTATTAATTGAAGCTTATCTGCAGACCCTTTTTAGTTTGCTTACGCCAAAGAAAATGCCTCTAAGTAAAAGGTAGCGCTTTCCTCCTCTGCCATCCCCAAGCTAGAATGCTCTGGTCTGTTTACTTGTTGTTAAGAAAGGCTCCTTCTTTTTTCCTCATTGCTGAGCACTCCTGGTGATGACTACCCCTGGCACTGAGGAGGAGGTGAAGGGATTACTTTACTTCCTCCCCAAGGTTCTCGGAGTAATGCTTCAGTGGCTGCTTACTTCAAAGTGGTGAACAGAGCAGTGCCTGATGGAGACGTGCATGCTTAATTTGTATGAGAACCATTCCTAAGAAGACTTATAAGGATTTGTCTGGGATCAACGGACTTTATAATATGCCTCTCATTTACAGAAAAGTGAATTTTGTACCTTTCTTTTGTATTAGAAATATAATAACTCAACAGGTGTTTCAAGCTTTGGGCATAATATGTGATTTTTTTTTTAAGGCACTCAGAATATATAGCTTTAGCTTTTATTGTATCTTAGAAAACATAATGTTAAAGCAAGTGCAAAATCTCAGACTGGAAGAGTAAAACAGAGTAATGTAGCATCAAAAAGTCTGAAGCACAAAAGTTGTGAAGATTTGTGTAGTGTACATAAATGCAGAAACAATTTTTAATCTTGATAAACTATCAGTGATGCAGGTGTTGTAACTGCTGTTTTCCATATCTTATTTCCTAATATCGATAAATCTTTTTAGCAATTGGGAATGCTCACCTTCAGCCACTGTTTTGTTCCTGTGTGTTGCTTGGGAGAGATTCAGTAAATGAGGTAAAAATTCATCCATTTTTGTCTGGCAACTCTTCAGAAATAGCAAGTCCACAATCACAAGAATACATGAGGGAGTCTCTGATCATTGAGCCTACCAATTTACTTCATGTCATAATAAGCCATTTAGGAAACCCACCTTGCATCCCCTGCGTAACTGGTACGGTTCAGCTGATGACACTAGATTCAGAAGAATTGCATGACTGCTGTAAAGGTTTTTATTTCAGCCAGTGGGTTTCTAAATGGCAATGTCACCAGACAAGCAATATTAAAACAAGACAAAACAAAGCAAACTTCCTTCTCCACCAACAAAAACCATCTAGGAACATAGATTTCTCACAAAATGGGAGTGATGATCTAATGGTAGTTTTTACAAGAAGACAGGGGATAAAACATACCCTAGAGGTATGTTTAGATCCTTTTCAAAACCACTAGAGAATATATGTAATTTCAGTCGTATTTTCTGCTATTGCTTGCTGTGAGTAGACTGCACTCCCTCTTCTAAATGGGAACAAACTCTGTTCCTTCATATACATGTGCAGTTCCCAAAGAAAGCAATGGATCTATATAAAGTGGTTTCCTAAAAAGGTTTTCAGCTGCTGAGAGGCTTAAAAAGAAATGGTTGATGTACCATCACTGGTGACCTAGAAGCTGTACTTTTAGGATGGAGTTTTCAAAAGCTCTTATTGAGGACCTCCATACAACTCCTGGGAACAACCAAAAATAATTCTGTGCTGTTTTGAAAATCTGCCCTAAACACGTGAGCTCTCCAGGCACTACATGAGAATGTGAATTGGGCTGTCCTGTCCCCAAGAAAAGCCCCTGTGACCACTACTGCTATTTCCTTATTCTGGCATAGGGGCATTTCTGCATTCTGCAGGCAGTGCAGAAATGGGAGTTGCCATAGCATCCAAGGACTGTCATAAAATTAAAAACTAGCAGTTGAATTCACGTGGAATCAACTCCATTTTATTTAGTTCAGTTTTCTGCTTCTGTCTAACAATAAAACATGTTATTCCTTCATGAGGATGTTTTTCCACTGTAATTCCTTTAATTAAATGGTACTAGATAGGAACCGATATAGGATAAAACCACTGCTAAATTAGACATTCAAGGGCACGCAGACATTCCAAAGAGCCCCGAGCAAAAGTTGAAATTGTGATCTTTTCTAAATTGGGATTTATTATTAGTGTCATCACACAAAGCTCACTGCGCCTCGTCAAAATATTGCAAACTGTTTTTCCTGCTTCCTCAGCCTCATCTCCTGGGCAGCCCTGGGCTGTATTTATGAGATACTTTTTTTCCTTTTTTTTTTTTTTTTTGTTCTGTTTTAAACTTCTCAGTATCCATTTCCAAACTTGAAATGTGGTCATTGCTATAGAGACAGTGGAGTACATAGCGGAATGGTCACTTGTGGTTGGATTTAATAATAACTGGGAGGACAATGTGAGGTCCATTTATAAATTATAACAGATTGAAATGCATTGTATATAATAGCTTGGGAAATACAGCAGATGTATTGCCCAAGTTCAAGAGCAATTGATGAAAATACTATCAAGAGAGACATACTTATGAGAGTGCAGTAACTCTGAGTCAGAGCTTAAATTCTGTTTTCCTGACTGCTGGATCCAAGTGTTGTCTCTCATTTTCTATATGCATCATAAAAGCTACATGAATGTGTTGCTGTTTCTCCTAGCCTGATGAAGCCTTGCGCCCTGATCAATGACACTAGGTTTTATCAAGATACAGATAATAAATGTATTGCACAGTGAAAGGAGGAATCGGTAACTGTTGCATAGATTTCACAGAGGTGGCATCGCTTTGGTGAGGATCAGCTCATTCATTTCATTGCTAGACTATGCTTTTTGCTTATCTTTTAATTCCTTCTCACACAACCTGAAGTCTTTTATCTCCTGCATTATATATTGGGTTTAAAATACTATGTTAATAAGTATTTAAATATTTCATAAAAATACGAGCTTTATAGTTAATATCGTTCCTACTGTTTCTGCTAGTTGATGTATATTGCTCGTTCTTTCTAGATCTGAAGACAGTCTAACTCTTAGGATTAGACACATGGGCTCCAGTGCTCAAATGGGGTGCACAAAATGCAGAGGAGGTTCCCCAGAGCTTAGTAAACCTGTTGCTTAATCACGGGGAAAGTGTACTGGCTGTGGACTGCCCATCAGCACCCATCGCTCACCTATCCTTCTGTTCTAAGTAAGGTCAAATCGAGTGTGCAGTGAGTTAAGTATGGTATCTTACAGACCTCAATGTCTGTAAAAACCCTGTCTGCAGATTCCTCTTTCAGATGCCATTGTCAATGTCACTGCTTTTATATCCTTACCACCCCTGCAAGCATATATTTCATTCCAAGCCTTCTGCACTTTTCATGATTGCTAATTTTGTCTCTTCTATAATGTTGTTATGTCATCTGTTTCTTTGGATGGCCTTTTTAAGGAGATTGGAAATAAAGTTGCCTTTGCAGTCATGAGAAGAATTAAAAAAAAACGCTAATAAAAATAAGATTTAGCTACTGAATGCTGAGCATAGCCACTGACTAATCTTTAAATGCCAAGACTGGAAATTATGTTAGGCATCACAGCTCTTTATCTCGTGCATGAGAATAGTATAGGCTGCAAGGGTGGGAGCCGGGTGCAAGACAGCGTAACTGCTGTGGAGCAAACAGGGAGTTGAGGGTTTCAAACCTGCCTCCGGAGCAGTCTAGTTCCTTATGTTAACCAATTGCTGAATAAATTTCATAAACAGTTATCACAGAAGGAAATGGAGCATACTTCTCTCTCACCTGGCTGCTCTGCCCTCGAAACTACAGAATCATGGTCTTTGCTTTTTCTTTCTCCTCTTGACTAAGGAAAAGGCTGGAGGGGGCTCTTTCCCAGCCAGAATAATGTACAACCCACGTGTGAAGACACTTTCCAGGGAAGTTGTATGTCGGGGATAAAGCTTCAGCTCTCCCACCTCAAAGAAGCACTGAATCCATTAGACAAGTGTATGTAGGGGAACAGGAAACATCAGATGATTTTTTACTGGTGCTGCCTGAAGGAAAAGAGTGATCCCAAGTACAGTTTTGAAAGAAGGGGTTTCTTCTTCTTGGGAAAGATTTTCGCCTTGCGTATCTCTGCTGAGATCTAGAGAGGGATAGCACGTAAGCTATATATGGGTCTGCTTTGCTAATTGCTGGCTACTTCCAGGCTAGTTTCAGCACTATTCTCTCAGGTTAATTTGATCCTCCATCAGCCTGGATTGAGTATCTACTTCTGTGATAATACTGTACAGTGTAAGGAGCTGTGCCGCCGATACCTGATTGCTTACTCAAGTCACATAGCCTGATGCCTTGCATAACCTGCAGGGTAGTGGGAGACAGGGGCTTGAGCTGCAGTAGGTGAAGAAAGGAGCTGAACTGTCATCTCTTGAAAACATCCTGAGTGTATCTTTGACCTGCTGAATCAAGAGTTTGAAATTTTATTTTTTTTTTTAAATACTATTCTGGCTGAGATGTGTATCCATAGCAAACTTAAGTCTATTGATGATAGGTGTGCTCTTCTTAGTTATTTTTTATGGATTACACCGAGATAGTCTGTTCCTCTCTAACATCTGCAGACTACAAATTGAAAATAGGTTAATCTACATTCAGCTATTGAAAAACAGGGAAAGCTAGCACTTTGTGTTAGAGTTTAAAAGTGTTGGTTAACGCTGTACTTTTGGAGGTGCTTGATCCTGGTCCAGTGTGTCATAAGAACATCTAATGAATTCAGTTCTTCATGGAAGGTAGGCAGGAGATCATCAACCTGATTTTTATGTTTGGATTTAGCTAAATGCTGGCTTCTCATTATTGCCAAACCAGGAGAAAATCTGTGTATGTGCTAAAGGAAAATTTTAGGCAGCTAGGAACTTTCCAAACAGTAAAAGTAGATTCCTTGAGTAAACTTTCATCTGAGTTCAGGTCTTCAGATTACATTCTTGAATACAGGCGTCTCTGTTCTTACTGAGCCTACTTTTAAGTGCCTGATTTCCTTCTTTCCTTTTAGTTTTTTTCCATTTGGACCAACATGGATTAACCTTACAGTGTGCCTACAAATGAGTGAGTTAATACCCAGGCTATGCTGCTAATGGTGTTACATTTACTGCTGAACTAGGAAGGACCATAGCTACCTTAGTGTCTGGCTGTCTGTGATCTGGCACCAAGTCTAATTGGACAGCAGCAGCTCCTTGAAGTAACAAGTCCTACTGGCAGCACACACCTGATTTCCAGCATGAGCAGAGGGGATGCAAGGGAAAAGATATCTGACACTATGGACAAAAAAAAACACAAAGAGAGTTGTTGCCGCAAAAATGAGTGAAAGCAAAGCTCATCTTTTTACTTTTTTTTTTCTTTTTTTTTCTTGAGAATTAACAGGTAGGGATCAAACATCAGTTATATTTCAGGAACTGCTAGCTGAGAAATGCTTTCTAGATTTTGAAATTGTTTGGGTGACAGCTTGGAATTTGTATCTTCTGTCTTGAGAAATCTTGGAACAGAACAGTCTTACTTATAGTAAATACTGGCAGAATATTGGACATAAAATGAAGAATTATGCTACTTCTTTGAGTAACAAATAACTTGTCATACCACTTCCCCTAGTCAATGCATGCATTTCAACAATGAATCAGTGAGTATTTGGTGGTATTTTTTGAAGTATTTTTGAACCAGGCAAGGAGAAATTATGGCTTCGATCATTATGGAAGACCGTCTCAAACTAATCACCAAAGAGCTGTAAAAATGGGCTTGGTGGAGGAAACCCGCTTCTTTAACCGTTATGTTGCTGCTTGGCTGTGGCATATAGGAAATTAAAAGAAAATGATTTTCAGCTTTACGTCATGTATCTGCATGAAAAAGTTGGGTCATTCAATATGTTTAGTTGGTTGCAGCTAAAAAGTGAAGCTCACAATCTTGTGTATGTGTGTTTGTGTGTAGGACTTCTGAACCTGGTAGAATCAGAAAGGGATTTAAATGTACCTTAGTACATAACCTTAAAAGCTGTCCATCCTTGTACCATAGTAGCTGATAAACTCCTTATTCCACCTATTTACTCTTCTCTTTTGCTACAATATGGATTTTGCATGATTTTGGTTTTTGTTTGAATTGTTCCTCCTTTTTGCTTTATTTTTTCCCTTATCAGCCCGGTATCTTGGCTGTCTAGTTAAAAGAGAGAAGTGCTAAAAGAACCAGAACTGAAGAGGACCAGTTTCTTATGGATTTATGTCTCCTGGTTAATAATTGAATTATAGAGGTCTTCTTTTATCTCTGAATATGCATATATTCTGGTAATGGTATGCAGGCTGCCACACTTGACAGCAGAAATGGTCTGATAAGATTGTTAGCACCCTGCATGTTAATGTTAGGATCCTGGTCTCTCTTCTTTCCAGCAGCTGCAGCTTTCAAAATTTATAAGAGTGTAACTATCTTCGAGATTTCTATCTTCTCAGTCACATTTGGTCGAAATTGGGCTACTTTTAGTTCAAAAATTACAAGGAGAGGGCACACAGACTGTATTATATTGTTGCGCAGCCTTGTTTCCATAGGAAACCAGGCTAAAAACAGCCTGATAAAAGTCAGCTTTATCTTCTGCCAAAAAAGAATCCCCTCCCAGTTTGTACACTATAGACATATAACATAGTTGAGGATGCTCTGAAGCAATTACTTTTAAGGAAGACACATGTGGCAATGCAAAATACTCACGTTCTGGTAGAAAGAAGCTTTTCACCTGAGCAGGTGTAGATAGAAGTCATTCAACTACGGAGAGCCTTCTCTGCCCAAACCTTCCCATGCTGTCTCCTATGGATGAAGGTTGACATCTTGTTCCATGCATCTGTAAGGAGAAAAAGTAGATGAAGGAAGGGAGAAGAGCACTACAGAAAGGTAAAAATGTTGTTTCTTCCCTACCTGCCTTTGAAGATCCAGATGAGTCTTCTCTTCTGCCTGCACTCTGCCTCTCTGTTCAAAGCTTCATTTCTCTACAGGTGTGCAGCGAACATTATGAAACTAATTGGTACATTGTGAAAGAAATTGGAGGTACAATCTTCCAGTTGTATACTGCAGCAAGAAGAAGCCTTGCTTGTAGAATTTAACTGACCTGTGACAAAGGGAAAGAAAGAGTATTTGGCTAAATCGTAAAAGAACTATCAAAACCCAGCATCCTGTAGAGATACATGATTCAGAAAACAGGAATATTTAAGAATAGTTTCACCTGAAAGGAATATTACATACAAACCGCTATTGAATCGTTTAATAACATGACTTCACACAGCTCAGAAAATATTAATTTGTCAGCAAAAAAAAGTACCACTATTTCAATTATAAAAATGATACTGGATTAAAAAGCATTCAGAGTCTATTCACCTAGTACAACTGAATCAATAAATAAGAATAGCATAACTTGAACAGTGCAAAATTTGAAGAATTTTAGCTTGGCAGAATTGTCAGAAACTTGACTAAGTGTTTGCTAATTTGTTCTGTATGCTAAAATATTTAACACATATGACAAGGGAAAATACATCATCTCTGGACTATTCATCAATTATAGAGCCTTTGGGGTAAGTACTGGTCACTCAAGTCTGTCAAAAATAACATACGTTGTATGGCCAGTACATGTAACAGGCATGGTATACATATACCAGCTTACTACCTTCACAGATATGTGCAAACTAAAGGCTTAGTCAATAGAAAACATCTGTATATTTTTAGAAATCCAAATAATGATTGCTTATATAGTGGTATCTTCGGAAGTGTAAAGCTCTGGAAATGACCTACTACATGTAACTGAAAACTCTATTGAATGCAGCCATAGATAATCCATCTCATTTGTACTAGACGTGCAGAATGCTCTTTGTTTAAGGATTAAACATCCAACTTTAATTTAATTACTTCAGCTCCCTCTGTAGCCAATGGAGAGAAAGGGGCATCTCCAGAGTGTGGTTCATCCCATGATAAGTGTATGACTGGCATAAAAGTGGAGAAAAATGAAGAAAAGAGATATTCTCATTCTGAAGACAAAGAGTGTTTAAAAAAATTGTTATTGATCTTAAAGCATGTCTTTCACCTTCAGAGCAGCACTTCACACACATGCTGATTTTTGTTGCGACGTTTGCAGCACGTGACATATAAGCATGTTAAGACGTGTTTAGGCAGTGGCATAGGAACTGTGCCAGGTGGGGATTTTTTTTTTCTACAGCATTTTGCAACTGGACCAAGGTTATGACAAGATGCAGGTAGGATATATCTTTCCCTCCAGTTTGCTCAGAGATACTTTGATTGGCCTATTGAGTTCTAAAAATCCTTTTTTCTCTATTATTATTTAATCAGGCTTAGTACTAGCAAATATATTCAATAGCAGTTTTACCATCTCAGGAGCAGACTCTGATTGCAGATTCCCAGAGTAATGTATCCAAGATATGATGTTATGACAACCGCCATTTTTATTTCATTGATTGAGGACAGTAATGAGGTCAAAATCATACATCTAAAACTGGTTCATTTAAGCCTCTAATGAGCTGTGTGATATGAAAGCTTTTTTCATGTCTTATAGACACATACTGTGCAGTAGGAAAAATACTAAAAGCAAAACATCTGAAAGAAGTACATAGTTTCTAAAGGCTACAGAAATAGCAAGATCATGGTAATATGTTTTGAATTTGTTAATCATTCTAATAACATAAAGGAAATTTATGGTTGATTAAGGAGCTGCAGTACAGTAACTTGAGGCTGGCTTTCAGCCAGAAGTTATTTGCCATCGTCACTGGAGGAAGGTACGTATACTGAAACACATGTTTATGGAGTTTGTTGCTGTCCGCAGGTTACACTGTGTACGGTCAGGGGTTCACTGTGAAGACCTGTGGAGATGTGCATCAGGAGAGCAATGCTGATTAGTTGGAGTCTAATTTAAGATGCAGTTGAAGAGGTAGGAAATACTCTCTAGAAGGACAACTGAGAGCAGGAGGATTCAAGTACTGGGGGAAAAAAGCCATGGAAACTAGCTCTGTGCAACGATCTCATGTGCATGTCCTTATTTGTTTATTTGTTTATTTATCAGTGTTCTTATGCCATTTTTAATTATTTTTCAAAGTTTACTGTAAAATCATAGGCACTTACTTGTTTGTATCCATTAGGAGACAAGTGTGTTCACATACCAAATCCATACATATGTGACTTTTCAGGTATATCATTTGTCTTTTGCAGGACTGCATTCCTGTGGTTTGCAGTTTCTAATGGGCTGGCATACCAGGTATCGATACTGTAATATGTACACTTTCAACTGTAGTAATTTGCAGTAGAACCACAGATGTGTGTTACTGTCTTAAGAGCTTATCTTAAAACAACCCTTCTCATGGTACCTTGCTTGAAACCACTGAATCTATGGGGTGGAAAACAGTCTATGAAATTAATTACAGCTAAAAGAGTTGCAATTCAGCTTTATTGTGTAGGAAAAAACCAGAAAATATTTTTTAAAGACAAAGATACAAATTCTTTTTTTTTTTTCATTCCGCATTTATTCATGCAATATAATGGCTACCCAGGAAGTTTGGTCTACTAGTCCCAACATGCTGATGGTTTCATTCACATCTTCCAAATCCCATGAACAAGACCAGAAATTAATTTTATTTAGTTGACAGTAGTTTATCTTAAAAGTAAGTATTGAACTTCCAGTCTTAATAGTTATAATAAGAATGATTAAATAAAAACTGACCCAAAACCCCCAGGCTTGAGATTTCTTCAAGTTATAACACTGTTAATGTCACATCCACCTGTATTTATCTATAATTAAAATTATTTCATATGTTTTTAAACATAGTATTTTATTCTTTATTATAGTTTCTTCCTCTTAATGTTTCTCTCTGTCTTCTAGGAAGATTGCAATCTCCTTATCCAATGTTTTTTCCATCAGGTTGACCTGACACTTTTCTTTCTCAGTAACTCCTCTTTATACTTTTCTTTAAAATGTTTTTCAGGTAGGTACTTTTAACATATGTTGTTTTCCTCTCAAATGCCAGTTGTAGTGTGGAGATCAAATTAAAAAACATTTGAATTAATTCATGTTGATAAATGAAGGACAACTGTTTCTCTCACCCAGTTTCTTCATGTGATACACTGTAATGCAGAATATGTTAACCGTTTCAGCACTGTGATTCAAAACAATTGCATTACATTCCCATCCTGAAACCTGTATTTTACATTTTAAAAAATTCCCATTAAGTCAACGCCACACTGACTGGATTTATATCATCAAAGAATGAAGATTCTCTCCTGAAAGACTGTCCTCCAGTGTAGAGCCAGGCTGTCACTGCTGTTTGTGTTATACTTGCCTCTCACTGATTTTTGTGGGACCACAAGTAACAAGGCACTGGAAGATTTCTGTCCTTAGGGAGCATTATTACAGGATCATTCTATTTATTTCAGCCTCTTCCAGTGTTTTCTTCTCTGAGTCAAATTTACCAGCCTGACCTGCCACAGAGGCCAAGCAGCAGTCACCCCCTCTCCTCAGGAGATGCTGGATACAGGACAAAGGAAAAGGAAGCAGGCTACGAGACCAGAAAAAGCCTTGCAGTTTTGTTGGTGGCTCTCTTTTCCCATTGCCCTTTTCTTTTTTCTTTTCGAAAACTTGTTAATATTTTAAGTTCATTTTCATCTCTATCCTTGGCTCTCCATGCCTGGAAAAAGACAGGGAAAATTAAGACCATTTTGAGCCACATTCCCTCCAGGCCTGAGAAGAGACCCAGGATGGGTATGGATGAAGATGGATGGTGCTGAAGGAGCAAAGCTACTCAGGAGGCTCCCATGCATCAGCTACCCACTTTCTTCTCCTTACCTACCTGATGCAAGGCTGTCTGTCCCTGCCCAATATGTTTAGTGTTCCTCCTCATCTTCCACTTCTCTTACCCAGTCTTCCCACTCCTTTTTCCACCTTTTTCTTAGCTATCTGTGTTGGTCCTGCACACCTTTCTTCCCTCCTACACCTCTCTCCAGTTTACCAGGTCCATGTCAGCTTTTCTGTAGGCTTTCCACCCCAGTATGTTTCATTCCAAGCTGAAAGCTGGACCCAACGATGGATACTAGGGTTTTCTTACAGCATTGGGCATCACTCACATTTCTGAGAGGCTGAGCGGCGAGAAGGCATACCCCAGGGGATCATAGCATCATACAATCATAGAATGGTTTGGGTTGGAAGGAACCTTTAGAGGTCATCTAGTCCAACCTCTCTGCAATGAGCAGGGACATCTTCAACTATATCCGGTTGCTCAGAGCCCCATCCAACCTGACGTGTATACTTCCAGGGATGGGGCATCTACCACCTCTCTGGGCAACCTGTTCCAGTGTTTCACCACCCTCATCGTACCAAATTTCTTCCCTGTATCTAGTCTGAATCTACTCTTTTTTAGTTTAAAACCATTACCCCTTATCCTATCACTACAGACCCTACTAATGCCCTGCTTAACCACGGTAGCCTTGAACCAGGGTACATTCAGGCACTGAGGGATTTCTTGGAGCATGTAGCTGCCAAATTCATTTCCACAGGGTATATCAGGAGAGAAGTCTTCCAGAAGAGTTTGTTTTTTGTTCAGAGTCAGTACTTTTTTCCTAAGAACTACAAAAAGCAGCTTTGTTTACACATTTCAGTTTGCTGCTCCAGAGTGTGAAGTGACACAAGTCTGATGAGACTGGAGAAGAAATTCGTAAAGCTTTGGCAAAGCAAATCTTTTCCTGCCTTTCCCTGTCTAATTTTAGTCTGGAATGGAATATCTGAACAATTTTTGCACGCTTAAACAACAAACCTCAACCGGATAACAGGTGAAAGATTTTTTTGGTTGAAAAAGTACTGGCAAAATTGGAAATTCCAGAAAGTAGGCAATGTCATAGAAAATTTTGAGCAATACAAGTGCTGAAACTTCCCATCTCCTGTAAATAGCTTCAAGGTTTTGCTTTTAGCAGTGTCTCTACAAATAACGAGAAATAGCGCAGAAGATTAATGACAGTGCCATTATCATAATGCTGATTATAACAGCTTCACATCATGATTAGCTGTTCAGATTAGGATTATTGTAGGTTTAGAGTTTTTGAATTTTACAAAGGTTTATCATGGTAGGTAGTTGCTTTCTGTGACAGATTTTTTTATAGCTTTACTAAGATTTAACAGGGAGAAGTGAAACAAAAAACGTTCTTCCTTTATGCAGGCTGCTGTTATTTGATATTCTGTTTATACACTTGTAATAGTGTCAGAGTAGTAGACCAAGAAAAAAATCTTTTCTATCTTACATTTTAAAGACATTTGTAAAATTACTGCGTGCCAAATTCCTCTTAAGAACACTATATACAAGGTGTTAACAAGACTGTTACAAGGTTACTGTTAATGAATAGTCCACCTTCCAGCTCCTTTGAACTCGCTTTTAACATGTGGATATGCGTATAAATTGATACTAGAAGAATCTTTCCTGTTTTCTAAGAATTGCTGGAGAGAGAGAGGGAATGAGAGAGACAGACAGACAGGTGGACAGACAGGTGGCTCTAATATTGCACAGTTTGTGTTTGATAGTCGCAGACCCTCCAGCATGAATTTGGGATATAATTTTTAATGTATTCAGCATAAAATAGAGTAGATGCTGTTTAATACACATGGAAATTCTTTTTATGTCCTTTCCTCAGATGTTTTCTTGTGGAATTTTAATTTAGTTATTCATAATCCCCTGAGTTCTTTAGAAACCAGTGTATTTTCAGCTACCATTAATCTCTACCAGTTTGTCTTCAGATTCCTGTGTTTTTCAAGGGAAGTCCAAAAACCCAGCATAAAGTTCAACAGCCTCATCGAAAAACTAGTACTGTACAATGCAATTAATTTTTACATAGAGACATCTCCACCATATGAAAAAGTATAATAAACCAGTAATTCTTTAGTGATAAGACACCATGTTTCTCATGCAAAAACACTTTTAAACGAAAATATAGTCCTTCACACAATTTTTGTTATTAATAGTTTGTTGTAATTTAGAGGAATATAGGCAATGCATATGGGGAGCAAAGAGAATTTCAATCATTTGCTAAAAACACTGTATTACTAGATTATGCCTCCTGAATTATCATGTCCAGTATCTACCACAGTCAGAACATCTTGCAGTCCCTTTTGTAAATATACTCAATTGTATTTTAAAAAGAATGAGCACGTTTTGCCCACTTATGGTTTTTATCCTTCTTGCTTACCCCATTCACCCATGCACTGTTCCATTTTCACTTCATCTCGTGTAGGTATCAGGCAAAAGTATTCCAGACAGGGTGCATTACGAAATAGCACAGGCTTTTTTTCTTTTCTGGATTTCTGCTCTATATACTCCTAGGATAGTACTGTACTTCCATTTTTGGGGTTTTTTTTTTTGGCTTCATCATCTTGTTGGCACCTCATAATCTTCTGGGCTGGATTTCATAGTATCTAATCTGAGTCACCTAAAAGGTGAGCATGCAGTCTAAAATAGTTGTTGAACTGGAGAGAAAAAGACAGGCAGCTAGTGTGTGTGATTCATCCCACCTAAGATATCAATTTTAGTTCAATATGAATCATGAGCTAAAGATAATCTCCACTAACCGCAGAGAAATCCTCAATGACTAGCTTAGACTAGATATCTTTTAGATGTCTGAACTGGGTAAATTGAATGTGATAGGCTGTGATCACTTGTAGAGAGAGACTTTTTCTTGCTTCTGGTAACAAGAGTTCCCTTGTGCAAGAAGGCAATAGATAGGCTTGTGCAAAGTACACTGCCAAGGAAAAACCTATGCAAGAGCCAGAGGATCGTTGCCTTTATTCTTGCATCTCCTTTTCACAAGGCCATGTGACACCAGCCATGGTGGAATTAAGTGTCAGTCCACTGAAAACATGATTACTGTCAGATTTTAAAGCAGCACACTACTGCTCTAATAAAATGAATTCTTCTGTCTATACAGTTTCCCTCCAAGATTAGTCTTGGGATAAAGTTGTGGATTTAACCTAAAATGACAGCCTGCAAAGAGCTACATGGGAGGATCGAGTAGTGATTTCAGCAAAACTGAGATAGCAGACTTCGTGCTATGAGAGCTGTGAAGAAATATCAGAAAGAAGTTGTATTAGTAAAGTGGAAAGCACAGTTAGAACCCTTCTTGGTATGTGCATTCTGAATAACTGAATTTATTAAGAAGAATCTACATCTAGAACTCTCCAGTGGTTTTCACATTTTTCAAATTTTTCAGTCTTAGTGATACCTCATGTTGCAGAAACATTGATGAAGTAAAAGCTTATTTTTTCCTGATGCTTTATATAGTATTACCAACCTCAAATACAGTTTAAAATATCTTTTAAACTTAAATAATTGTTACAGTGTTTAAAATAAAGTTTTAACATTGGTAACTATCGAGTAAGTTACTGACAATTTTTTTTTTACTCTTGGAGAGCTCATTCTTGTCTTTATGAGCCTGGCAGCTTGCTTAAACATTGCCAGATGATTAACTACCTTCCCAAATAAAATCAGCATTTGATAGTTAAATGCTGATACTACATTGATAACCAGTTATAACGTGAAATGATCCTGCAGTTTTCATACATAAAACACCTTTCTTTGTACCTGATGATGGCATTATAAAGTATTGCTATTAAAAGCTGGAATATTTTAGAATTTGGGGGGAAGTAAGAGTTTTTATCTTAATATTTGAAACATTCATTAGATGTAGCAAGAATTTCCTGTTTAATAATCCCCAACCGTAAACATTCTTTGTAATATTTAAGGTGTGAAGACCTCACAGACTTTACGATACACACCAACAGGAATTACAGAGGGCAAAGTTGAAGTCAGTGCCTACTTTTGTGTTGTGGGATGTATTGTTACAGATAAAAACTGTAAGTACTGTAAGATTTGAATATAGAATATCATTCTTTTGGGTGATATGTTGCACAGGTTATCTAAAAGTTGTACACACACAAATTACTACATCTGAAATATCAGTTAGCCTTAGAGAAGCTCACGATAAGGTAACTTTAGAAATCAGTAGAATTCTAATTTTTAGGTGTTTTTCTTGTCATTATATTTGTTATCAGTTTTACCACTTATAAGGGTCATTTTAGTTCTTGCATAGCAACCAAAAAAAAGTCCTATTTATCTTGTAGTAGCAAGAGATAATTATGTGCTGGTATTTCCCTTTAATCTGGGAAATGCTGTCATTCACAGATGAAAACGGTCTCTTATCTATACTATCCTAAACACTAAATACTATTCTAAATTTCCACAGGTTTGCAAATACTTGAAGACAAGCAGACAGTTTAAGGAAACCGTGGCTATGTTTCTTGAATCTTTATGCTCAGATGATGGCAGGAGATCGAGATACCAAAGCGTCATGATTATTGCCTGTCAAACGACCTGTGGGAACTGATGATGACTCTGTAACCATAGCCATCTGCACTTATGAAGTAAAATACAGGAGCTTAAACCAGGGGCACTCAACCTTTCTAACTGGGTGGACAATGCTTATTATAGGGCACTAGTGACTTCTGTCAAGAAGCACCTATTAGGTGAACAAGATCAGTAGAAACTGGGATAGAAGAAGGCTGAAGTGCTGGAAACATCCTGATGTCCATAAAACATGGTAAATTTTTTGGTGAGCCAGGTGCTTGCTTAAATCCTCTTGGAGTAGCTGGTGTCAATTTTAGCTTTTAAGTTTGATACCTGAGTAAATTAATTTCTTCTGACTTGCCAGCAGTTTGCAGGTGCCAGCTCCTACTGCCAGACTTTTTTTACGTGACGTCTTTTGCTGTTCACTCAAATAAAGAGTGAAAAGAGTCATGCAAACCTTAGACTTACTAGCATAGGTAAAATGCGATGGCATGAGTTTCAGGATGTGCTGTGTGAGGCCAGTGGGATCTCTACCTGCTGGGCTTTCCTGCCAGTGCTGATCTCATGGTTACCATTTCCTCACTGCTATTGCTATAGGGTCACCTGGATTATAGCTAATGGGAGCACTCCTGTTGTCCTGATTGTAAGTACAGCTGTGTACACTGGGTACAAATGCTCTGTTCCTGGTTGTGGGTCATCAGCTTGTCTTTCATAGTACTGTGGTGGGGAGAATTGTGTTAGTACATGGATAGTTGGTATTCATAGGATGTGATCATAAACTGCTCTCCAGTTTCTGCATCAGAAATGATTTATTTAACTTTTATGCAAGTTTAGAATTTTTTGTTGTAACTGACCTTTGCCATGTGCAGTTAAAAAGCTGTGCCTCTACCTGGGTTTGTTTTTTTTTTTTTTTAATTTCTTTTCAAAGTCATATTTCCTTTTATTCTTAGAAAATCCTTGGATTCTTTATTCTTAGAAAATCCTTTCCCCATCCTTGGAAACATTCAAGGACAGGCTGGATGGGGCTCTTAGCAACCTGATCTAGTTGAAGATATCCCTGCCCATTGCAGGGGGGATGGACTAGATGACCTTTAAAGGTCCCTGCCATCCCAAAGCATTCTGTGATTCTATGAAAAAAGAACCGGCATGTTTTATGTACTAGTGATCTTTTTTATTGTTATTATTTTAATTTTAGACTATGTCCTTAACATTTCTTATTCAATATTGCTGTTTCACGGAAATGTGAGAGCACTCATACTTTGAATAAGCAGCTACTCAGTCATCACTCATGTTACACACAGTAAAAGAATTTGATTCGACTGCTTTTTTTCTTAATCCATTTAGCCCTTGGGTGAAGGTAGAACCTCCATAAAGATATGTTGCATGTCTTTTTAGAAAGAAGAATATTCAAGTTCTGTTTGGACTTCTTTTTTAGAAAGAAAAATGTAATTATAACCATGCAAACAGAAACATTAATTTGTTTGCTTAAATGGCCAAAGTGTTGGGTGTTTTGGATCACCTAGAGTGTCTGCCCAGGAGACAGTATTCCCAGGACACCTGTTTGAGACAGTTTAAAAACTAACAAAGATGAAGATGAATACTGTACTCATACAGAAAAATACAGAAACAAACCTGTGAAGGAAAGTTCTGGACGCTGACATTGGAGTAAATGCACATAGTACTTGTTTGTGCTTTGCTACCAGTGGATGAGCAGGCAAATTACTGGAAAGTGTGATACAGAACTGAGGGACACATGGAGAAATACAAAATAGTGGAGATCATTCGGCATGACTTTTGTGGAAGGAAGCTATGTCACTGTCAGCTAAAAGTCTTCTGAAAGAAGTAAAGGAGCATATGGACCAAGGTGCATCTAGTTAATATAGTCTGCCTGGATTTACAAAATCTTTCAGCAAAATACCTTACCAAGTCTTTAATAAGAAATTAAGCTTCCGTGGAATAAGAAGGAAGATCTTTCCATAGTTTTATGTCTAAGGATAGGAAGGAAACAATAATAATGAAATCAAAGAATAAAAATGCTCAATATTTGCAATGGTGGAATTTCACAGCTATTTATCCCAGTATAGCGAGGTGCCAAAGTTTTGCAGTGAAACTGAACTCTTCAGAGTGGTATATTCAGAATTGAACTCAAGTTTTAAGATACTGAGTAAGTAGGTGATAAAACAGCAGTGAAATTCAGTAATGATAAATCCAAAGACAGGCATGCTGGGGAAAACCAGTCTTACCTATTTGTATATAGGGACTGTCTCTAAACGGTGAAAAAGCATTTTCAAGCTTGGTGGTTCTATAAAACATTGGAGAGGGATGAGAGGCTTGATTGTAGGTATGGAGCGGTGTCTGGGCAAGGAGATCTAACTCAACTAAGGCTTCAGTAAGAAAAAAGAAGTGACTAAAGGTGGATAAGGTAAAAGCATATAAAATCATGCTGGGGTTGAGTAGAAAAATGATTATTCACTTTTTCTCATAAGTATCATGGATCATTAAATCAAATTATCAGGTAGCAGGTTCAAAATGAGGAAAAAGAAATATTTTTCATGCAGTGCGTGATGAATTCATGGATTTCATTTCCATAGGAAGTTCTGGAGGCCAAAAATACACAGAGGATCAAAGAGTGACTGAATTCATGGAAGAAGATTCCCACAAAGAGTGTCAAACCCTAAGATGCAAATCTAGTTTACAAAGTCCTGAAATCACACATTTCTGGGAACTGGGAGCAGATGTTGTAGAAGTCTTACTGTGGGATTGTTTTGCATTTAGTAGATTTGTAGTGTGGTTATATTCATTATACAGTATCAGACACAGGATACCTTGAAGGATCTTTGTTCTGGCCCAGTACGCCTGCTCGTACAATCTTACAGCCTCATCTAGCTGCTTGTATTCCATGCTTCTAAAAAGGGTGATAACCCTTGGGTAGTGGATCAGACCCAGTGTCCACCTGCCCCAGTGTCTTGTGTCAAACAAAGCCCAGCAGGGAATGCTTAGAAAAGGGTTTAAGGTCTGCACCAGCACACAGTGATGCTTCCACTCCTGTACACTCTACTGCCTGCAATCTGTGGCTTGAAGACTTTCTAAACAGGAGCTTTTATCTTTTTTCTAAATAGCTACTGTTGGGTTTTCTCAATCTAAATGCATCTAATTGTTTTTGAACGTACACTTTTGGCATCTATAACCTCCTCTTGTAATAAATTTCAACATTGCCCAGATACTGTGAAAAGTATCTTCTTTTTCCTGTTGTGGGTGAATGACCTAATAATTTCATTTGGTATCCCTCTACTCCTTGTACTGTAGTGCATAGTTCTTCAGGCACATTGTTTCCTATTCACCATCTCTGTAATGGTATTGATTTTACATTTTTCTTTTCCAGTTAAGAGTCTTTATTTAACTGATCTCCTCTCAAACAGAAGCTGATCCATACCTTTGCTTATCTTTGCCATCTCCATCTTTGCTGTACATTCCCTATTTCTTCTGTACCTGCAGAGACACTTCAGGCAGATCTTATGATGGGTTAATATTAGGGAAGTTTTTGCTACACTAGTAATGAATAAAGAGAAGTCTCACAAGGCATCTTGTATCACTTTCAGGCAGGCCTATGGACTTCACTAGGAGCTCTTCCAGAGCAAAGTAACTAAGTGATGTAAATTAAGCAATGTAAAAGTGCAGATATGTCTTTCACTACTCTGGGCAGAGATAAACCGATACATATACAGTGCTGTCATCATGCCAAGCTTTGCATCAACAACAACAGAGAGGAATGCAGGTGTAGAATATAAATAGCTTAACTGTCTTCATGAAAACAAGTATTTGGAAATAACATTTTGTTTCAATTTTTGCAGTTTCTTCTGGTAATATAATTAGCATGATTTGAAATGTAAAATGCACATACAGGATGGTGGAGATAAGGGTCCAAGGAGTGTTCTCTTCTGTCTTCATATGGCAGTGTACTGGCCAGCCATGGTTTCAGATTTTAGCGAGGTACAAGTATAGGTGGTTTCTTTGGTCCCATAGGCAAAAAGGCAATGGCTTCCAGTGCAGCTGAAGAAGCAGCTCTTTCGCCCTTCTTCTTCTACCTGCATAGGGGTGTCATGGGGAAGGTTACTGAGATCCCTTCTTCTCCAGTCCATGGCAGAGAAACTCCTGCTTTTTGAAGCAAATCATGGCAGACCTGACACCATAAATTCAGCATTTTTCAATCTTGTGTTATACCTTATATTAGGTCTTATGTCATATCTGAGCTGGGATTAATCTTGGCCAGCCTGAAGGATAATGATGTTCTTATATATCCAGTTTGCATCTGCATTGTTAGCTGTACTTATCTTTATGCAAAAGTATTATTCTTTCCTCATGTTTTTGTGCCTTCAGAACAGTATCTATCAGGACAAAAAAAATCTCTTACTTTACACTTTACAGCATCATTTGCACTCTAAATTATCTTCTTCAAATCTATTACAAAATTTCTAAAATCCTTCATTGCAACATTAATCCTTTCATGGTTTCTTTTTTCTGATTTATACTTCTTTACATTTTTGTGTTTTCTTAGATCGTAGATTATGGGATCTAACGATATAGTAAAAAATTATAAATCAGAATCCCATAATTATGAAATCGTACTAAAAACAACTTTAATGTTTGTAGTGGGTCTTTTTTGTACATGCTTCTTAACGTTTCTGGGGTTTTTTTCCTT
Source organism: Nipponia nippon (assembly GCF_047370975.1). Lineage (NCBI taxonomy): Eukaryota > Metazoa > Chordata > Aves > Pelecaniformes > Threskiornithidae > Nipponia > Nipponia nippon. The sequence continues at coordinate 75,991,545 of NW_028262336.1, read as the reverse complement.
ATGAGTGGTTCTTTTTTCAAATGAAAGTTGAGTCTTGAATAATTATGTTTAAATGGTTATCTAAGGAAAATGCTAAGTAATGTAAGACTTCTGATGACACTGTATAAGCTTAAACCACTGATGATATTTCATGATGTTTGAAGTATATTTTACATTTGCACTTTGCAAATTTGCCGTATCTATGCAACAGAATAAAAATAATGGATACGAGTGGAAGTTTAAGGTTGGCAGACAAGACTGTTAATCAAGATAGTTTTAATTTGGATACTCATAAGAATTCAGATAGTGTAAAGATATTCAGTCACCTGAACAATGAAAAAGAGAAAGGCTGAACTTCCTCTGTTAGACCATTGGCTCCAGAGCAGGTTTCCTGACTGATTTAAAATGTTACTTGTGTGTTTTGGCCCTCAAATGCTGGAATGCTTTCTTTTTTCATTTTTATCCTTTGAGGACGAAAGACATATAGGGTATATAAGGCATAGTGGAAAAAAGTAGACATTTTGATCTGTTAAGGAAAGGGTTAAAGATCTGTTGGCACCAAAGATGGGTGTTTTCTTAAAGGCACCTTTCTCCATATGTGTATTTTTACAGTTATTCATTTTTGATATTATAAAGGGAAGTAGTCAAAATAAGATTTAAAATTTTAAATCAGTTATTTTGTGGCACACCATCATCAATTTATTTTAAACAAATTACTGTGAGTGTTTTTATATAGGCATAGTATACTTGCTAAAAATGTACTCTAATTATATGCTGGGGTAAATTTGGGTTTTTTTGCATTAAAAATACTACTTACAGAAAATTTATATATTACTGTAAAATTAAACTTCTTTTTTCTTTTACATTTGATTTACTGCATTTACTCAAACTGACTAGGTACTTTAAACATGTAATTAAACAGTATTTTTTTAATGTGTGCAGTTTAAGCAAAAGGCTGGAATGATTCCCAATCCATGTATCCTCTTTGGTAAATGTGTACAAATACTATTTTTTAAAGCGTACATTACAACCCTGAAAAAATAAGATGGTTTCTTCAGTTTTTCCAAAGATTTCAAACCTGATATTATATAGGTGTTATTGCTTTAAAGAATATTATCTGCAACAGGTGAACAAGTAAAATGCAGGAAATCCAGTGTCAAGACTGATGCCCTACATTTATAGCTTTGTGATACTTGCTATTCAATTATGTGAAAACAAACTTTTTCTCAAAGATTGTACTGATTTTCCAGGAATTTAGACTTCATTCTTTAAGAAGCAATTATTGTGAAAGTATCAACCCATTGCACTGGTGCATCCCATGCTGACTCTTCTACTTATTTTTACTTCAGACTCAATTTCACCTGAACAACACAAAACAGATTTTATAACATGATTAAGAGTAAATGACATTGGGGGAGAGGGAGGATTATATTACCTGGCGTGGTACCAAGGTAAATAAACACACTTCTGGTATTTTTTTCCTTTTTTTTCTCCCACTAGCTTTCACTGCTTCATGATTTGTGTCTTACAGTTTCCAAAAAAAAAAAAAAAACCTCACAAAAACCCCTAACAAGAACAACAAAAAAGCGCCTATAACTGCAAGTTCAATTACTTTCATTGTGTACTACAATAAGAGTAGTTATTGGTTATGGTTAATGCTCTTAGGCAGTAGGCAGTGATCTGCCAACATCTCTGTTGGTTTGATGTAAGGCTGAGAACACAACTGTTACTTCAAGTAAGTGGAGGGAAATTAAAAACTTCCCTTTCATAATTTCAATCATTGTGAACTCTATGGAAGGAATTCAACCTCTAAAAGAACCCTTGTTTGGATTGGTCATGTAAAAATAAATTAAACACTGATTTTCTTGAATTGCTTAAAGTTGTTGCAGCTTTTCCATTTTCCCAACTGCAAAGAAACACACTTGTTGAATGGACATTGGACTTCGTGTGCTGGATTTCAAGCTGTCACGCTTAGCAAAATGGTGCACCAAGATGCAGGGCCAAGATGCTGTCTCGATGGCTGGTCTGATAAGGTTGGGATGGCTTCCACATATAGAAGATACTGAAGCCCACTAGAGGGCTCACAAAGTGTTTGAAGACACTGAGTTTTTCTATACTGCCTGTTCTTTTCTGCAAGATCTGACAGTGGGCCTGGAAAGCACCAGCTAGCATCTGGAATATACGTGTAGTGAGTATAAGTAGAGAGCTCTCAGATTGTTTTGAGGACTACTATCGTCTACAAATACCCAATATTTTAGTGTATGTACCAAGCCTCTGTAGTACCCTTATACAAATGGTTCCCTAAGAACCAGATTCTGCACATACTTGTGCATATGTGCATTTTTGTTTGCCAGGAGCAGTTCAGTTTCCTACTCTGCCTCCCAGCACATGATTGAAAATTCAATAAAGATTGGATTCAGATTCAGAATAACCACCGCAGCACAAGTATATACTCCTAAGTGTGAACTAGGGGTCCAGGCTGCCCATATAGACTACATAGTTTTAGGCAAACCAGTCATGTGGCCAGGAACACTATTCAGCCCACATTAAAGTTAACACATTTTATGAGATTCAGTTGGCTGTAATGGCCCCATTTGAGATGCCCAGCTGGTTTACAGATGCTGCTTCGGAAGGTTACAGGTGTCCTGTCTGCCAGCGCCATTGGGGTGGTTTGGATGTGCTGTAAAACCTCAGATAGCGCAAGGCTCCTGTGCAGGCAGCTAAGTTAATAACCTTTGGTCAGCTGAGTAACTCTCAACGTAGGGTAAGTTACAAATTTCTAGACGGTTATGATTAGCAGAATATCTAGCTCAGTATGCATACGGTTTTTAACTGAAGTCAAAGCAATTTCTAATAATTGATTTCTGCCCCCCTATTGCTTTCCAGAGAGAATAAATGGTACGCGTGCTTAATTTGTAAGTGTGTTTGGTATAATTCAGTCTTTGTGTATTATCAAAGCAAAAATTACTGCTGGTAGGGTGAGAGGACTGGAGCTTCTTATCCCACCTACGCTGGGCCATTTTCCCCACAGGACCAGGATGAAGATTAGCAGTTTTTTGGAGAAGACTTCCAATTTCATGCACGATGGCTATCCATAATACAAATGCGGTGGGCTTATCAGGACTGACAATATCCTAGTACCCTTGCACTGTACATCAGCATAGTTTGGCTCTCTTGACAAAGAGTGAGTTTCTTTTTTTAAGCAGGAAAACGCTATATATCCTTTGAATAACATTATTTTAAAACCAGTACTACCAGAATAAGTCAAGGTCATCAATAATCCTCTGTTTCTATCTGAAAAATTAAATGTGAGTGTTTGGAAAAGCTATACATTTTGATAAGCATCTAAATCTTGATATATATAGCATCACATACGGAAGGGTACTACAGTACAAATATGAAAGTGAGACACAATGAGCCATCATTAGATTGTTCCGACTGATACTATTTTCATTTTTAAGGCTTTTTGTGCAAGTGGCTGCTGTGTACTTAGGAGGAAACACAGCCTATCTTCTTAAATATCTTCTCAACAATTTCCACTTCAGGAAGAGAAGGATTCCCAAGCCCTGAAAAAGCATTTGAAAGCACATAGCTCAAACCAGAACAAAGTCAGAGTAATCCTCTGTCCTTTATTATGCAGCAGGTCAGATTAGAGGATCACAGAGATCTTTATGGCTTTATAATCTATGATTAACATATTAACTTTTAACTGTGTGCTTTGTTCCAGTTCTTTGCAACAATACATATAAGCATGTCTGTCTTTGGAGAAGGTGGAGCTGAAGCAAGTGGTTAAAATTAGGCAGATGCTGAAGTGCTTTGCAGGCTGGAGCTTGAGTCCTGACATCCCGAGTTCTTTTTGACTTTCAGAATGTTTGTGGTGAAATGTCTTTTTTTGACATGGTGGTCTTCATGCCTTCAACTTTATTAAAAAAAAAAAAAAAAAGAAGGTAAAACTATTAAGGTTATAGTACTTTTTCTTCGCCTAAAGAAGCAATGTTATTAATTAAGAAATGGATTAAAATAAGTTTTATTTAGATGGAATAATTAAAAAATTTTACATTTTCAGACAAAATACATATATCACCCATAGAAATATTTTAAAAGTTCAATTTTTTCTGTGGAGATACATTAAGATAATGTAAATTATGGAAAATTAACATTATCAACCTGAATTCTATACTTCAGGGTCTAAATCTATGAACAGTTATAACACAACTAAATAAGATATCTTACGGTTCTAATAACCTGTTAAAGTTTTAAAAAGTAATAAAACTCAGCATATTAGATTGATATCATTCTTAGTTAATTAATTAAACATCAACAGTAATATTGAACTTAAATATACCGATCCCTGAAGAATATATCTGACAGTAGTAACATGAAGGAGCTGACTTACGAAGTGCGACTAATTCTCCAAATATGTATTGGGGTCATTACTTCCATTACAATGTGCCTGTGCCAGCTAGAAATCAATAAATTCGTAGCAGTGTGGTACACCTTGAAAAGTATCAAGGAGAGAAATAATAAATACATATGCCTATAATAAAAAGGACCTACATCTTCTGTAGGAAGGATTCATCTTTTCATCTCTCATGCCTGCTCCCTTTGGTACTGTAGGTTACATCTCTCCGAATGTTTCTATTACAAGTAGAGTTGCAAACATAATTCATAGACAATGATATGATCAACAAATTTCTTTCCATTTGTAAAGTTTCTGTCAAGTTTTCTTGTACTGATTTGTTACTCATACACCCAGTACTTCCAATAATGTTTTCACGTGCTGTTGTCATCAGCCTTCAGGAGTCTCAGATGTGTTGGGTTTACTGGTTCTCAGCCAGTTTTCAGCTGCCATTCTCAGCGCTGCCAGTTTTTCCGTTACTCAGATGCTATGAGTTTTGCTCGTAGGATAGCTGCATCTATTCTGTTTCACTGGTGAAATACACCCTTTCTGCCCAACTTGGTAATTTCTGCCATCCTATAATTCCCTCACAGTTGTTTCTTTCTTCTCCATGGGTCTCCCTTGGGTGAGTGTTTTCCTGCCGTGCCTTTTCTTTCTTCCATATTCATTCCAGTTCATCCCTTCTGTCTGCAATTCCACTTGCCACAGTGTCTTTCCTGAAACCTCATTTTCCTCCTTGCTTGTTGCATAGTTTCTCTTTTGTGTACCATTTTGCTCTCTGCATAATTATCATAGAATCATAGAATGGTTTGGGTTGAAAGGGACCTTAAAGATCATCTGTTTCCAACCCAGCTGCCATGGGCAGACACCTAGACCAGGTTGCTCAAAGCCCCATCCAATCTGGTCTTGAACACTTCCAGTGATGGGGCATCCACAACTTCTCTGGGCAGCCTGTTCCAGTGCCTCACCACCCTCACGGTGAATAATTTCTTCCTTACATCTAATCTAAATGTACCCTCTTTCAGTTTAAATCTATTACCCCTTGTCCTATCTGCATACTACTACATGCCCTTGTAAAAAGTCCCTCTCCAGCTTTCTTGTAGGTCCCCTTCAGGTACTGGAAGTCTGCTATAAGGTCTCCCCAGAGCCTTCTCTTCTCCAGGCTGAACAACCCCAACTCTCTCAGCCTGTCTTCATAGGAGAGGTGCTCCAGCACACTGATCATCTTCATGGCCCTCCTCTGGACTCACTCCAACAAGTCCATGTCCTTCTTATGTTGGGGGCCCCAGAGCTGAACGCAGTACTCCAGGTGGGGTCTCACCAGAGCAGAGTAGAGGGGCAGAATCACCTCCTTCAACCTGCTGGTCACACATTATCAAGGTTTAAAATGTTTTGCCACAGACAGCTGTACTGTTGACCAAAAAACTGTTGACTAAAAACCAAACCAACAGATGACCAGCAAGAGAATGACTAGAATTTATATAAAAGTGTAGGTGATTCCAGATGACAGGCTGATTTGGAAAACCACTCTGTGAGAGTCTTAAGACATTATGGTAATTAATAGTTTTTGAGGTCCTGTTTCTCCTTGCATGAGCAAGTTTTGGGTTTTGAGCTGGCAAGCTGAGATATTATTTAGGACTATGCACAGGCAGTGATGGGAAAAAGAAAGCATAAAAGCAGCAAGAGAGTTTGTCCTGGTCTGTGCATGCCTCTACCTTTTGGCAAAGTTGCACTTTTACAATCTGGTGGTAATGTTGATTTGCGATTCTTAGCAAGTGTACATTAGCTGTCCAAAAGTCTACACCAGAGTTAGGGTTGCCAAAGGCACTTTCAACTCTTGAGTTCAATTACTTTAAGTTCTCATACAATATAGTAATGCATTTTATAGCATCAGAAAGTGATGAATTGAAGTAATGCTGACTTCAAATTATGCAAAACACTTGCAGGTATGCCACAAAATATTCTAACATTGCCCTCCTGAATCAGGCAGTAGTTACTGGGAACAGTAATAATTGCACAATAGAACAGCTAAGTAGCAATGGAATTACTTGTGTTGTATGCCAAGTATTTGAGTTACAGCATATGCCTCGGTGCTCCATCTTCCATTCACAGTATTAAGTGCAAATGTACTGAATAGTGGGGGATTGGTTGAAGCAGGTTGTTGGTGTCTTTGTGAATGATGTATTAAGACCATAGTAGAAGCCTGAGGCTGGGATTCAGCACCATTTCTTGTCACCTAAATATAGGTGTCTGCAAGTAAACTTTGTGAGTAAGGGTGAGATAGGACTCACTTACCTTAGCTTAGGTGTGTAATGCTATTTGAGGTGTCCTGGCATACCTGAGGCATGCACTTAGGGCCAGTGAATGTGACCCAGGCCCAGATGGAGATTGGAACAGTGTTTTCAAGAACATTGAGGGCAGAATCTGTTTCCTGAGTGCCATTTGAGCTGGCCTAGTGCATCCCGCTGATGGCAAACTAATAAATACTAACAAAGCTTACAGGTCTTCCATAGAGCCTATATTGTATCTGTGTTGTATCATCTCCTTGCGTGTGTCAGGGGTACCTCGCAGCTTCTCAAGTGACTTTAGATGCCTGTATTGAAGTAATCGATTCTATACTGAACTCTCTGTTTACAACAGTGGGAACTTGTTCATATTTAGACACCTAAATGTATCTCAATGAAGAATCAAGCATATCTCACTTTCAGTATTAAGATTCTGCATGACTGAGAAAAACAGGGTGGCATTTAGTCATTATGATGGATAACAAAATAGTGGTATGGATGATACAGATCAAGGCAATAACAACATGTAAATAACGGCACTTTAGGAAAAACATTCTTCTTGTACAAGGGAGAAGTGAGGAAGTTTGCAAGGGCAGGCTGTTTGATAAGTAGTAGATTCAGAGACAGAATGGAAACCATACTTAAGTGGATTCCTTTTAGCTTTTGCCTAATGCACTTGACTTGCTTTCACATAATGCGTTCTTCTCCCAAAATGCTTCTATACTGTTCTGTAACATCTCTAGTGGCAATGTTCTGACCCCATTATTAAAGAGCGCAGAGTTGCGGTTAACATTCTTAAATCTTCTTTCTTTGATTTTTTATTGATTTGGGGATATTTTAGTTCAGATTGTGACACTAGCAGGTGACCCCTGACTATGCATGAGCTGGTGAATTAACCTTGGCGAGCAGCCAGATGCCCACCCTGGCCTCTTGCCACAGAGGCCACCCCAGCAGCCCCACCACCCAAAACCTTGCCACCTACAGCCGACACAGTCAGAAACAGTAATTTCCTTTTTGTGCCAATGAAGGAAATATCCATTCTTCCCTTCTACTGCCTGTAGTTGTTTGAAGATCATTCTGCTGGCCAGAATTAACCCTTTTCCTACTTTTTCTTATTTTTTAATCTCTACTTAGAGTTTGACCTTCCTCTTTTGAGGTGAAGAAGTGGTGTGAGTAACTAGGGTTTGATGAGCTAAACAAAAGAGACAGGGAAATTAGACTGAATGAGATCAGATACTATTTGTAAGAATGGAAGGGAAAAGGAGATCATCATGACATGTACATCCCACATGTGCAGACTTACTCTCCTCTTTATTTTTACTCTCCTCCTGTGTTGTGTTGGCAGTACTCCTTGTCCCTAGGAGTATGTTCACAAGCAATTAGGAAGAGAAAGGGAAATTTGGGGTTCTTTCCTCTAATCACAGAGCAACAAAGGATCCTCACATGAGACACTGAAGCAGATACTGAAATAAAAAAGAAATTATGGAAAAATAGTATTTGTAAAGGAGTTAATTAATGGATGAAACAAAGTCCCTCATCTCTTTCTTAATATTTGTGGTTCTCCTTAGCCAGAATTCCCAGAAAGCAAAGGTGATTTCAGATCTTTATTCATTGATGAGTGTTAGAATCAGAGTATTTTTGAAAATCTCCTTCTTTATTAAAGCTATAATAACCATATCAGATTCTCAAGAACATAACAAGGAATATCGCTGATGCAAGTACTCTTGAGCCCTGCCTCACAGCGTTGGTGTGAGTCAGAAGTCAGGTTCACATTGAGAGAAGAGTACGATGTTGCTCTATCAGTATCGTTACCCATGCAGCAGTTGAAAATGATATCTTTTGAAAGAGCTTTAAACTTGGGAACTTAAAATCTTGAACTTCAATCTTTTGAATTAAAAAAACAAAAAACAAAAAAACCCCAAACAAATTTCAAGCTACTTTCCAAAATGTGAACACCAAAATTAATGTAACATTTCGGTAACATCGTAAATAGGTCTTAATACATCCAAAAGTAGTATCTGCTGTCTTAGCTTCAGCATCACGCTTGAAGGACATGTTTAGTTGGTCATTTATGCTTACTTTTAAGTCCTTCTTAACTTCACTGAATTCCATTGAAATTCTTCTGTTGTGTGAGTATAATCTGCATTATCTGTTTTGAGATGCAACCTTGAATTTAAGCCCGTGAAATTCACATTGCTCTAGATATTCCACATTACCAAGGAATCTAAATTTTCTTTATAGTTGACCTATTTCTTCACTGCTTGATGTCTCCAACAACTTTGGATTATATACAAATGTTTTCTGTACTGATTTTTTAACAGTAAACACTTGTTCTTATCTAGGAACTACTGGGATGGTTTCTGATATTGCACTGGCATGAATGCCTAGAAAAACACCCAAGTTGAGGAAAACTGAAATAATCATAGTGAACTAGAAGGAAATGTGTGTGGTTTTTTCCAAACAACTAGATTTTCTTTATTTATGGTGTGTCATTTAGGTCTGTTTCTTTAAAAATATTATACTGTATTTATGCAGTTTGGCTGTGGAAGTACTTTGCATTTACGTAGAAAATAACTTATGAGAAAGAAATTAAAAAACGTAAGACAAATCCAGATTTTTTTAATCTACTGTTTAAAATCTGAAATTTCAGATACTTGAATATGTAGGTAACACTGAGTACTAGAATAGTTTGCATGTTTAATCATCTTTACTGCGTTAAGTTATCTTGCTGAGAACAACAGTATGTTTATGTAGATGTGGGAAGAGGGATAAAAAACTTCAATTTGAATCTAGAGGAAAAAAACCCACGTAAGTACAGCTATTGCATTTTTGCTGGTTGTGCCTTAAAATACCTATTTTCAGTTACATCTTTCACTGGAGTATTTCAGCATCAGTAAGTTAGTAATTTATACCAGCTGAGGATATAGCCTATTGTCTCAGGTGATTGCTGGCATTTTCTCCGTACTCTCAGAGATAATACAGGGAACTTCAGTCATTTACTTTTCACACAAACAGGATTTTCCCATCAGTAGCTTTACAAGGTTATCTGTTTATACTCCTTCCTCACTTCTTGAACAGAATTTTGCTCTTAACACTAATGTTGAATCTTCTTGTAAGGATTGTCTTCATCTTTTGTTACAGGGGTTTTAAGTAGGGTAATAAAATCTAGTGATGTGGCCATTGTAATATACTAAAAGCCTATAGTCAGGCAACTTCTGCCAGAATTGAAATGGGAAGCATTATCAATGATGATGTTTTGTAAGATAAGATGGGTTTAATTATGTTTTATAAGCACCGATGAGAAAGACTTGTACTTGTTAACTACCATTTCATCCCATTTCTTCATTACACTTCCTCCAGTGTACTGTATGTTTCACAGGAAGCTCTCAAAGACAGTATTTTGAAATTAATTATTGTTATGACTTAGTCTTTTTGCTTTTAAAAAAACAGCACTGCAGAGAATCCCTGGACTTCCCAAGGGCGCAATACTGGGAGGTCTTTTGATGCAAAGAGGGTCGCAGGACAATAAGAATGCAGCTTGCACTTTTCCCTGTTTACAAACCCTATAGGAAGAAGAGGATCAGTGAAACTATTGCTTAATCTGCTTGCTGATCCACCTGAATTGCGTCCCATGAGGATAATTCCTATACCTCCTTGTCAACAAAGAAGAACTGTTTTGTTGGATTTGATTTTTGTGAATTGGTGATGCACTTCTTCATTTATTGGTTTTTTTTTTCCTTTTGCCCCTGAAAAACACTAGGTCTATTAACTGTTGTTTGGTGAATACCCTTGTTACCCTCTTTCTGTTCTACATTGTAAAGCTTGCAACAAAAGATCTAAAATCCTCAGATAGTACAAAAATTTTTAGCAGGGATAAAAATCCACTGGGGACTAACAGTAAGTCAAAGCCTTGATTTTTCTTGTTATAGCTTGGTAAGTGGGTTACATTTTAAATTCTATCTTTGCAAAATATTCCCAGTGTATTAGTTCATGCAGGGCTCTTCAGAAGTACACTGCCTTTGCCAGAGTTCACCTTGTGTTCGCTAAGGAGTAATAGTGATAAAGTAGCAGGGACACAAAGAGAGCTCTTCTTACCTGACTTCCGATGTCCACATCATAGATGAACAGGGCAATAACTGTAAATGCCATTTAATGGAACGAAATAAACACTTGTCAAACACTGTTAACCTGGTCAGTGTTAGGATGAGATGCCTACCTCTCTCCAGTGACTAGAAAAAGTGCCTAGGATGAATTCCTTAGAGGTAGATATCTATAGTATAAACATTGAGACAGATAAATTCCCATTCAGAACATCTGTCATTTTACACTGATGAAAACACAACACTTCATTAATGCTAACTGATATTTTGCATAAAGAGAGGCAAATATACATACATAACCTACATTTTTTGGTACCATTTAAGGAGATATTTTTCTTCTAACTAAAAATTCTATTTAAAGATGAGTGCTTCTGAAAATCAGTTTTCAGCTTGTTTATGTGAGGATTGATTGAGTTGAGCAGATTCTGCATTTAATGACAAAATAATGTAAAGTTGTAATATTTTAATTCCAATGTAAGCCTACTTGGTAAAATATTTTAAATATGATTGGAATGCAGAAGGAAGATATTATTAAATGAAATGGAAATGTTTTAGTGACACAGAAGCACTAGTTATTAAGTGACTGAGTATATTTTGGGAACTAAACCAAGATCCAAGCTGTTTTTCAGGATATGTAAAACATTACAAGCTCCTCATTTTCAAACATTTATATATTGAGTTAAATGCAGTATGAATGTAAACAAATCAGCAAAGTTTATATGACTTGCAGCTTCTGAAAACTTAAGGCCATGTGTCAATTATATGCCAAGAAAATGATATATTTAACTTGGAATATGAAACAATATGTCAGCAGATTGTGATTTTTTTTAAAATTGCTTTTCTTTTTCAATACTTTTTTGAGAGAAAGTGTTTTTGATATGGCATAATTTTAAATTAGAATGTTTGAATCAAGTACGACACATTGAATTCCACAATACTATTTGATACTTACAGAAGGTAGTAGTAATACTCTTCAAACAGGGTCTATGAACTGAAAAACATGTTTTAGAAAGCTATTACTCTGATTGGTAAGGCCATTCATGTGTAGGTAATAGATACCAAAGAGGTCACATTTTTAAAGTAAGTTTCGTTTAACAGATATGTCCAACAATTTGCAATTTCTTCAACAAATTGTTCAATATAATTTTGTGTTCCAAGTCAACAATATCTTGGAACAGCAATTTTCAAAATGTCTTCTGGGTAAGCATGAAGTTATGGTAAATCCTCATATCTGTCAATAATCATATGCTATTTATAGAATATTTCTATTCTATCAAGAATAATCAGAACCCCTACTTGCAGGAAAAAAAATGCATAGCTTCTCCTAGGCCTTCCTGGCTGTCCAGGATGAACAGGGTATGAACCGAAGGGCATGGACGTTATCAGAAGGGTTCTCCTATACCTCAGCACCTTGGGTTTGGCTTGCTGCCCCTTGACTCTTCCGAACTGGCTGCATATTTTAATTCTAGTTTGTTCAACTGCAAGAAGCTTTTCTGTGTGATGAAGAATAGAAAGCAGTAGCATTAATTCTGTGGCAGGGCCTGCTTTGCTGTCCAGATGATACTGAGCTATTCATCTTTCAGGAGCTATTTGCAAGCCAAGCAAATGGTTGTAGTGCTGTCAGAGGCATTCGTTTTCTTGTTACGCTGTGATATGCATCTGTTTTTGGAAAAAGGGAGTAATAGATGAATGCGGAGTCTTCCTTCTCTACTTCCTTTGGACCTTCCTTGGCCGCCTGGCAGCTGACTAGCTTCTGTTTTGGGAAGGAGCATAGGTATCTACTTCAAAACTGACATTGATGGTTCATGTTTGATTTTGTCTTTTAAAAATCACATAATCATACAACAGCCCAGGCTGGAAGGGACCTCAAAAGACAATGTGGTCCAACATTCTTAGTAGAATCCCAGATTGCTCCACTTGGTTTCTGCAGACTTGCAATACTGATCCTTATCAAAAACACTGCTACCGACTGATATTTTCCTACTGCTTGTTGAAAAGACCGAGACTGCTTTCTAAGGCAGCATCAAGGGTCTTTTCACAGAGCCACGGAGTCACAGAATGGTGATTTTCAACACCAGAATATGGAAACATGGCCCTTTGAAGCTTGTGGTACCCAGCCTGACCCAACACGAGTTGGTAGCATCATAAAAGATTGTGTAGCAGCACGTGACCATATTAGCTTGAATCTAAAGCCTTCATTGGGTCACTTTTGTGCCCCAGCTGGTAAGTGTTAGTTCTTCATTGTCGGTCTCACCAGGCAGGTTGTTGCAGTTGCAACAATCAATGAAACTGTGGTAATAAAACCATGCTACTTCTGGCTCTGCACCTTGTGTAACTACTGTGGCAGTTGGCTTGTGCTGGCCATTGTGTTTTCTTGATAGTGGTACCTTTAGCTCACGTATGTCTAAAACCCTTGGAGATCTCCTCCTTTGTGGTATCCTCAAGCATTTATTTATTTATTTATTTTGCATTTTGCCTTTACTGCTGGTGGATGTATCATCTTCCAAGCCACAATTACTTTCGTTAACAATTATGTACTGTAAACTGGCAATTACATAAATTGTAACAAAATAATTAGTTGCAAAATGTAACTGCACATGTTTTAACTTCCATTAAACAGCACTAGTGGATAGAATTGTTATTGTCTAATTTTAAATACAATGAGCGGAAGTACAGAAAGATTAAGTGGTTTGTCCAAGGTGACATGACACTGCACCTCTTTCACAGACCTATACCTAGGATCCTGTTAACCCAGGAAACAGTTGTAATGCATCCCAGATAAGTTTTATGCTCAGCTGAAAGACCAGAGAAAAAACAACAGATTTGAAATCCATTACAATATACATATATTTTAAGTAGCTATAAAACCAAATTGTAGCTGACTATTCCTTTACGACATAGGAACTTTGAAATAGGCAATAACATAATAGTCCCAATCAGAAAGCTGTACAAGAGAAAACTGATTATTAAGCTTATGTTTACAGTAGAACGGTAGGATTATGATACAGCAAGAGAAAGTCTATAGGGTAAAAAATGGTCTCTAATAGTGTGGCTTCATATGATTAATGTGACATTCTGTTGGCTGTAATAACTTTATTATGCTCTGTACATTGTTTTGGGGAATATTTGTGTAGAATACATAAAATGCAAAACAATATCATCTGAAAGTAGCTTTCAGAGAATATTCAGGTCCTCTTTCTTGCATATTCATTTTTCTGTGCTTTTATATATTGCATAAGAACAAATTTACTCACATTTGAGAGTATAGTGTATCATTATACAATCCAAATATTTCTGTAAAATGGATTACAGAATAATAACCAAAAACTTAAAAACATTTTTTTGTGGTGACTAAACTATGAATAAGATAAAGATCGAGGAAGTGGAAGTTATAAGAAAGGTGCATTTACTGCATTGATGAAGTTGCAAATTGAACAATTATTTTAGATTATGAAAAATACGAGGTTTTATCAGTATTGTTTACCTGGAAATCATTGTGGAACACTTATGCCTGCTAAACAGAAAATTCCCTAAATCCTTAGTACAAATAAAAATATTCAGCCACAAAACTGTGTGGGAACTGAAATGAAAGGGCTGGTGCTCTCTGATAAAGGAGAATTTTATAGAATATTAATTATATATTTACTTTTAATTTTCTTTCTCGGTTATGCCACTAATGAAGAAAATACAAATAATACTTTCTTTATGCAGTCTGGGCTAGTGCATGAAAAATGTACCTGCTTAGGGATCATTCTCACCCCCTCCCCCAACACCAATAAAAGACTGAACATTTTTTATAGAGTTAGTGTGGGTTTCAGTCAGATGTGCTTCCTAATAATCATTTGAAGGTAGCTGTGCATTTTCTTACTTGGTTTGTTTGAAGGTTTCTAGCATGGATCTTGTTCATATATGTCCTGACAATAAATTGGTTTAAGGAAGGAAAGGGGCATCTGATCTCATTGATAAAAGCTTGTTGGTTTTATTAACAGCTGAATACTTCAGCTGCTTCGGATGAATGGTGCCTTAATTCTTGGGCTGTTTTACTGAAATGAATAGGCTTTCCTCCTGAAAGAAGATGACAAATATGTTAGAAGACAGACCTTAATTTTGCCTGATAAGATGAAAATACATCATTTGTTTTATACTTATTACTCTAATTCTCCAAATGTTTTGTGAAATAGCAATAAACCATACATCTCTTAACAGATTTTACTGGTGCATATATATGCTTTGCATGTATATTTGTGCAATTAGCTGCTGGCAGTGGGCAGTAAAATGGCTATTACGTACTTTCCTTTCCATATGGGAATTAATTTCAGAATTAAACTTAGCTTATTGCAGAGGAAATGTGCTCATCCACCGGCAGAAGAGTCTCACCCGTACCAATGACTGTCTGCTCCCTGGGAGAGCCGGGGCAGTGGTAGCGCTGGCACCGGTGCCCAGCAGGTGCTGCACGGAGGCCAGCAGCAACACCTGGGAAACGCAGAAACACTCTTGGGAGGAAGAGGGTGGCTCAGTGGCACTTGTGAAAACCCATTCAGTTACCGTAATATTGAGTTAGCCTATACTGTTTAAGTCTTGGACTTCAAAAGATTTTATGCCTTTTTCTGGAGTTACTCCTCTCTGGTTTGTCAAAAACAGAGTGCTCCTAATTTACTCCAGTAACTCCTAAAATCCTTTCCTCCATCAGGAGTCCTCAAGCCACTAACCTCAGCCACTGCTCCCACTAAATTCAAGAAACTGCATTGCTGTAAATTCCCCATCTTCTTTTTCTTAGAGGAATGCATTTGGAATAGGAAAATGCATGGGTTTTATTTGATACCGTCGTAATGTTTAAGCTACTTCGCAGAAATTCTACACGGAAAAAAAAAACATATCCCAATAATGAACAGATGAGATAAAGCACATCAGAAATTATGTGCAGCTCCAACGATGGGGTAACCATCGTTTACTAGCCTTGCATAATAAACTTTGTAGTGGTGTTCTTTTTTTAAAATTATGAGTTGAGCATTTGTGATGACAGTGCTGACAATGTTTGTCAACAGAAATCCTGCTTTGATACATCCAGCCAGACATAAGGCTGAATGGTTCACAGGATTAGAAATGGGATAAAGAATAGTAAGCTTTGCATTCCTAATTCAGGAACGTTGCATTATTATTATCTATTAATTGGTATCCTAGAATTTGGTGTTGTGGCTAATTTGCAGTAAAAGCTATTTTTTATAAGCAAATATTCATATCACAACTCGTAATTTTCTCAGACAGCTGAGATCATTAAATCATGGAAGTGTAAAGCTCAAATTGACTTGAAGAGATCATCTAATTCATCACCTATACTGAAAGCAGGATCAAGTACATCCATATGTGACAGATGCTGGTGTATATTCTGTTCTTAAAGTGAGAAAGCTTTTCCTGAGATCAGACATAAATCTTCTTTGCTGCAAATTAAGGTAATCTCTTCTTATCTGCCATGGCCACAAGGAACAACTGAGTGCAGTGTTTTCTATGCCAACTTCTGCCTACTCTAGTCAAATGCCTCTCCCCTTGCCCCTTCCCGCTGCCACTTCCTCGCAGCTGCATCTCATGGGCTCCTTTCAGCTTTCCTTCATTAAAATTACACGTTTTGGTCTCTTAGTATCTTCTTTTCATTTGGGATCTCCAATTTGTCTAGACTAACTTGCCCCAAAACACTGACAGTTCTCTGGAAAAGGTCCACTAGTGCTAAGTAGAAGAAAGTAAATACTTCCAGTGTCTTGTATAAAATATTTGTTTGTTAACAAATCCAAAGCTATACTGCTTTTTTCCTGCAGCACTGTCATGTACAGTAGTGATGACTCACATACATTTAGTGTTTCATTATAAACCCTCCGACCCTTTCTATTGTACTGCTGAGTTTCCAGGCTGTTGTCATTTTAGCATAATATTTGACACCCCTTTTTAAGTATCACACTTAGGACTACATCAGTAGATTTCTTTGGCTCTCCAGGTTCACGTGGTGTTCTGGTTGTCTACACCATTATTTAGAAACTTCCCCAGAATCACACCATTCCCTGTGAGCGCTGTAAGCAAAGTCTCTTTGTACCACTCTGCAGACGCTGGATGAAGCTGCGTCCAGGACAAACTTCTGTAGAGTTACGGTTGCCCACTGTCCCACAGATCATTAAAGAAACAGCAGCATTTTGTGTGTTGTTTTTCAACATGTGTTGCACCATCTGGGGCTCAACTCGCATGTCCCATGTAGATGTTAGATCTATTTGAGACGTCATGTGTTTTCTGCCTGGCTTCCAGCTCCTAGGTCTCATGGTCCAGCAGAGTGGGGTGCTCCCAAAAGGTCTATGTCATATCTATAAGCCTTGTGTCAGGAGACTTACATGTGCCGGGATACCTCTCTCTCTTATTCCCCATGGCTTTTCAGATGTTCCTGTAGACTATTGCCTTATTCTTCCTTTTGCCTCTGACCCTATTTCAAAAACAAATCTTCGGTATGACCAGACTTTTGATTTCTCACAGTGTCAAAATATACATAAATTTGTAAAATTTTCCTGTAGGCTCTTCTTACTGGATTTCTTCAGGCCTAGCTGTAGTCTTCCTTATTGATTTTGGGAGATGTGGCATGTTTTTTTATTTCCCTCAGAATTGGACAGAGAAAGAATCCTCTGCTCCAGGTTTCTTTTCTTACGCTTTTTATTAAAATCCCTCAATAAAGATTTTCCAAATACATTATTCCATTAATTTGTTAGAGTCACATTAATTGAAAATAAAAACAATTTGGTCTAGCAATTGGAAATACACTTTTTATTTTTATCTCCTCAGCTGTAAAGGGAAATCATCATGTCCAAAACATAACAGTAACCTAACTGGAATGTCGTTAGCCTGCAATGTCAATATGTACAGAGATGTCATATGTAAGTAAAAGACTGGAATCATTGATGATATATAAATTTCTGGTTTTCCGATTTTAATTTTTCTTTACCTTTACAAAGGATCAAGTGCTTTCAGAAGAGATCCTTTCAAACTACATATAAGGCCTGTGTAAAGGCAGTCAGCAAAGTTGATAAGGATAATTTTAGAAATGAAGCTGAGTGGCTCAGTTTTTGCTAGAAAGAGATGTGTACCTTCAGTAAATGAGAACATTTATATTTGGCTTGTGGGAAGAATCATTTGATTTAGTTGAGGCAGTTGTTGCTGATCTTACAGTTTCATTTTTTAATATAAATTGAAACATTCCCAGTAATGACATATATGTTGATATTAAACCTTTCACTGAAGATAGTAATCATATTGATACAAATATATTACACAAGGATAGTAACAGTTGGAAGTAGCATATTTTATGTTAATCCAAAATGGATAGCTAGAAATAAGTTGAAAAACCTTCTTGGGTATCATTTTTCAACATTATTTGAAATAATGGGGATTGTTTGAACCTTTTTTATCAGTATGGTTCCAGAATATATGCTTTCATTTTAGTTCCCTTTGAAGATGATTGCCACAGGAAATTAGTCTTTATTATTGCATTGGCCTTATGCAGCAGAATAAAGCTTGAAAAAACAAAGTTCAAAAAAGATAAAAAGTACTTTGCTTACTATGGCTTGGCTTTTTTCTCCTTCATTTTTTTCAATGGAAATCATTGGTTAACTTCTGGTTAAATGATTTCCTTCTCACTTGGCAGTGTTTCTAAATTATGTTTGGATTTAAATGAACTAGCTATAGATTGGGTAGATACTGCTGAGACTTAGAAGTTGGATATGGATTCTTTCAAATATTTAAATGAACTCCTATTATTAAACCTGAGAAATCTTTGTCAAACACTAGGATTTGCCATCTGCATAAAGAAATTTTTACCTTGCCAAATCATTTTCTTTTGCATTCAAGAGTTAAACCTCCGTGGAAACTAAGAAAAAAAAATCAGAGGAACATCTGAGAGAAAAAGCATGTTTGCTCCTTGGTACTTTTTAAGCAATGGCTGAATTTTGTTTGCAGTATCTTTATTGTTTCTGCTGAAAAATAAATGTTTACAGACATTTTAAAACCCCTGTACAACAGACACAAACCAACACATCTAGACTGTAAATTAGCAAATTCAGAGGACGTCTCCACAATGCCGGGGAAGCCTCCATGAAAAAGAGAGGGAGACAAGATGTAGTTCAAAGGACAACTTCTAGCTGCCTTGGCAGGCTCCAGTCCTGATTTGAACTCTCTGAGCTGCAGTGGAAAAGTGTGATTTATGACTGATGAAAATGATTAATGCTGCTGTACCCAAGGGCATCCAACAATCATTTTGTCTGTGGAGATACTGGACTACACAGTCAGACAGTTGCTGTCAGCAGCGGGGTAGAGAGCCATTGGGATGCACATTGTCCCGACGGAGAGTTAAGCAGCCTCACAGGCTGCCTTCAAGTTGCTGGGTCCACCCTTGCCCCCCGTCATTTACTTTGACTTGTGTTCTTTATTCATTTATTTCCAGTGGTTGGCAAAATCCTTGCAAAATATCTAAAGCTGTATATGCATGAGGAAAAAAGTAAGTTCACATGATGCTTCCTAAAAAACCCCACTATATCAGGGCCTTATAGACCCTTTAGTCTCGTTCTGGTGCCAAAGTGAATATTCAGTTTTACAAAGAAAATAAAACATCTTTTTATAGCAAAGGTAATTATGCATTTCAGATACGGGTACCTCAGCTATACATCCTTCATGTGAGATTATGCCATAGAGATTATGTTTTAACAAAGATATTTCAATAGTAAAGTCTTCTTTCTAGTGTTTCACTATTCATTTAGGTTTCAGATGAAAATTAGAAAATTAAGTTTCTCTTTGCCATAACAGGAGCATTTTGGTGATGAATCTTTAACATACTAGCCTCTGGCAGGTAATGCAGTTGCCTGGAGGAAATTTTAAAAGCTTTTTAAAGTGCAGCGTTACCAGTAGATGGTTTGCAGTATCCCAGTTTCCCTTTTAAGACTGACTCAGAAATGTATAATGTTCAGTCATTATGCACAAGAATATATGCTGGTTTACCCCTAAAGCAAATGAGGTTATATAGAATGAGTTAAGCAAAAAATTCAAACAGACAACTAGGAACTTTGTAGAAGTGTTTGAAACAGAGAGGGAAAATGAGAAGAATAAAGAAAGAATGATCATCTCATAATAGAAACAAACTCGATTAGTCTGAAACTAAGTTTTGTACAGTGAGTTGCAAATAATAGTAGCAAAAATTTCATTAGGTTTGCAATTCTAATACAGTTACCTGTACATTGAAAATTAGAAGTTGATGAGTGTGACCTCCCTGTCTGTCGGGATGAGGATGTTTCCTGAACAACTATTTGAATTATCCAAAGCGTAAATTTTCAGCTAATGGCAAACTCCAGCCATCTGCTAGGAGAGCAACATGGCAAGATGTGGAAGTGCTTGCAGCAAAACGAGTTGGGCAACATGGTCATCTGGGGCAGGGAAGAGACTGGGGTATTCAGTGCCTTCCTTGTGCTGCATCTGTGCTGGCAAGGCTTATCTCAGGTCTATCAGGTGTAGGAGCAAAGTTATTGGAGACAGGTACTGTCCACTATAGATCGGGATGAAGGTAAGGACTGTTCAGGCGAGCTGGACAGGCACAAATCCATGGTGGGCAGCTGGCTGATGTTACTGTGAGGTCACTGTATTTTTGAAAGGCTATAACAACTGGAGGACATGCCCGTGAGAGAAAGGCAAATGTTACATCCATTAAAAAAAAAAAATAGGAAAGAGTATCCGGGGAGATATACACCAATCAGTTTCACCTCAGTCCCTGGAGAAAATATGGAGCAAGCCATTGTGGAACCTATTTACAGATACATGAAGACAAGAAGATGATTGGGAGCAGCCGGCATGGATTTGCCAAGCAAAAATCATACTGGATCAGCCTGATTGCCTTGTATGATGAAATGGCTGTCTCTGTGTAGAAGAAGAGAGCAACGGATGTCATTTACCTTAACTTTAGCAAGGCTGTCTACGCAGTATCCCATTAGCCAAATCAGGGCAGCAGGGACTGGAGGGGTAGACTTCAGGGTGGGAGGAAAATCACCTGAACCATCAGGATGCAAGGGCTGCAATTAGCAGTACCAAGTCCTCCTGTCTGCTGTCTGAGGGGTGTTTCTCAGGGCTGAGACGGGGGCCAATTACTGGCAAACTGGGCAGTGTCCAGCGGAGGGCCATTGAGACTGCTGGTAGGCTGGAGAATGATGTAAAAGGAGAAGCAGAGAGAAATGGGTTGTTCAGCTTGGATAAAAAAAATGCTGAGGGCAATCTAACTGCAGTTTGCCACTACCTGTAGGACGTTATAGAGAAAATGAAGTTAGACTCTTTCAGAAGTGCATAATGGAAGGACAATAAGCAACTGTCACAAACTGCAATAGAAACTATTTCAACTGAGTGTAAGGAAAAACAACAATTTAGACCAAAAGTGGTTTATCATAAGAAAAAGCCGCCCAGAGAGGTGGTAGAATCAACTTCAGCCTTTTCCTTGGAGATGTTCAAAAGTCTGCTGACTTGAAGCCCTGAGCAATCTGACGCAGCTTTGCAATTAGCCTTGCTGTGAGGAGAAGCTTGGACTGATTGCCTGCAGAGGTCCCTCCCAAGCTCAGTTGCTCTGTGGTTCTGCGAAGGCAGCTAGCAGGAAGGCCCTAGAAAAAATGTAGTTGAAAATACAAAGGGGGTTTACTCTCACTTTCTTTAACCTCGTTAGTGAGGACATGAAATGATTTATTACATCAAGGAACAGAAAGTGCAGACCGTAATAAAACCAATACACTATAAGAGAACAAACTAGTAGGGCTGATGAGTCAGATCTCATTGCAAATAAATCTAAGGAAAAAACATTTATAAGCACTGGCAGTTCCCCCTAGAAATTATATTTAAGGGAGAAGCACAAACCATCTCAATACTTGTGAAGCCTAGGAAGCAGCTCCCTTAAGTAAGCCTTGACTTCAGTGGCCTAAGGCCCAGGAAAAAAAATCCCCCAGAAAGTGCAAACTAGATCAAATTACCAAATTAGCGTAAATGAAGTAGCACGAATATGAAGGGTGACAAAACTGGAAAGGCCAAGACACAGAATTATGCATGGCATAAAAAAGGACATAAAAGGGAACTAAAAGTCATTTTATAAACACATTAATAATAAAAGCAAGGAAAAAAAAAGTTGATATGCTATCAAACAGGGAAGGAAAGAAATTGAAAAATGGTATTAAACCTGCAAAAATAGCTTTTTCAGTTTTCCTTAACTGGACCTACTGTGCTCAGTTAACACAACTACTAATCCTAAGAAAGGGCTAAGATGTCAGACTGGAAAGATAAAAGAGCTTCTGAAAAAGCGCATAGAGAAATTAGATATTTTTAAATGAGCCAGGTTTAATGAAATTTACTGTATAGTATTTAAGTAACTAGATGAAGCATTCTCAAGATCCATTAGCAGTTCTCTGTTGTAGAGAATGGAGGAAGTTTCAGAAAACTCAAAAAGAGCTGACTCAGTGCCTGCCTTTATAAAGGAGAGGAAGGAAGAGCTAGGGAATTATAGACCCATCAGCATAATTTAAATTTCATTAAAAAAAAACCCAAACTTGAACAAATAATCAAATCAAATTAACTGTAAGCACCTGCAGAATAACAGGGAGATGAGTAATAGCCAAAATGAATTTATCAAGGAGAAATTCTGTAATACTAGTTTAATATCCTCACCTGCAGAATAACAGGGAGATGAGTAATAGCCAAAATGAATTTATCAAGGAGAAATTCTGTAATACTAGTTTAATATCCTCTTGTGACAGGGTAACAGTTCTTGAGAAGAAGATGAACCAGGAGATGTCATCTGTCTTGGCAAATAAAGCTTCTGACATTATCTCACATGATATTTTCATAAGAAAGCATTAAAACAAAAAATAAATTACACTACTATTATGTGAGCGTGTAATTAGTTGGGAAAGTATACAGAGTGCATTGTTCCCTGTCAAGCTGACGTTTATTCTGTAAGAATCTGTCCTCGTTCTTGTACTATTGCACATTTTTAGTAATGACATGGACAATGGAATAAAGACTAGTCTAATTAAATTTCCACCAAAATGGATGGGAGGGGAGGACGAGCTAAATCAGCAAGCAGGATGAGAGCTCAAAAATTGATAAGTCAAAAAAACCACCCAACAACACAATTCTGTGATGACAAAGGCAAGTTCTTACCTTAAGTGAAAAAAAATCGTTATACAAATACAAGGAGAAAAATGTTTAGAATTGAACCTTAGATGACCTGGGTTTTTCCTTCACAGTCATTGGTGTTATTTCCCTGATTGTAACAATAATTCTTGGTCTCATTTTTTTTAAAAAGTTTCAAATAAGGTAAATGAGACACTTTTACACTACAGAGTTTATTATGAAGGTAAATATGTGCAAATTTCATATAGATCTTCCAGTATCTTTGACCTCTTTATAAAGTTGGTGCTAGTAAGAAAGATAGAGCTTACACTTTTGAATTTTAGGAAAACATATTTTGCCTCTTTCAAAAACTTAGAATCCAGTACATTTTCATTCTGCCTTCATAACTTATTGATTTCTAGGTAATAATTATAATTTTTCACATGCTACTCTGGAACAATTGTGTCTGGTTTATAGTCCGTGGTCATGAGTTCAGACTATACAGTGTCGTAATAAAATTTTTGGTAACTAATCCAAAAAAAATCATGCAGGTTTTATAATGTTTTCAGCCAAGAGTTTTCTAGAATATATTCCTCAAAAATGTTAAGGGCTCAGTATTTTTATCAAATCCTCGTAGATGCTTTTGAAACTCTCTCTGGTGGATGCAAACTTGAATTTTAGGGCATGGATTTTCACCATTAGTAAAAGACTGTAATGATCTTCTGTATAAGTTACAAACCCATTGGAAAGGAATCAGTATTAATGTTGTTAAAATGATATTTTTATAGGTGTGGTTATTGTAGACTTTTTATTATTTACATTTTTATTAACTTTGCCTCAATTTTTCCATTTCTACACAGATAGTTTTTTTGCATTTATTTTTTCATAGTATAGCCATCTTCATCTTGATGTCAAGAAGAATTTTGCCAGATTAGTGACTTTCAGGTTAGACTCTGGGACCTGGATTTACCTCACGTAATTTTAGACATCTAGGTATCACACCTCATTTAGGTCAAGCTGGGTCACTGTCACCAGAAAATACTTAAAGCACTGGACCTCAGCTACTTCACCTAGGTAAGATCCTGTTCTTAAGACAGCAACTCTTCAGTCAGCAGTAATTATATATGTTGTATTGCATACTTTATATTGCAGATTATTTATTTCACTACATCACCTTGCATACAAAGTAATGTGACTTTCAGGTCAATCTGAGATGAGGTTTCAAGGATACAGCATAGAAAGCAGGCAAAAAATGCACAAATAATACATAAAAATAATAGTAATGCTCTACAATAACAACTTAATTCTTACCAATTCCTTTGGAATTTGTTTTAATAACATTAATCACAAGATACTTATTTGGGATTAATTTGGATGAAATATTTAAAGGATTTCAGTGTTAATTGACCATTATTTTAAAATGTTCCTACATGAATTTTGAACTCGGGAGCATCACACACTGAAGATGACTTGATAGTAAGATCAAGTCATCTTGATGCACAGCTACAGAAGTATGTTTTGTATGAGCATATGATTTAGGTCTGGGGATGGTCCTACATCCTTATTGCACAAACTGAAAACTGCGTGTAGCATCTTTTGTGACTTTGTGACTTCATTGAAGTTGCTGAATTAAGTAGTGTAGACCTATTTAAATCAGTTAGTACCTATGCATAAAAAGACTAAAAGTTTAACCAGTAAGAATGAAGCATTTACAGCTCAGTTGCCTACATTTTGGGTAAATTATCAACCATTGGCTTTTGAATGTTGCTTTGTTTTTAATAACTTTATCTTGAAACTAAGCTGCATAACTTCAATACAGATTTTTGAACTGTTAAAATTGTGGTTTTGGTTCAGGACCAACTTCTTTCATACTGAGCACTTGTCAACGGGCAGTAGATTCAAATAATCAGAAATCAAATACAACAATGGTCGTAGTAGCTGCAAGTGGTTATCTTTATGCTTGCAGATTGATTTTCTATCTACCTCCTTGTTTTTATTATCTCTTTCTCACAACTTTCTGAAACTATCATCTTTTGGACTGCCCAAATTTAGTTCTTCCTGAAAATATGTTTTCAGTTTCTGTTTTGGAAAATCTTCAGTCAAGTTTGAGGTCTTCCTGTGAAGTGACACCTTTGACTCTGAGGTTGTCATTCATCTTCTGTCTTTTACAATCTCTACTGAATTGGGAAATGAACACTTTTGTCTGAATTCGATCCATTTTTATAAGAATAGCTAAAGGTAGATATACACTATGCAGCAGAATACAGAACAAAGGTTGCTAACCTTAGTCTGACTTGCATCTACCGTGTGCCACAGTGCAGTACTCTACAGGGGCACTAGCTGGTGTCCCAAAATGCATATTAACTGAAACAGTTACAATAGCTACCCTTTCTAACAGAGGTATTGAAAGAGAAATGAGCTTTCAAGAACTAATGTTGAAAAAAACAAATGTTGGGAAAAAAAACCCTAATCCCTAAAATTCATGCCCGGCAAGTGATTAAGGATGGAGGATGCTAGAGAACCAAAGAGAAGAGGTTATCAACCATGCTACCCAGAAGCCAGGAAGGTTAGGTGTTATCTGTCTCCATTGTCTGAAAGGAGGTCTACAGTTTGTGTGTGAGCAAAAATATGTATGGTATTCCATGTTTTTAGGCTGAAGCAACAGAATCTTGCTTTTGTAAGTGAAAAAGGCAGACAGTAGACTAAAACCATAAAGCACTGTCATTGTTTTATTTTAAAATCTCTTGGTGTTAATCATATCCTTTGTGACTGACAACTGAGAAGAAGCTTGAGCAAAATTCAGCACTTGCAATGTTGCAATTAAAATCAGAAGCTGAAAATCCCATTTGCTCAAGTTTTTCTCAGTTGTCAAAATCCACAGGCAGAGCAGACTGAGCTGTCCATTTTGTCAATAGACAAAACAATAAATAAAAATCTAGTCCAGGGTGATTAACTCAAGTTTAGAAATTTTAGACAAATAATTCAGGTCAGATATGGTATTAAAAAGTAAATTTCTTATGTTATTCCATTAGAGTGTGAAATATTATTTAGGAAAGCAGAGAGCATCATTTATAGTTTTGTAGACTCCCTACTTTACTCATTTTGCTAAACTCCTTCTCTACTGTAACATGGAGCAGTAAATGTTTCTGGGTAGACTTTATGAAGAAATGAAGCGGTAAATTGCATTATGTTTTGTATTATCTCTGTCTGCCACTAAACAATGCAGCATCAAATTGAGCTCATATGTACAACAGCTTTTACTAGAACAAACATCAGTTCTGATAAACTCATCCTGTAAACGGCAAGTTTTCTCCCTCATGCAATCTCAAGTTGTTTTTTTCTGCACTCTTTGAGTGTGTTGTACAGGATTGTGAGCCCAAGTTCATCAGTTTTTGAGGTCTGCGAAGGTATTTCATTTGGTCCATCAAACCAGTCATGTCCAGTTCCTGGGAGCTGTCTGAGATGGGGAGGGACGATGCTGTGGTCCAGCTGAATTGTGCTGGCTGTGGCACCCCAGTGAATGCCCTCTTACATACGAGTCCCTCAGCAGCCCGTGTATGCTGTGGGTAGCACACGCTCAGTATAAGCATCAGTGCTAACAACTCCAGTACTGCACGTATGCTGCAGCCTTGGTCATATGTCAGGAAAGGGGCTATAACCCATGATCCTCAGCTGCTGCTAAGAAGATTTGTGGCTCTGAAAGTCAAACCAGCTGAACCAAGAGTAAGAATTTAAAATGCATTAGTCACTATCTGGATATTTTGGTAAATTAAGTGGCCTGTCTTCACAAGAAACTGCATCTGTGTGGTGGCATGCACACTTCATGTATTTGATATGTATTAAAGATACACCGTTTGTCAATTGGCTTCACGTCCCATCTGAAAAAAATGTATTTGTTGTGGAAAAGAAACAGTATAGAATATCAGACTACTGAATGATTTCTCTAAGTCCCTGCAAAGGTCAGAGCAATCATAAAGCAATTGTTTGGAGTTACTCCTTTATCTGTCTCCTCTGGAGTTAAACTACCATGGTCATACCCACGGCAGTAAAAACTTGAAGAGGATCAGGACATACTCTAGGCAAATAAATAAATAAAAGGAGCTGGAATTAAATACCTGACTGTGATATACTGTTTAATACGCACTCTGTTCATGGCAAGTCACAAGTTAGAGCTGGCCAATTCCAGTCACCACAGAGTTCATTATTCTTCATTACCACCCATTTAAAGATCATTACAGTGTAAGTAAAAAGCACTTTTGGAAACAAAGAGGGATGAGTGAAACTTAAAATGGTAAGCATCCAGTGGTTTTTATGTTTCCCTGTTGTGTGCCACTTTTTAGTAGCCCTTGTGGCACATTTTCTTCCATTAAACAAATCACTTCTAAAAATTTGCTACATCTTTCACCTCTAAAAATGAAGATGCAGTGCTCTGCATCCCTTAGCTCACACAAAAGTACCTTGAATGCTTTTTCTTGACAATATCCCTTTCAACATGTGGGAGAGGAAGAGTATGAGATGAAAATAAATGTTCTGTGTCATTGGTCATCCAAGAATTTGAAGGAAGCCTTCATTTTTGGCTGTCTTTTTGCTGTGCACGGCATTTCCACAACTTCTTTATGCATGTTTCAGAAACTTCTCTGCTTTAACTGTAAGGACTTCGAAGCTGATTTACTTCTGTTGTTTGCAGATAGTTCAAAAATTCTAAGTAAAGAAGCCTATCAGAGAAAAGAGATTGGCCAATCATTGTACAGATATTATTAAAAATTAAATACAGGATTTCAGAAATAAAAACCTTGTAGCAAAATCGTGCTCTAGAAGCCGCAGTACTTGTGTAAAAAAACTCCACTGATGTGAAACAGTTTAACTATAAAACAGCTGTGTGCTCTGATGGCTGAAGAAATTCCCATTTTAGTGTAATGGCTCATATTGTTGAAAAACTCCACTAAAGATGATAAAAAAAGAACAGTAAATGTTTTTATTATAAAATATGATTAACTTTTCACATGATTGGGCCATATGAAAGAGATGGAAGAGGAAAAGGTAATTTAAAAAATAATTAAAATTGATATTTGCAAAAGGTTTATTACCTTGATTTTTATTAAGGTTTTCTGCTAGCTGCTCTACTCCCTGCTGCTCCAGATCTTTCTGCTAGAAATCAATCATGGATTTTAACAGTAATTTGCCTGTCACCAGGAATTTTAATTGTCAGTGTGATCATTTATTAAAAACCAGAGGTTGATCTGCCCTCTGCTATGCAGCATGTATTTCCATAGATTCAAATTAAAGCAATTGTGCAAGCACGTGTTATACAATAGAAATTACACCGCAGAAAGAAAAGCTGCTGTGTATAGGAATTCTTGAGTGCTAATAATGCTGAAGGTATTACTTACTAGAAGATACCACTGAGGCGTTTAGTTCTATGGGCTATGGTATATGCTAACCTGGAGGAACTTCTTTTGTATCACTAGGGATATTTGAAAAGTCTTTTCACCAAAAGAGTCTTTTCACCACTAAGAAAATGGGACTTTCAGAGAAACTGCCCTTTACCCCAGCTCTGCTCCAGGCAGCAATGGAGCAGGGGCTGGGTGAGGACAGCTGCTGCTCTCCCAGAGGAATAGACACTTGGTATTGGAAATGAAAACACATGATCCTGTCTAAGAGGCCGCATGGTTAAATTTACATAGATCCTCATTGATAAAGGCTGGAACTAAGTTATTTTTGCAGCGAGGGAAAAAAGGAAGACCCGTAATGAATGGTAAATCGAGATCTATCTTTCAGGAATTGTGACTTCTAGTCTTGTTCTTTAACCATGGAAAAATATTGGTTTTCCTTTGTGTATATGAATTAATATTTAAAAATCTAATTTTTTACGAAACCTGTATGCATAAAGAAACATGAACTCTTAATTGTTGGCAACACAGGCCAGACTCATCCTTAACTGTACTTTAGGCACCTGCTTGAGGCACTGGAGCTAGAATGGTAGTTGGCTACAAGCCCCCTACCATTAGAGTAGTGTTAAGACCTGAACCGCTCTGAGGAAGAGTGTGTATATCCTTCTTCATTGGCTCTAGAGGGAACTTCAGGTCATTAAGTTTCCAACTTAGGTATTTCACATTTCATAAATGTTGGACACTAGCCACATTTGGGGCACTGGACTCTGTGGCCTTGTATTGAAACCTAGTCTTCTCTGACATTCTCCACTTCTTTTCCCAAAGTTTTCCTATATAGTGATAGGTAACATTCAAGGAACAAGGAAGAAAGAATACAAGGATATATAGGTGGGGAGAAATCTTATTTACTGATCTCAAGACTATACATATTTATACACATTGATGACTTAATGAAAACGATGCAAGTAGTCCTGAGTGCAGTGTCACCTTGCTCCCGTATGAATGGAGAATCCAGCACATACATCCAGCCAAATAAAGACTGAGACTGACTATGAAACTTCGTTAGTCTATGTAGATTGCTGGGCCCCCTTTCACATTCTCCTTACAACAGTCTTATGCGGATCTGATTCTCTTAAATCAAATGGAATTTGACTGAAGTGAAACTGCAGCAGCACTCATACAATCCAACACAGTCCTTTGAAATCTTACAACGGTATTTATTCAAACAGGTCACTTTTTATTAAACATGCAAATAAACAGGCATCATGATTTAGTGACCAAGAATGGCTTGTCTTTTAGCATAGTTCTCTGTGGATGTTGTAGCTTTCTCTGGAAAAGGGTTTCCTTTCATCGTGGGCTTGGTGGAGTCCTTCCTATGAGCCAGAAATCTGAGCTGTGATAGAAGGAGGATGCTGGATGTAAAGGATGAAAGCACTCCTGACAAGTTCTCGGAAATGTGTCTGCCAAGGACAAACAACATAGACCAGAACTCATTGCATGCCTACTTTGAAATATTTGGAAGTAGGAAATTACAGGGACAATGCAATGTTAAAACAGAGATTTCTTTCAGATCTTCTAGGTATGGGAGAGGGTAAAGCTGCAGCCGTGCCATCAACTAGGACAGGTAGCATTTGAGGTCTTTCAACAGGCTGATTACGAAGGAATTCCACCAGGAACTTCTTTCAGAGGTTTGCTTTCATCAGAGATCTCCCATCTCTAGCAGGGAGGATTATCTAGGCACTAAAATATAACTGCCATATGAAATATAGAATAAAACTTGTTCCCATGTCCTGCATTTACCAGGTTTTGGCTAGCAGGATATTTAAACTACAGAGTTTAAAACATCCCTCCAACAGAGATTTATGTTAGACTGGCAACATTGATACCCAAATAAAAATACTACTGTGCAGCATGATGTCTGGAGTCCGCAGAATGCAGAATGAGTTCAAAGAGCCGAGGCTGTAATTTTCTCTTCTCCTCTGGACACTAACCAGGTTTACATTTCCCTCTCTGTTGGTGGACACTCTTTTCTGTTGTTCTTTTTTATTCTTTTATGCCTCATTAAAGTTTTCTTGCAGTATTTACTGAGGCCAGGTTCCTGCATATTTGGGTGACTGCCAAGAGTTCAGAATTTCACTTAGCACCAAAAATTAATCTAGTTGTGATCAGGAAAAACACTTTATTGATGGAAGTGATAGTCGGGTAAATTCTAAAAGGTAGCATTTATTAAACCTTCTCCTTTTCAAAGGCTGATTTTAAGTTAAAGACAAAGGATTAGGTAATCTATTTTATTATTTGTATGGAACATCGCTTCAGTTAAAATTAAGAGGAAACACTATTAAACTAAGCAGTAGTCTAAGTCATTTTTAGATGACTCCTAGCTCTTAATAAAAAGATAGCTGTTCGTGTAACTCAGTATAACGCTGGATAGCAATAAAATGTCTTCCTCATTACAATCAATACTTATGAATAGCAAAGACCTGCAGCGTGCCATGGCCTTTCTCAACAGGCAGCCTCACTTGGTGGTAAGGAAAATTGCTATCGTCTTGTATGAAACCATTTTAGCATCACCCTGAGCTTAATAGAGCAGTCTTTCATTGCCTGTTAACAAGCTGAGCTATTGCCAGAAAGTGTTTAAACTGACAAATATTGTCAAGACACTTTCCCTGCAAAGATTATTTTTTTGGTGCATTTAGTGTGTTAACATTAGCTTGAATTCTGTCAAAACATATGTTGATTATTTTATTTAACAAACCAATCAGTCCATTAGTTCAGGGTACAGAAAGTCTCTAAATAACAATAGCTGGATACCAGCGTACCTGTGGTCAGAGCCCTTATGCTTGCAGTTAATTTCATCATGGTTTCAGCTGCGTTAAAATGTGGAGCAGATACGAACGTTAAGGGCTGTGTTGTGTAGCCCAGCCTCCTGCTCAGTAGTTGTCACTCCTATGCAATATACAAGTCATTGCTGTTACGGCAACAACCCACATATATCAAATGTGATGGAATGAGAAACGTCTCGTGAAGGCCAGACATACTGATACTCTACAGGCATTTACAGTTATATATGTACTTGCAGCTGCATATGACGCATACTAATAACAGCATGCAAAAAAACAGGACAAATGAAGGTACACACGGTTTATAGAGGTTTTGTGTAAGGTGAACGGTCACGTGAAGAAATTCAAGAAAAGGATCATTCCATTGCTCTGTATTCTGGGAAGGAAAAGATGAAACCTAAAACTGTCCAAATTTGTTAACAGGAGAAGAATAAAACTTGAAGGCTTTTTGGGAACATACATCAATTTTATGATTTCAGCAGTTGGGAGTGTAATAAAGATGCATTATTTGTGCTGCAATGACTTTCAAATTGCACAAATGGTCAAGTTGGCTGTGACCACCTGCCCTCCGTTTTTGTAAAGCTTTCACGGGCAGTTAGAGACCGGAAGAGGCAAGAGGACACGCTGCAGAAGGAGACAGGCTGGTGTACGCTGCTGTAGGCAGCTTCCTTCCTGCTTTACTTTATTGCAACCTGAATTCCATAATTTACCACAAGGTAACCCTCTTCATCCCTCATGGCACAAAGCTATACTGTTACGTCGTACTTAACCAGCTGCCTACTTTGCTGAGTGCACTTCAGGTAGACCTGGTGGATGATATGTATTATTTTTTGAGTGTCATAGAACTAGTAGTGTTTTTGCTTCTAAGCCTTACGGTTAGGATTTTACTTTTCAGTGAGCCTGATAAAAGGAAGTCATAGTTTTTATCTTATATGGGAAATGTACTAATTTTATTCTCTGCACCCCCCTGGGAGCCTGTAATTCACCAGATTTCCTAGACTGTAAAGTGGAGTTGGATGTGAAGGGGAAGGAAGACACAATTATTAGTCTGGACCCTCTAATTTCAACTGGTTTTCAGGAAACAATTATCAAATTAATTATGTCTCTTGATTTAAGCTGGAACAAACAGTTAATAGGCTCTTTAGATAGAATCTTCTATTTTCATGCAGTCCAGAAGTGACAAAAAACCTCCTTGAAATAAATTAAGGATATTTCATTGAGAGTTACTTTTTCATTCCCCTTTCTAACATAAACTAAATTGTCGCCTTTCTGCGACATGTGGTTAATGTGTGGGGAAAAGTAATTCTTTAAAGATAATTGTTTTTCTGTACGCTCTAAGGAATGGCTGGAATACTGTAGTGATTAAAAAGGAGAAAAAAGAACTAATTAAATACCTTTCTTATGCCAGCTGTGGGTTCAAATCCATATTTCTTGCTACTTTTCTCAGGATACGCAGAACCTAGAAATAAGGCTTCAGAGCAAGAAAAAAATCTAAACCATAAAGAGATATAGAATCTCACAAAGGGGGGAACTGTCTTCCTTTCATACTTGAAAAATCACACGGAGTCAAAAGGAGAACAGAGCAGTGCTATACAGTCCCCTGAGAAACAGTGCTCCTCTATATCCCGGGGAAGGAGGATTGTGCATCAAAATCAGGCTCACGCTACAGCAAGCCTCAATACAAGCACTGTACTAGTTGAGACATGGGGAAAATGAGAGGAGGGAGCAATCAAAAGGGAAAGATACAGGAAACTCCCACTATCATTTAAAACACTTCCCAGTTGCTAAGTTCCTGAAATAATGCTTGAGATAAGTCTGAAATTTCATGCATTATAATTACACACAGCAAAATAAGATAGAGGTTTTTCAAGATTGTGATCTCCATTTCTCCTTTCCATGTCTGTGAAATGCCGGTGATGGTTGAATGTACAGCCCTCTAGATCAGGGGACCAAGTTAAATTGAGTGCTGTTACTGCATAATAACTATGTTCTTCTTCATAAAATGTTCGTTATGTTATGGGCCAAGGGTTTCCTGTTTCCCTGAGCTATGGGATTTAGCACAGTTGTGTTAGTGCTGAGAATTTTATGCAAAACCCAGTGATTTCCAGTAGCTATGCTTCTGATATCATAGAGATACCAGAAGTGTTAACTAGCTATACTTCGTGCAGCTTGTGAGAAAAATTTGGGCACACATAATTTAATCTCTAGTTCTTCTTCCTAAGCAGTGTTTGAAAGACACTTTCTAAAATGCCAAACCGATTTGTTTTTTTGGAAGTAAAATACATTTTTGTTAGTTTATTTATAACCTTTTACCTGAGATACCGCATTTTGAATGTGTAGATGAAAAATGGCCCAAACCAAATGTTCAAAAATAGTGCCTATGTGTACATCAGGCAGATAGAATGTAAAAGGTTAGTATACTGTAAGAAGTTTGCATAGCACTGGGGAGGAGACCAACATTTTTGTCATCTGGTCCTCATGACTGTTTAAAAAAATGCAGAAAACATTTATATACAATGTACCATAAACCAGTTTGGAAGCAGAAATCTTTTTCTTCGTAATCGCGTAATTGTACTTCTGTTCCAAAATATGTTAATCCATACTTGGAAGTTTTGGAGTCTAGTTTGTTATAAGTTCTGAATTGGACTTACAAACATTTACACTTACTTCAAGCAGATTTTTATGTTTGGAGAAGATTCTCAGTGCTAAACAGAAGCATTTTCATTGAAGATTGCATCTGCTGTAAAGGAACAGCAAATGGGTGTTAATATCAGTGAAGATATTTGCACATGGGGGCTTTTCTTGGTTTTTTGTGAAGTTTGCGTAAAGTCTCTGGAACATTTCTCACCTTGTCTTCCTGCACGAATACATTAAAGCCTTTCCAGAACAGCAAGGATTCTTTCTTAAAAGTTTGCATTGTGTTCATAAAATTATCATCAGATTCCTTTTGTTCAAGTAGATCTCACATGATCTTTCTGAATAGCTGCGGAAATAAAATCAAACAGCTTCCTGTCTGCAAAAGGAAAGGATTTGCTGGAAATCTGAGGGTGGCCCTAGCGAAAGAGTAATGCTAGGAAGTCCAAATGCAGATCAAGTAACAATCTCAAAAGTGTGGGGAACAGGGACAAACATAGGATCTCTGTCTTCTGAGAACTGGACTGAATCTCTTTATTAAATCCTTGTTAGATTGCTTTTGGCTGCATGCAGGTGAAACGTCATTATTAAAAAAAAAAAAAAAACAACAAACAAACAAAAGCTCATTGCAGTTTCAAGTACTTTGTGGTTAGTCTGTGGTTTATGCTGTTTTATGCATTTAACTATAAGCAGTGTAGTTGGCTGAAGAGAGGAATATGCAAACAATTCTATGGTTTGGAAGCAGATAACTAAAATCTACAATATACATTTATTTTCCTGCTTCAGTCGTTCAGTCTCTTTTGGAGAAATAATTTAACGGTGCAATTACAAGAAAATCTATGCACAATTTAATGTTAACCAAGGTAATGCTGAGGTCTGCTAGGAAGGAAGAGGATTTATTTTGGAGTCTGTTTATAAAAATGTGTCCTAATTAATATCTCAGGATTGTGTCTGGAATTCAGTTTCCTGGTTTGACTTCCAGTTTCACAGAATCTGCCTGTTTGAGAGCTGAATCTCTCAAAAATGCTGACATTAATTTTCAAGCTTTGAACCCAAGCTTTTACTGTGGGGAGTTGAATTAGGGCCTATAAACTGTATAGGTTGTGATGACACACCAAAAAGATGCAGTAGCTTTTTCCAATAAGGGCTTGTGTTTTCAAATACTTGACACTTTTTGAAGCTTTATAAATAGTCTCTTTTTTAATTGCCCTCTGATTTGTGCTACTGAATGCAAACCTTGTCTGGACAAACAAAAATTCTGATCCTCTCTCTTCATCCGGAAATATTGAATGAAAACAGAACCCCTTTTACTCTTAGGTAAATGTCCAGGCTTTTGAACAGGTTGTGGGGAGAAGTTTAAGGGCCAGCCTTGCACTGACAGTTTGAATTTAATGCTGCTAAGGAGCATGCTGTCTTGTTGCATTGCATCTAGAAATGGAGTTGCACTAACAAGCCGCAAAACCTCTGCTGCTTTTCTGTTCATTTTCATGTAAGGATTGCATTTCATTGCTATCTCAAAATCTGTAGCTTTCAGTTCTCAAGCAGATTTTTGCCCTTTGTATAGTCTGCAGTTTAGCTGTGATAGAAGTATAATTTATTAATATGAATACGATTTTGAGCAGCTATCATGCTGGAAAACCTTGGTGGAACTGTGTGACTACTGGGCTTCTGAATTTACTGTCTAAAACCAGAAATTCACATCTGGTATCTTCAAGGTCAGACATCTGAAGCAGTTATAGTGTTTTGTGTTGATGAAATATTGCAGTAGTAGTATATAAACGATGATTAAGTGTTATTGACAGTCATTGGTAAATTATTGGCTTGCTTTTACTGCTACTGCTAGAAAACTTCAATTTCTGCAGACTTCTTACAGCACATTCTTTCTTATGAGCAGATTCACATACTGCATAATATAACAAAATATTCTCCATGCCTCTTCTGCCTGTCATCCACTCTTCTTTTACTCATGCAGTCTCCCAGAATTGTTCATTTTCTGGTATTTTCTAGGTACGTCACATTTGTTCTGACAGATGTGCTACATCTGTACTACAAGTTGGTGCCTTGAACACCTTGCATGATTCACTATGTTTCTTAAATGTAGATGGTGTCAGGAGAATTAACCAGTCAGAACTACAAGATATGTTCATTAAACCCATGATCATAGAAATGCAGTGAGCAGATCCTTATCCATCTGTCAAGAAAGAGACCTAAACCCAGCTCCTTGGGAATGCTTTGGATTCCCCAGTGCAAAGCTGTGTTTTATAGTCACTGAAGACACGTCTTCATCCCCCAACCCTATCATTGCAAGCTCTGAAGCTGATCCAGGAAGTTTCTAAGTAGAGAACGGTTTGTTGCACTTTGGATATTCTGGAAATTGTGCCGAGGAAATAAAGCACTTCTTAGCATGTCGCAATACCCACTTATAAATCTGCTAAGCATTCCTGGATGAAAAATCCTGGCAATCACCCCTAGCTCAAATCTGTTGAAAATAAAAAGGGGGGGGGGGGGGGGGGGGAGGAGTTTGTTACCATGCTGTCTATTTTGCATGTTGTAAATGTTTCTAAAACCTAATTAATAAATGAAAGAAAAAATGCTTTATTTTCTCACATCAAGGTTAAAACTGAAAGGTGTCTCTATGTCTGTGCGCATTACATAGAGGATATATTTTCTACATGGCATTCAGGTTCATTTTGGGAAAGAAGTGCTTCTTGGCGAGAGTGTTAGCTTTATAACTAATCTCCTTTCTTGAATGTCAGTAGGACTTTGGATAGATTTACTTGTTCTCCTTCAGTTCTTTCTGCCTTATTAACTTCTGCTTTTGTTAGGACTTTGTTTTACTGTCCCTCCACCAGAAACAGACATTTCCTTAAGGGAGCAAATGTAACTTTGATGGGTCAGGTATCAATTCCTGCATTTGATGGTCACCTCTGAGCGAATGAGGTGGGGTGTCACACTGCCCTCATATCTAGTGACCTGCTGAGAAGCATGTCAATCCAACAAACATCCACTTACGTCTTGTATCAGTCTATATACTAAGAATACATTTGATGCAAACATGTATAGGGAATAATGTGTGTAGTCATTACTGAGTCATGACTGTTCCTAGACACACTAACCACTTTGAGAAGACAACAAATTTATATCCTTGTCAATCTCCATCATATTTTTTCTAAATATACCGCTTCTGAATCCCATAAGCTTGTAATGAATCTAAAACCTATGAGAAAGCTGTAAGTTTCATAACACTGAGGTATGGGTCAGCACAGCATATTGCACTTTCCATACTGCTAATGTGAATAACCATAATTCAGCCTAAAGGTGTCACAAATGTTTAGATGTGAAATAAAGCCATAGTTTCACTTAAGCAGTAAGAGCATGAAAAAAGGCCTCAACAAGACAGATGAGGTAGAGTAATGATGAATGACAGCACTAAATACAGTAAGATTCAGCTGGAAAGTGAAAGAGATTACAGCATCTTTCATTTCTACTGTCCCTTCTTTCCTTTTTGCCTTTTTCTCTGCCAGCTGGGTAAAATGGGAGCATCCATATAGTGCACTGTGCAGCCCTGTATTTCCCACCCAGTGCCCTCCACCAGTCGGTCCTGCAGCTGGGTAAATTCTGCCATCTGTAATTAGTAAGGCATAAAATTAATGACTTTACTGTTTCTGTTGACAGAATTACCCTCAGATTAATATTATTTTCAGTAGGGTAAAAGTTCTACTAAGGCAAACTGGGATTTTGTATGACCTCAGACTCTGAAAATGAAGACTACTTTTAAGTAGAGTTTTTGAGAAGATGCCCCGTGAATTTACTACGGATGAAATTTTTCTCAAATTTTCTATCTGGTTCCTATCCTTTAAAAAAAATTTGTTGGTCAAGAGACTCTAATTAATGACCTTATATATGATTCTGAATGTTTGTAACGAGCAGATGGTAACTGATACTTATGTCTGGTAATAAGTCCAGAATCTTCTATTATGCTATTTAAATATATCAGAGAGAAAGTTTTTGAATCCAAAGTCTACTTTAAACTGATTTTCATTGTTTCTCTATGTGATGGATCTGTACATTGGAATCTTGTGATAAAAAGCTTTTTAAAAGTTACATCTTAACTATGTTGCTGGAATTAATTCTTCTGTAAATGGTGTAAGAGTGTTAGATCCAGTATTATTTCCATAGTGGGGGGGGGGTGGGGTGGGGTGGTTTTGTTTGTTTGTTTTTAATTATTATTATTTTCTCCAGACTTTTAATAAGCATGCTGAGGTAGATCTCATTTTTTTTCATTATTGTTCTATATGCAAGACACAGTATAAAAATGTGCCTTGATATAAGGAAGGTAGATGCTTCAAAGATGTGAAATAGCAGATACAGAAATGCTATCTCATAAAAATATTAAAAAAGGATTATTTTAATTAATAAAAAGGTTAAGAGTTGAGTGACAATAATTAGTTACACTGAGTTTTTGGATCAACCTAATGCTTCAATTTAACATGGCTCAGTTGGTAAAATAGGTGTGGTAACGCAGTTCTGTAAAAATACTCTCCCAACCAACTATGCAGCATCATTTTCCAGATGCCATAGTAACATAATTGTATTTCTAAGGACTCAGGTGACCAAAGAATGCCTAAGATTGAAGCTCCAATAACATTGAAAAAGAGATGGTTCGTCAGCAAGGTGACTGAAGAAAGATAAGGCTTCCCCAGTCATCTAGAGAATGGAAAAGTCTTACAGAAGCACAGGAGCTAGACATGTGTATAGATTTTTTGAAAGGATATCTATCCTATTTGAAAAGTTAGGTTATAAATGAAACTACAGTTTTTTCAAGGAATGCTCTCAGGTACCCGTTCCTAAGTAGCAGATGTGAATTTAATTTGGATTTGCTGAGGACAATTACCTATGCGGACAGCAGTCAAAGATCATGACTGACTACAAGTTTGGAAAGATACTCTTTGTCCTTTGCTATGTCTGTATAACCTGGGAAGCTGGAAAATGATTGAGCTATCCCAGAACTAGTTGGAAACATGATTGCTTCAAATTTATACATGAAAAGAGCAAGGAAAGAATAACATTTCTGGTGATCTGAGGGGGAAAAAGTTCACTAAATTCTTAAAGTTAGTTTGAATTCTCATGAATGCCACCGGGTGCCCAAGTACTGAAATTGCATATTTTAGGAAGCCAGTCAATCACATTCCAGCAGTGCTTTCAATCTGTACTTTTCACTTTATGCTCTAAGTAGAGGAATGAAGTTGTACTTCAAGTAAGACTATAAACAATCTGATTGCCTGGAACAGGAGTGATAGATTTTATGTTGTACATCTTTGCAGAGAGTTTTCTCAGGGATCCTTCCCCTCCACAGTATTTTAGGGTTTTATGGATTGATTACTAAAGCTAAAAAAAAAAAAAAATCTGTTTCAGAACCATTTTTGCTGCATCTTGCTCTTCTGTCAAATTGATATATGGACTTTAGTAATAGGAACTTTAGAGATATGTGAAAAAGGACTGTTCAAACTCTTCCTTCCCTAGTGTAAAGTGCATACAATTATTTTAATATGTCTTTGCTTATTACAGAGAAGAGTGTTATAGAGAAGTGAATAAGCAGGTGAAACGGCATTTATAAAGGATGGAGAAAAGAATGGTGCACCAATGAAGACACAGGTTCAGAATCTGGGGAAGGCACAGGCTGTGTATTTGGGTATGAAAGGCTGTGTCAAAACGTTTGCTGAAAGAGTCTGCAAGGTGGAGATATATCCTGAATATAAGGAAGTAGAGCTACCACTCGAGATAAGTCTTAGGTTTTGTATCTGAGTGGGAGGGTGGAATTATTCACAGACATATAGAAAAGAAACAGTAAAGAGCTCTCAGGCTGAGCAGTAAAATTAAGAGTTCTCTTTGAGCTATTATTATCTTAAGCCAATAGTTAAGAACTTCTTGAAACATATCAGACTGCTATGTTAAAGCAAAACTATAGAAGTAGGAATAAAAGCAGAAAGGAGTAATCTCAGAAGCTGAAGGATGACTGTATTTCAAGAAAAATCTTGTGTCAGAAGTGTTTGAAAAATAGGAGGATGAAAAATAAGTCTCGATTCTGCTTTTGGCTAAGAAAAAGCATAGGAAATCTTTCCGGGAAAGTTGTGTCCATGGAATACAAGGACAGAAGTCAGGCTGAAGCAGAGGAACTCCAGACACAAAGTATAATTAGAGAAAAATACGAACTCAGCGATAACTGTAAAAGAATAATTAAGATGCTGGGAATGGAGGTGGTTGATTATGACTTGTTTCGGTTGCTTTTTTTATAAAACAGAAATGACTGAGGGTTTGGACAGACATGCTTTGCCTAAAGAAATTACCATATCTTTTGTCTCACTTCCACTCTAACACTACTAGAAAATAGCTTTTGCAAGTCTTAGTTTTCCTTATATTAATACTGCAGCTCCAGGGTCCAGAGCACTATTGAATACACTAAGATTTAAAAAAAAAAAAAAGAAAAATATGTATATATGTCACCTTATCTGCAATAAGAACATAAGAGTGATAGCACTGGATCAATCCGAAGAGACATGTACTATAATACTGTACATCTGAAAGCCACCACTATCAGATGTTAAAAGAAGAGTATGAGATCAAGGGAGTATACAATGATGTCCCTGACTACTTGCCCATCCTCCAGCAATGTATAGGTCTTGTGTCTTTTTTTTTTTAATCGTTCTTAATTTAATTTTTCTTCCATGATTGAGGCAACATTGCATTTCACATTACAATAAATTTGATGATGGGGCATAGCCTGACATAATCATAGAATCATAGAAGCGTTAAGGTTGGAAAAGACCCTTAAGATCATCGAGTCCAACCGTTAACCTATCACTGACACGTCCTCCACTAAACCATGTCCTCAAGCACCACATCTACCCTTCCTTTAAATACCTCCAGGGATGGACACTCAACCACTTCCCTGGGCAGCCTGTTCCAGTGCCTGACTACCCTTTCGGTGAAGAAGTTTTTCCTAATGTCTAACCTAAACCTCCCCTGGCGCAGCTTGAGGCCGTTTCCTGTCGTCCTATCGCTTGTTACTGGGGAGAAGAGACTGACCCCCACCTCGCTACAACCTCCTTTCAGGTAGTTGTAGAGAGCAATAAGGTCTCCCCTCAGCCTCCTCTTCTCCAGGCTAAACAACCCCAGCTCCCTTCCACTCATTTCTGTATGGAAAAGATAGCTACAGATTGAAGCCAACATCTACCTCGGTTGTGATCCTACCTAACCTCTTGTTGCAAACACAGAACTTTCTCTTACAGATACTTGACTCAGTCCATTTCTCTTTGCATGATTTCCTTGTATAAAGTACTGTTCTTTTTTGCTTACTATGATTTGCCATGATCAAAATAGGCAGGAGGGATGACAAGATTTCAAAGGGTGATAAAAGCTTAGGATTTTGTGCCTTTGTTTTGTGAAAGGTGATAAAGTAAGGGATAGTTCTTTTTGGAAAAGATTCTGTCACCACACGTTCTTTTTTTTTATAGCTTTATAGCTTTGAACTTTAATAACTGTGTGGTTACACAGCTAAGTACCTCTCAGATTTCAAGGATTTGGTCTGAGAATCAATATTTTAGTGTCAGACTTTCAAACCTATTTCTCAAATCTCAGGTCTTAGAATAAAACCCCTAAATAGTTGCATGACATAAGGCACATAATATTGCTTCTGTCTTGAAATGTTATGAATCTTTTTTTTTAAAGGGAATTTGAGTGTGTCATTGTAACTTTTTTACGTTTTTTATTTAGTTAGTTTTATTTTTGAAAAATTTGTTAGAACTTAAGCTGTGGCATTTCTCATGAGTGACTTTCTGAGTGTCTTTCTGAAAATCAAACCCATTATTTTTTCTTCAGCCAACTGGCTTTCCAGAATTGGTATTCTACTATATAATATTCTACTATACAATGCATCTAATGTGCCTTCTGAGCACATGACGCTTGAATATCATGTAACAGCAAATTCTACCTTCTATTTTACTTTGGTGCAGTTGATATTTTTTTTGACAGGGAAATTCAGTGTAGTTCATTGAAAGTATTATATGGTAAAGACTAGGAGGGGTGAAGAGTAATGCCTGTTTTTGGAAGTCTGCCGTGTCATCTTTGCTTTGCCATAAAAAATATGTGTCCATTGCCCCCAAAGTCAGGATTTACTGACAGTCCAACTTAGTATCTTAA
Organism: Nipponia nippon; assembly: GCF_047370975.1. Lineage (NCBI taxonomy): Eukaryota > Metazoa > Chordata > Aves > Pelecaniformes > Threskiornithidae > Nipponia > Nipponia nippon. The sequence continues at coordinate 75,949,566 of NW_028262336.1, read as the reverse complement.
GGATTGCTTAGGATCTTCCACATTTTGTCAGGGAAGGTTGCACCGGGCTAAATTAAAAAAAGGTAAGTCCATAAAACTGCTCAATCCCTTTTGAGCAAGATGTGACAGAAACAGCACTAATCCATGTCATTGATAGCAGATACGCCTGTACTTGAGTGAAGTTCATTTTGGTATTGATAAACTTAGTCACATTGATTATGAAATGGTTTTGAAGCCATACGCTTGCAATTTTGACTTTGCTCACACTACTTCAAAGAAGTAATATGGCTAATGCAGTCAGAAGAAGATTGGTTTGGTTTGGTTTGGTTTGGTTTGGTTTGGTTTGGTTTGAACTCCCTGAAATACTAATTTGGTCATGGAAAAGAGGGCTGACTTTAGCTGAGTTATATCCCCATATATACTATTTGGTCCAAGTTAGCTGATGCAGAGAAACACCATGTTGAACAGTATATCTGTTTGAAAAATATACCTCTCAACATGCCAAAGACCAAAATGGCAGCTGTAATGTGGAACACAGAATCAGAATGAAAGACAGGTATTATTAAGGCAGAAAATCTAAAAATGCTCTGGGATTCATTCTTTCATCAAAAAACCAAAATGCTCTTTCTGTAACTTCAGTTTAAAAATCTTTATTTCTGATACAAATAATTCTTAACGGTAGAAGTAAGGAGAAAGCAAATGTAGTGGGGGATGCACCTGCCTTAGGGACTAAAGATTACTGTATGACTAACATGACCTTCTTTAAGTGAACATGAAAAATGTGACTCCCAAATTTTGCACTCACTAGAATGCAAAATAGTCTATGTAGCTGGAAAAATACATTACCAATGGCTGAAGTAAAAATCAGTGCTGCAATCTAATGTAACAGTCATTGCAAAATAATTCGTGAAGCTGTCACAAACAAAGGAAGGATAATTTCTAACATGTGCATAAGTTATTTGAAGTGCCTCTAGTAAATGTTTTTACTTACAAGAAAAACGGAATTTGGGCCCATTTATTTCCATATATCTTAAGTTCATTCTTTGGTGATATTGAATCATTTTGTAGTTTCACTATATTCAGCCTGTTCCAGGGAATTTTTATGTTAGCTGCAAGACAATACTTTAGATTAGTTTATGCAAGTTGATACTATTTGATTGCATTTTATTTACAGAATATGTTTGATTTATAAATAGCTTTGTTATGAACACCATGGCAGATATAGCCTTCATTTATGATATTTTTTCTCGTTGAGTTATCTTAAACAATTATTTTACTGTAATATGTACAGAATCTATAAAACTACTAACCCACAATTTGATGAAATCCTGAAATCATTAGGAAACTCCTTACAGGCATCAGAGAACCTGCCAAAGCCAGTGAAGAGTCTTACCACACCTCGAAGTCATTTCTTCAAGGCAGGGAGCCTTGTTTGGCCTTTCACCAGTTTGATGAAAACGATCTGAAACTGTAATTGTGATTTAATGTTTGCTCATGCCCCTTTTACAATATTTTACAACATCTGGAAGCTGAAGTGGTAAACTACAGGAGGATACTAAGGCCCCTGGCTCATGTTTGCAGACATTTTGCAAGATGACTAAAAAAGATGTTTATTTTCTCCTTTGCTGCCATACCTAACACTTGGCTTTACTAATGTAAAGTGGCATTGTTTTCAGTTTAGAAAATGCACGGAGCTGTGAACAGCAGAGGTGTAGGAAGGTTTCCCTTTCTGGTTTTCCTTGTGTAACTTCTAGCAGAGAGGAACGTACAGCCAAGATGGTCACCACTTCAGCGGTTTCAACACGTCCCATTTACAAGCATTCACCATGGAAGCCTGAATCCTAGTTTTTAACTCCCTAAAAGAATGCTATGGTTTTGAAGGATGCTGAATTCTCAGGCTCTCTCTGCTCTAGTATATGTATGTTGAGGGTCATTCTGTGGCAGTAAGGCCATCAGTAGAGGAAGACCACATCCAGGGCATCACAGCCCAGCTCCGCAGTCACGCATGCTCCCGGGGAAGTGGTCAGAAGAATGCCAGCTGGCACAGGTGAAAGCCGTGACAGCAGCCATCCTAATCCTTTCACAGCATGGACAGTCAAATGATCAATTATTTGATAATTTCAGAACCTGAGTCTCAGCTAATAGTTATTAGCAATAATTTCTAAACTTTAACTTTGCTTTATGTATTACATGAGCATACTAGTAGAGCAGACATGCACCCTATCATGTACTGCATACCTCAGAGTAATGTATGGGGCACTGAGAGATGGCTTTAAAAGTTGGTAAGCCTGTAATGGTGAAGTCTTGTTGTCTATCACATTTTTCAGTCACCAGAAATTATTATATTGCCTTCTTTTTTTTTCTTTTTTTTCTCCCCCCACCGCCTTTAGGGAAAAATGTGTTTATTTGAAAATGTATTTGGAGGAACTATTCAAGGCTTAAAAAAACCAACCAAACCAAACAAGCTACACCCAAATGGCTTTACTGACTTTATACATAACAATAAAGTCCTTCCTCACTTATTTCATAGAATCATAGAATGCTTTGGGATGGAAGGGACCCTTAAAGGTCATCTAGTCCATCCCCCCCTGGAACTGGTGGGGACATCTACAACTAGATCAGGTTGCTCAGAGCCCCATCCAGCCTGGCCTCAAAGGTTTCCAAGGGTGGGGCATCTACCACCTCTCTGGGCAACCTGTTCCAGTGTTTCACCACCCTCATTGTAAAAAATTTCTTCCTTATGCCTAGTCTGAATCTACCCTCTTTTACTTTAAAACCATCACCCCTTGTCCTATCGCAACAGGCCCTGCTAAAAAGTCTGTCCCCATCTTTCTTATAAGCCCCCTTTAAGTACTGAAAGGCTGCAATAAGGTCTCCCTGGAGCCTTCTCTTCTCCAGGCTGAACAACCCCAGCTCTTTCAGCCTTTCCTCATAGCAGAGGTGCTCCATCCCTCTGATCATTTTTGTGCCCCTCCTCTGGACCCTCTCCAACAGGTCCACGTCCTTCCTGTGCTGAGGACCCCAGAGCTGGACTCAGGACTCCAGGTGGGGTCTCACCAGAGCAGAGTAGAGGGGCAGAATCACCTCCCTCGACTTGCTCGCCACGCTGCTTTTGATGCAGCCCAGGATATGGTTGGCTTTCTGGGCTGCGAGAGCATATTGCTGGCTCATGTCCAGCTTTTCGTCTATCAGTACCCCCAAGTCATTCTCGACAGGGCTGCCCTCAATCCCTTCATCCCCCAGCCTGTATTGATACCCAGGATTGCCCTGACCCAGGTGCAGGACCCTGCACCTGTCCTTGTTGAACCTCATGAGGTTCACACAGGCCCACGTCTCCAGCCTGTCCAGGTCCCCCTGGATGGCATCCCATCCCTCAGGTGTGTCAGCTGCACTGCTCAGCTTGGTGTCATCTGCAAACTTGCTGAGGGTGCACTCGATCCCGCTGTCTATGTCATTGATGAAGATATTGAACAGCACTGGCCCCAGTACGGACCCCTGAGGGATGTCCTGGCAAGTAACAGGTTAAATAACACTCTGCTTTCTGCCCCAGATTCCTGGCTTGAGTTTTTAAGAGGTATTTTATCTGTTTCAGGTGCTAAACATTGTCCTTGAGCTGCTCAGAGTGGATGCTCTAGTGACTAGGTCTTTCTTTATTCCTAAGTAAGAGCATTTCCTTCCTTCCTTCCTTCCTTCCTTCCTTCCTTCCTTCCTTCCTTCCTTCCTTCCTTCCTTCCTTCCTCCCTCCCTCCCTCCCTCCCTCCCTCCCTCCCTCTTGTCTTGTCCCTTCATATCCTATGAGAGACAGAGGACACTGTTGGTGACCGAGTAATTTTCTTCCCTCTTACTGTTTCTCAATAACATTTTAAAATGTATGTATATGCGTATGTATATTTTATACAAATGCGACTATATATATGGCATTTCATATATGTATATAAATAAACATAAACACACATACACACACACATATATATCAAATATTATATCTATAAAATGACAAAAATATATACACAAAAAAGTCCTGACTTAAGGCTTCTTTCCCCAATAATTCATCTTCTAAAAATGAAATCAACAACATTTTGTATACCATATCGTGAGGAATATTAAACATTGGAGCTAATTCCATTGACTTGTTGTGCCACATTTAGTCTGTATGCAGGAGCCAGGGCAGGTAGGAAAGCGCAGTTAGGTGTGCAGTAAGAAGGCACCCTCATCCACCCATATTTGCTGTTAGTTTAGGAGCTCTTTCTGCAGACTCTAGGAACCAGAGCAATCAGACAGACTGGATGAAGACTGTATTGATTATAAACCAAAGGATAAGACGTAGGACTAGGTGGAATCTCCTTCTGTACCATATGTTCAGACTACTATAATGAGAAGTTTTAAGATGCCAGGAGTTCTCCTCCATTTTCTGGAATTCTTGGAAAACTCACCTCAAATTCTCTCTTAACTAAAAGTACTTAGTCTAAACTTTCTAGAGTTCATGCCACCATAATCATGGATATCATAAGCAGTGCTCTGTTTCTTTCAATTCATTAATGAATTTTAGCTTTTGAAGTACAAAAGTATCTACTAAGCAGTGAGTTCAGTTCCTTCTGCAGATTTGCTGAAAAGTGTAAAATCACATTACTAAAGAGTCAGAGAAGTGTTGAAGTCTTAGAAATTACTTGCATTTCTATATCTCCATCCTAAACAAGAAGATATACTTTGAGAAAATTGTCTGCCATCTTATCGTTTCTGTTTGAATTTATAAGGTGTGGCATAAATAAGTGGCCGTAAGAAGGGTGAAGCATTTAAAGCAATGAAAATCTTTAAATACGGATCTAGACAAGCCAAAATCATCTGACTTGCAATCGTAAAAACTATTGAGTGCTGCTAAAACAAATGATCTGAAAAAATTAAAAAGTATAGATATGGGGCAGGAAACCAGGCATTGAAATTGTCTTGTGAGGTAACTTACTTGAGTTCTAATTTCCATTAGCAAAACTGAGTGATTGTTACATTTCTACATATTCAGGAGTTGGTAAATATGTTAACATATTTTTTCACAATGCCATGCAAGAATATCCATTTAAAAAGCATTTTATGCATACCCTCTTGTATGATTTCTAGATATAATTTCTTTTTTTCTGTATTGATATCTTCAAATTGAATTAATCAGAACTTAGAATGAAAAGTAAAATAGTTCTGCATTGGATCGTATGGTTTAATAACAAGAATAGAAAAAATAACTTATTTTATTCCACTCTAGCTGTACCAAAATAAATGTCCAGTTTCACAATACCTGCATATATTCAGATTTTCTGAAGTTTAGTTCAGTACAAGGAGCCATTTCAAAATGCAGAGTATTGGTGTAAAAACATTTGCATCAGAGATTAGGATAAGCAGGCCTTTAACATGGCCCCAAAACATTACAGTACCTACAATTTATTTTCCTGTTTTTGGAGCTACTGAGATTACTTTAGGGATGTTGTTAGACATGCACTTAAATTTTATTTCTAGTAATGCTGCTTTCTAATCGGGTGTACAATACAATCTTACAAACACTACAAAGATACATGTCTACATGAGAGTACATTTAATACTGTTGTGCATACACTGTGAAGCAGATGGTATTTTCAGTAAGTTATTCATGAAGGATATGCTTTGCATCATCACTTGAAAGAATTAAGTATCTTGTGTGCTAGTCATATCCTGTTAAAATCCTTTTTCACCCTTTTGTTCTTGGTATAAGTGTCCAATGGAATAAAATTAATCCCCTTAACCATATGTGTTATGCAGCACAGAGATCACAATATGATTTTTTTTTTACTTTTTCAAAGTAACTTTTATGACTTTTTTTTCTGTATATAATTCATGATTTAGTGAGCATATGGTAGTTGAAGTCCTACAACTTTTCTTTTTTGACTAGTTTTAAAATTAATGTCATCCTTTTGATCATCAAAAATCCGTGAGATTCTGAGAGATACTTGAAAATGCCTTATTCCCTAGCAGTGTTTTAAAAAAAATGCTATAAATTGATTTCACATCTTCTAAACATATTGTTGAAGTGAGTAATGTGATAAAGTGAGCTTTATTGCTAACCTCAATATGTGACTTTTAGCAGAAAGAGCAACAATCTGTCTAATGTGGACAACTAAAATACTATAGGTATGTAATATGGTGATTTGAGAAAGCGACACTATCTGGGAGGTTTAGCTAAATAGGAACTTATTTCTGTAGTTGAAAGAAAGTCTTAGAAAACTTTTGTTAGTGCCTTGGGCAAGTTGTCCTCTGGTTGTGAAGTCCACTGCGTTGCCTCCCACTGCATGAATGAACCCAGGTTTCCTTCTGCGAGCTGCACTACCTATGGATCTCTGCCAGAAGTGGCTCTCAACCTGCAGGACCTATTACCTGCAGCAATAACCTAACAAACATAGTCGTTATCATTTCCAAGCAGAAATAACGTGCCCTTTCCAGCTGTTTTATTTGGAATGACGGGTTTCAAGCTCAGTGCCATCCTCCCTAATTAGGAGGCCTTGAAGATCTTAGCCTTGGAGTTGTTCAAGCAAAAGGTGTTCTCCAGCACAAACATATTTTATCTGCAATACAAGTATGCTTTCCTGGTCTAACTGCAGTTAGTTATTATAGAGACATACACATTTAGCTTTGGGCAAACACCATGAGCAGCATTTGTATTCAAGACAATAGGCACTCATCAGTGTAAATTCCTGTCTACTATGCAAGGTGCATCTTTTGATCTTTTAGAAAGAGCTGGAAAATTGGATGGTATTTGCAAAAGTCTTTCAGCTGAGAAATGTCAATAAAGTAATTGTGTTGAGACCAGTACATGGAATTGACTTCTTGGAGGGGCCACAGGGATGGTTACAGGTGCAGGAATGAATTGTGTAGCTCTTGATTACATAGACCAAAGTTCACCAATGAGAAATTGTGCACAGGCTCAGCGTCTCCAGGCTGTACCGCAGTCTCTCATTTGATGTGGCGAATTGGAGTGGAAATACCGGGATACAGTTTTTCACACTTCTTTATGCAGTGTGTATGGAAATGCTTTGTAAATACTTTGCCTTCAGCACACTAGTAAATACGTAAAGGCAACAATGAAGTGTGATTGCACTGTTACGGTTGGTGCATGTTAACAAATGGGAGTAAATGCATAGCATAATGCCTTAACTGAAATGTTCTTTCACAGTCTGGCTCCCCACAAACACTCTTCCTCTGCGGATTTTTGCAAATTTGCAGTGTTTAATGTGCCTCTCCGCAGGTCACTGCTCCCTATCCACACTACTTCCATAAATAAATAGAAATAATTGCCAGTGGTTTAAAATGATTATCATTCATCTAGTGCATGTGTTTGTTGTTAATCCATTAACTTGACAACATTACTATTGTTTTTTTTGTTTTGTTTTTTTTTTAATAAATCTGGAAGAAGCAACCTAATGAGTATACGTAAGTCTTTTCTCCTCCTTCTTAGATGTTGCTACTTTGAATGCAACATTCTTCAAAGTTTATTCTTTTAAGAATCCTATAAAAATGTCAGGATGTTTGTGAAGTACAAACACAAGTGCTGTACTCAGTGCAGTATTGCAGAATTGCCAGGGTAAGCTGATGGTTCATTAAAAGGCTGGTTTTAATATAGCAGAGAAGAATCAAGAAGTGGAAATGAGAAAATAATCCAAATGGAAATACAAGGGGAAAGGAAAAAAAAAGGCTTAAGGGAACATGTAATATCAATGTTTCCTTGATAAGAAGGTGAGCGTATCCTATGTAGGAAGGAGAAAGTGGTAGATTGGTGAGTCCACTGCTAGAAATACAAAATACAGGTTTTCCTGATATCAAATCTTCAATTTTACTGATTGATATGTGTCTTCTATGCTGTTCCTGGAGCAGCCAGCAGCACGTGGAAATGTAACAGTGCTTACTTGAGCTGCAGAAAAGCACTTCAAAATAATCTCTGTTATATCTTCCTGTAATTTTCAGTGAAGTATTTCTCAGGAAAGGGATGCTACAATAGCTATTGAAGATACTGCATTTCTAAAGATGACATCTAACACTTGAGATTGACTGGGGTTTTTTTTGGCAATACAGGGGATCTTTTTAGTTATGGGATGTACCCATTGATTCTTTGAGATTTTCACGTGTGAGTTCTCGAATAGATTTTTTTCATGTTTTTATTTTGGTTTCTGTAAGTATTAAGCAAAGATAAGGGTTAAGGAATAGCAAAAACCAGAACATGGGTATTGTTTTACAATACTTGGTGATTTCAAAGCACGGGACAGTGACATAAGAATATATGTAGGGACATATCAGATTAGACCAAATGTTCAGCCAGTTCATATCTTGACTAAACCAGATTAATAATAGAGTATTGACAGCCTAGGGAACAATGTAAGCTGAAAGCAGCATTGCACAGAAATTTTCCCAGGATTTCCTGCACCATAATGGTAGGTTTGTATTTCATGATTCCCAGATGGGCTTTTTTCCCATTAATTTGTCCAGTCAGTTTTGGAACCTTTGTAAAAAGTTTACAAAGAGTTCCTTACCTTATTTTCATGTTATGTGAGACAAGTTATGTCTCCCTTCCTTTCTTCCTTCCTTTTTTTGGGTTGTTTGTTGTTGTTGTTTGGTTTAATCGTAACTCATTCCCTTGCTCCGTGTATCAGAAAAGAGAATGAATGGTCTATATGCACCTTCTCCAGACTGCTGAGAATTTAATAGACCTCTCTTATATATCTGTCCTCTGTTTGCCTCTCATCCAGGCTGGAGCATCCTTGACTGTTTTATAGTTCCAGATGCAGAAAACTTCTAAAGAAGCCTAATATGTTAAGTGCAGTTTAATAATCCAAAAAGTCAAACTGCATATTTTAAGCAGCTGAATAGAAAAAGGTGTCTGTGGACTCTCTAGGGTTCTCCTGGGCCTTAGCCGATTTTGCTCATTTGAAGTTTACTCAATACTTTGTTGCTCATTTAGGAAGCATATACATCTTTGAGTCTATCCTTTGTAATTCTTCCCAGAAATATAGGTTTGATAGTAAGAAACAGTGCATCTAAATGATTTAAATGTAATCTTTCTGGTAATTAAAAAAAAAAAATCAAGAGTCCCTTAACCGTGCTCTTCGACACGCACCTTTCCAAATAGGGCAAGATCACCTTACATACATTGAAGTTTATTAACTGACCGTGACAGGCACGCTCCTCCCCACCCTGAAGATCGGGGCTCGTAACATGGCGATCACCGGCTTTTCGTGCCTCATTTTTGCGCCTCTCGTGCTCCGCCGTGCCCCCAGGCCCGCACACCCTCGGCAGGGGGAGCAGGCGGGGCGGAGCCTCCCGGCCGCCTGGCAGCGCCCGCAGCCAGTGAGGCGCCTGCGCTCGGAGAAGCTTCTGGATCGTGGCTGGTGATGGGCACGGCGCAGATCCGACCCCGGGCATAAATGGGCGCCGCCGGAGACCCCCTTGGAGTCGTCTTCTTAGAGCGTTGGGTCTGTGTTTGAAACCTCTCCCCTGGGGTTGGGACGCCGCCTGAGGAAGCCTCCCGGGATGGAGTGTCCTCGCCTCCTTCGGGTGAGTGATTTTCTTCTGGATATCCTTGAGTGGGCCCTCACCCCCCAGCCTGGGGTAAGCGATTGCACCCTCTGGGTACCCACGGGAGGGAGAGAGTTTTCCCCCTTGTGAGTGTGTGTGCGCACTGTAGGTCATCGTTGTGTGTACTGGCGTGTAGTAACAATGCCCTGCCTGACTGACACCTTGAACCTGTTACTTGTTAAATGTTATTGGAGTATTGATTGATTTCGGTTTACCCCTGTTTCTCATTGGTTTCTGTTGTGCGGTTTTGGTTGTTCTGTGCAATAAAGTTTTTTTTTGAGTTTGTCCTTAGTTTTGGTTGGTCTTAGCGTAGCTCTGTGGCGCTGAGATGGTATGCTGTTAACAGTGACACTTCCTAACTTGATGTTACTGACAGGGGCTTTATTAATTCGATTGTTCAGACTTGATTTTTGGAAATTTTTTGCTGCGTTTGTGTGAAAATGTAAAGGGAAATTAACGATGAGAATAGGAGGAGTGAAAAAATGGACTTCATTGGTGTTTAAGGTTTGGGGTTGTTTTACAAGATGGAGTAAAGCAGAATTAGGGAGAATACATTTCTTGGCAGATGTCACACAGGATTTACCATTTCCTGACGCCTAGCTTTGTGCTGAATCTTGTAAAACAAATACTAGTTAGCTCTCAGTTAGCAATTTTGAGCTGGATTTCAAATACACTGTTGCCGACTCTTTCTATATATAATCTTACAGTTTTATGGATTGTGTGGAAGCCCAAACTATGGGAAGGTGAGAAATAGTTAGTCATTCTGCAGTTCTCATCTTGCTGTGATTCCTTACCGCAACACATCCTTCTCGGGTGTGCAGTAGAAGAAACAGCATTAACACCCTCTCCCAGCTGGAGAGTTTAGCCAGATCCACACCTTCTCTGAATGATGCTTCTTTGATACTAAGTAATTGTTGCATGGACAATTATGGACAGACTATTTGTTTAAGAAAAACCACTTTGGACCTCGGCATATGGTAATACTTGTGTTGGGAATGAAATCACCCAGACGGTTGGTTGCTGTCTGGATAGGAGTCTGCATTTCAAGGGCCTTTGCAATGGTATTGTTAGATTGGCCAAGACTCCCCAAACCACTCTTCTACTGTCTTGTGGTGCTACTTGACCACTCCAGTGCGTGCATCGTCCATTTTCAGGGTCTATCTTAAATGACATAGAAAAACATCTCCTAACCGTCTTAAAAGTATGTGCAAAAGACTGTCCTACAGAAGTGTTTCTGCATCTGCAGCAAGTTTCTACAGGCTATTTTTCAAGTGGCTTACCTAGGTACCATTTGGTCAGTTCCCCAGTAGGAGCTGACTGGGACACTCAGGACATTAATCAAGACATTTAAGGTCACAAATTGAACAAGGCGTGGCAGGAGCTGCCTGGGGGAATCTCTACAACTCTGTAATTCTCACCTGGACAGCTCCTGTAACTGTAGCTCCTCAGTAAAATAATTAATGGTGACAGAAGGTGGCTCGAAGTTCAGTCAGTCACTTAGCTTCAAGTCAGTCCCTTGTCTCCAGCCAGTCCATTAGCTCATCTGTGCAGAAGACAGACCAGGGAAATCCTGGGCCAGTTCAAGTAAATTCATTACTGGGTGTGCACACGGGCACAGCCATGATATCCAGCTACATCACAGTTGCAACTGTGGACAAACTTGAGCTTCATACTTGGAGTTTACCTTCCATAGCCTGTGCCACAGAAGAAAAACAGGGGAGGTGTCTCAGCTGGAACGGACAGGGAAAGACAACAATCATAGTCTTTCCTGCCTGCCCCCAAACTCTATTACCTCCTGCAAACTGTTACGTAATAGTTGCAACCAAAGTGCCCCTCCACCCAAAAAAACCCAAAATATTTTGCCTTCTTCCACTTACTAATGTGACAGTATTTCTATCCTTAGTGGCTGTAAAAAGTCTCAATATTGCACCAAATTCTTGCTTTAGGACCCTGTGACATAAGGAAAAATTCTGAATACCTGATAATATTGGCACTGGCATTATTGGAGGTCTGTTTTCAAGTTCAGGGCATTAACTAGGTAATGGCCTGCTGTTCTTTTTGCTAAACTATGTGAGTTTTGCCACCTATCAGTACTAGGAGTGGGCCTAGTGGGTATAGAAAACTGGTGTGAGAAACAGCAGTGAAGTCTTTTACTGTTATTATGTCATTAAAAGCATGCCTCCTGGTTTGTCTTTAAAATAGAATTTGGATTAAAATACCCACACAACATCACTCAGAAAACCTCATAGTATATCTCTCTCACTAGTGAGAGCTGACAGTGACACAGTTCTCAGGTCAATCACCAGTCTGTCTGGTTTGCTTTCATAAATTTAAAATACCCCCAAAGAGCCCTACAACAGTTAGACCTACTCTTGCGTGTCGTCTTGTGTTAGTGAGAATATTTCAACCATCAAATGAGGCTTCATTTTGAATCATCTACCTGGACCAACAGCTTGACATCTAAAATGAAATGTTGTCCCATCAGAATAAATAATTTAAAAATGTATCATTCAGTTTCTAATGTCATGATTTTAAAATTGAAGTATAGGGTCAGCACTGTTTCAGAGAGCTCCTTTTTTTTTTTTTTTTTTTTCCTGTGACTTTTACTAGCCCAGATAGGTTGACACTTATATTGTTATTATTATACTTCAGCAATGCCACTGGATGTTTCTTTCCCACCTCTACCATTCCTGCAAATAAAAAAAAAAAAATCAGTTTTATTGAAGTGTTGCACATTATTTTGTCCTTGCCTGCCAGTCTTTCAGTAATGTACAAAATGTCAATGTGGCTCCTTTAAAGTTCTTGCGGAGGTGGTGCACTTTGAAATACATTCTTCTAGATGATTGTCTCCCTGCTGAAATTTGAACCCCGTTTTATCTGGGATTTTATTAAAACCTCCGAATTCCCATTTCCTTAAGGATGCTACTTAAAGTGACAGTTCTTTTAGATTGGTGACAAGATGCCACAGATGGAATATTTGGTATCTCAAAAAATATTTTGCAAACCTTTTACCCCTCTGGGAATGTTAGCTCCTGATTACTATGCTGAGCTTCAGAAACAGCTAGTAACATGCCACAGCTGAATTATTCTCAGACATGAGTGATGGTTAAGTGTGTGCTTTGCTGTCAACAATTTTAGTTGACACAGTAACTTTTTTTTTTAATCTGAGCAAAATTTAAGTTTAACATAACCTGGGAAGTTGACCCCTTCCTAGTTGACAGATATGCCTGGGAAATGCTGTAGCTTGTATGTAAGAGAAAGAACACAAAGACTGCAAATGAATAGGAATATAAATTGATATGAACTACCACATGTTTGCGTAGATTAAGAGTATGTCTGTGATATAGATATAAGCAATTAACTATGTCTCTCAGTTTCTGGTCCAAAGGCCTGTATAGATTTGTCTTTTTTGTTTTGCTTTGTGTTTTGTCTGACCAGTCTCCTCCTATTTTTTTAATAGATTATTCCAGTCTTGCTGCTGTGTCACTAATTGGTTTTGTTGCTGAAGTAGCATGATCTAAAAGTAAAACATTCTGTACGTGAAACAAGGACCTCTCACATATGTTTCACTATTGCTGGGGACATATTCTCTAACATTTTTTTTAAACCTGTACAAACCTTTACTTTAATTGCCAAAATCTTTTGAATTAGTGCAAAATATATTCACTGGTATGTAGGGCTTTTTCTGTGATTGATTTTAAGTCTTCTAATGACTTGTGGTATAGAGGTATTAAATCTTGGTGGCCCAGTTACACAAATTTTATACAGAATGTTTCTGGAGTGTCCCACATGTCATAACTTGGCTTGTAATTTGTAACAAAGAGGTTCAAGCTCACTGCCTGCAGCCAGAATGCCTTGCATTTGGTCCCTTCCTCCACACCTACTCTGTATCATCAGGGCCCTCGTGTGCCATCCTTCTAACTCACTAGGTTTTCTCCTGCAGCAGTGCAGTATCTCCTCATTTCCAGCCTCTCACTCCTGCACTGGCGGTGCTTGTTCCTTCACGAAGGCTAGCAGCACCACGTATGCATCCATCCCCACAATTTACACCCCTTTGTTTTCCACCCTCCCCACCTATTTCAGAGGTCGTCTTTGCTCCCATATTGGGATGTTGGCAAAACTCCAGCGTGCCTCCTGATGGCAGCTTCCCCTGACACAAATTCCTGAGTCTCCCTTACCCAGGACATCTGGAAATCTCCTATTCCCCACCTCCCTGGTGATGGTGGCCACACACGGTAGGCTTTCAGTGTTCATGCAACAGAAGGAAAAAGGGTTTTATTTGGACAACTCCGTCTTTTCTGTGACTGTTCCCCTCTTTTGTCCATTGGGAAGGGGAGACCAAAGCCTGCATTAGTGCCTTACTTCTAGTTTTAACCAAGACACGGTTTTCCTTACTGAATGGAACTTTTCTCTAAGCAAAGATCATTGACAAGACTCACATTACAGATACAAAATTTAACATATAACTGATAATTCTCTACAGTAACTTCTTAACAGTCATGGAAATACCAGAAATGTGAGCAGAAGTGGGGGCTTTATTTTCTACCTATGCATATTTTGGTTAAGCTGTTTTCACTGACTAACATCATGTGAGTAATAATATTTGAATGAAATTGCAGTTGTTTTTCATAAAGAAATGGTAGAAAGTCTGGTCTGGATTGAACAGCCAGAAGAAGAGACAGAGTAGATTAAAACTGTATGAAGCAGAAATCCATATAGGGTGACAGGAATTGATCAGACACTTATTGCCAGAAACATAAACATGAAAATGGCTCCCACAAACACATCTATACTTGCAAATACACCAAAGCTAATATGTCAGCATATAGTACAGAACAAACTTTTTTTTTTTTAATTGGTGGAAGGGCAGTTGTTCAGAATACAGATTATCTGAAAGTGCAATAAAGACATTTTTCCAAAGCTAATCTAATCTTAAATTGACAGCAGTGTGCAACTGTACTGCATAAAGGTAGCCACTGCAGAAACGCTGAAGCTGGCAACATCTCAGACTCTGGAATCATGGAATATAACTTAGAATTAAGTAATTTAAAAGCAATGCAGCTGCATTTGTATGATGCCGTATCCAACTGTCTTCCTGCTGAGAAATGTTCTGTCTTAGGTGTAATGTTGCGTTTCTGTTAGGACATGTGCATCATGCTGAGCTGCCTCATGCAGACACAGGACCTTGGTCAGCATTACTTCAGGACCTCAGTGATCTGCAGTGTGGTGGAAGGATGCCCTGTGGAGTCCCTTGCTTGCACATAAGAAGAGTGCTTTCTCTGACTCTCCAGAAAAAGATGTGTTTATCAAGTGTGCCACTGAGAAGTCTGTGCGATAATGACTTCCCTTGACTTTCATGTTTATGATGAATTATAAGTTATCAATATTCTCAACAGTTAATTGCTGTTAAGAATCTCTGAGTCATGTAAATCTGCAAAGAGACTTGTTTTCTGTGCTCCATTAGAACGTCCATCTTTGAGCTACATTTTGGCAAGACTTCTTGAAGCTGAGAATTGCAGTATTTTTCACTTACAGGACAATGTCCTGTGGGGAGACATCAGTAACATAAATACTGTGCAGGGAAAAAAATTAAAATGTAATTGTTGCTCCTCATGTTGATATTAAGCTTTGCATTTGTCTTCTCCCCTCTAATTCTCAATTTCAAATTTTTGTGCCTGTCACCAAGCATACAATGTACAGAGTCTTGTAACACAACAAACTGGCATGTGAATTGAGTTGTGCAGAGAGCCGGGCTGTTGTGCTGGGAGAGCTGTTCCTGAAGGACACACCAATTTGTGCATTGTGGTTGTATGTAATTCTGCCATGACTAGACAGATGGGTGGCTGTAAACGAAGTATCTTCCTATTCCCTCTGAGACGTGTGCAGTAATGTCCTCCTTTAGATGTTCTGTCATGGCAGTGCACACAGTTAGCTACAGAATATTAGTTACTCTGCAGGATGCAAATCAACATCTTTCTGTAAGTGTAGTAAAGGCACAAACCAATCAAATGGTATCAAGATACCAGATTTTCACATATACCCAACTCTGATTAGTGATTTGGTTGCTCACCAGCTGAGTCAGGGGAAGACAGTATAATGAATGGACAGTCTTATGTTTATTTGTAATGAACCAGAATTTAATGTTTTCATCTCCTTGCCCATTTAAATGCAAAAGAGCACATTTCACTTTGTAATGAACCACATACACTGATGTACAACTTCACTGAAATATCAATTTCTTCCAAAGCTTCTCATTGAGATGTAATAGCTTCACAGTGGAGACTGACATTGTGGTTAAACACCAGTAAGGATCTAAGTGAGAAGTAGACTCTTCTTTAATGTCCTTTATATACAAAAGAGAAATACATCCTGCTGTTAAATTTAATACTTTTTCAGCCTGGAGGATTTCCCTGAAATTCTTTGACCTTAGCTACACCAATAGATGTCTGACTATCTGTTAAGAGCTTGCTGGGTGGATTGCTTTAATTAAACAATAGATGGGTTTGATTAAACACCTTAATCTGGTATGTGCATATGAAGAAAGACCTGACCTCTGCCAAGGATCATCAATAGACTGAGGATCTGTCGTTTTGTTCTTAGATGTGAAGTCTAACTCATTACTTTTGCAAAATCCTGCTTTGAATCTGAATGCCCAGTGAGTGCCTTGCGCCCCTGAGAATCAGGCTCTAAACTGGGATCTGAAACTCCAGGACAAGACATGCTTTGGAAGCTCAGAAGACCTTCGACAGTCTCTGTAAAATGTCTATCTTTCTCAGTCATGGTGCACCATGTGGCAATTCTGTTCACACTTATTTTATTGTGAGCCATGTTGTGGAAAGATCTAGATCATCCTTCTTTCATCGCTTCTGTCTGGAGCAGTTAGTCATCTCACATTTCTCAGACAGAATAAAATTAATAGCCCTCTGAGGGAGTCCATTTCTTTCTATTGATTCTAAGGTAGCATAGGGATGACCAGCTAGATGACGGTGTCTGAAAGCTTGTTGTGTGAATTAGTGTTCCATAACCTTACCCTTAAATACAGCAAAACCTTCTAATGATTACAGTCTGTGTCTTCATAATCTACTTTCTGTTAGCATTTCATGCAACAGAAATACATATATTCTAAAGCTTGGGTATGGCTTTTGGAAGGACTAAGTCACCAGCAATTTTTAAATCCTAATATGAGTTCGTAACTCTTCACATACACTTTTTTCACTGCATTCAGGCGGTACCCGTACCCATAAACAGAGCTTCCTCTCGCCTACTCCTAGATAACAGTTCTGTATGTTCAGATTTGCTTTATTTTAAGCTTTCTCTTGATACATGATGAAGCCCCACAAATCTGCATCCAAATCTTAAATTTATTGCATGCAATTTATTGCCCTTAGAGAAGACAGACAATATTATGTTGTTAACAATCCACTTTTGCATTTCCACAAGAACTTGCTGATGAGCCTTGATGCTACTGTAAAAGTAGGAGAGAGAAAATATATCCATAGCATTTAAAATGAAAAGGCCTTTGAGAAAATGAGTCTTTATGCCAGGAATGATCTTGAGTGTTGGCTCGATATTTCTGGAAAGCCAGAAAACTGATCTCCATATCAAAGTCAGATAGAGACCTTTTACAGCAATCCAAGCCAAATTTTAAGACACTTCAGGGATTCTGAGAGTGGATTAAGCAGTTCATGTAGATATCCCTACTATACTCTGCTGTCACAGTTGGAAATATTTGATTGTGTTACTCATGGTAGATTTCGGAGTGACTGTGTTTTCCAAGCATTTTTTCAGTCATTTAGGAACAAGTCTGTTAGAGTTGTGGCTTTTTTGTTTTGCTTTTGTTTATTTGTTCGTTTGTTTCATACCTACATTGCAGCAAACTTGCATTTGTTTTGGAAGAATTTTCTGTTCTGTGATTAAGTAGACCTGTCTTTGGAGCGCAAGTGTTCCTTTCAACGAATTATTTATTCTTCTACTTAGGGCAGTAGTTACGAGTGTCCAGTGGGGGAACTATTGAAGGGTTGACTTTAGCATTACCCTACTTGAACTCAAGCCTGTTGTATTACTGCAACACTGAAAAATTTCTCACCATCTGTTAAGTTCCTTCTGAGATTTCTGACTTGAGAGTTCTTGAAAGGGAATAAAGCTCAGCCTGGCCCCAAGCTTCTTCCAACATAGATAACACTGAAAGCAGTTTAGTAACTTAGACATTACTATCACTTTGTGTTGGGTTTTCTCCTCTAAAAAAAAAGAAAAAACCCACCCTCAAATCCAGATTTTTATTGTAAAGAAGCATTGCCTTCTCACATTCTTTTTCATTCTTGTGCTGTCATCTCTAGAACATTTATTCAGCTCTAGGAAGGTCTCAAAAGCAGGAATGCTAAAACAGAAGCACCTGCAAGAGTTCTCTTCAGGAATGAATCGTCTCTGCTGATAACAGAGATTCTCACTCAGTCTGTGCAGAAATTGATGTAATCATGGCAAACCCAAATATGCACTAGTAAGATTAGAATCATATACAGTTCTTCATTTCTGCAAGGATCCACTGGATGTGGCCATTTTGTACCACCTCAGTGTTCATTTTGTGAGCGTAAAGTCAATGTGAATTACTACTTTGAACCAAATTACGTTTATTTCCATTCAGTTTGAAGATGGGTAAATAGCCTCACACAATTTTTAAATATGTTGCTTCTAGTATAGCTAGCATACATTGGCTATGTCTAGGTGTAATAACCAGGGTAAAAGTAGCGAGTCATCCTGTAATTCTTTGTTTAATTCTTTAAATGCACATAGGCTGGTAGTGGGTATACCACACTGAATTCATCGGTACAGCCTTTGCATTAATTTCTCTTGCCTGACAGCAGCTTCATTCTCTTGCTTGGGCTTTGGCCAACTCAAATTAACTACTTAGACTGAAGCATGTTATTACAAGGATTGTGCCGGATCTGCATAGTATTGGCAAGTTTTTGGAGAAAGCCTTGTGCCCCAGAGGTCTAACATGTCTAGCCAATTTGGAGTGACTGTTAGAACCCCATTCCTGTTCCCTACAACCATTCATTCTGACTGTAATTCAAAAAAAGCTCTTACTCTGCCAAAAAGAAAAAAGTTGGAACAGCCTCATGTCTCTTCCTTTGAGTGTCAGTATATTATGAATAGATGTCATATATATATGACATCTATATATAAAAATATATATATATTAAAATCAGTTAAAGTATTATGGCAAGCTCAATTTTGTATCCAGATGACTGACTGACACTGTATTTGTGAAACATGATTTCTGAGCTTTTAAGTTCAAGTCAGGTCACTTCCATTAGTGAATTCAGAACAAAAGTTTCACTAGCATTGGTTATTTCACGGAAAACTTTTTAAATTATGACAGGCAGGTGGCTGGTCACTTCATCAGTTCCTCTGATGCTTTTCTACTGAAGGCTTTGATAACTGCTAATCCAACAAAGGTTTACCTCTGTATTTAAAGTCAGCTTCTCGTTTTCTCAGAAACCACCAGATGCTGCTTTGATCCCCTTTTGCACCTCTTGTCTTTTAGTCTTATTTAAAATTACTGTGTCTGTTTCGGAGTTTTTTTAAACATGCTTGTATCTGCTCTTTTGTGGCTCATCAGAAAAACCTGCTCATAATTTTATCTTCTTAAAAATAAATTCTGTGTCTCTTACCAGCATTTCCCTTTCTTGATGTGAGAAGCTAGCTAGTAATTAGAGTCCCGAGGATCCTTTGTGTTAGAAAAGAAAATGACAATAAGGTTGAATCCCTCTTTGTACTTCCTTTGTGAAATAAATAGGGTTGTGTCAAAGTACTGTTCCTGAAGCACAGTATGGTAAGGAGATATGCTTTTATTCGCAGATTCAGTTCTTCCACCCGACTGCTTTATTGCCTGCTGCCTCTGCTTCTTTCTGCATTTTGTTTAATCACCCTGCCTTGGAAATAGGCAGGCCTTTGTGCAACCCAGCAGAACTGTCGAAACACCATGCCCACGTCTGCCTGGTGTGGGCCTTTGGGCAGGGGCATGGCTTGGGTTTGTCTGTCCTGAAACTCCTGCTTTGACAATCTCCTTCCCTGGAGATGCTCAGAGGCTGCCTGGCCATCTGGGGAACAGAGTGTTGGCAACAGCCTCCCACTTCCAAGTGATTTAGCCAAAGCATAACCTATTAATACTTGCTAGTTGACAAGGTAAGTGGAAGTGCTTCATGCATTTGGTAGCAAGGGTTTGGCATAAACTTCTGCTTTGTCTTGGGCAATGTCTGTTTTGAAGGAGGAGAGGGGTGGTAGGGCAGGGTACAGAAAAGCCCTGCATTCAAGGCTGTCAGGCAAACCCACCTGCTACTTTTACTTTGTCATTTACTCTGGCTAATTAACATCCATGAAGAAAAAGGTTATTTCATATGCAACACCAATGTTTTGTGGTGAATCACTTGTTGAAATAGAAGGAGAAGGAAGATGAAGAGGACATCTGAGAAACAGAGGTGGGGTTGGGTAAGATGACCTGCAGAGGTCCCCTCCAACCTCCACCAATCTCTGATTCTGTGATTGTGAATAAACTCTGCACAGAAACTTCCAGATGGGAAATGTCGTGGCCCTCAGGTGTCCACATAAAAAGTGGAACTAGATCCACATCTCCAGCCAATGGCCCAGTGAAGATCTAATTGCTGTCTGTAAAACACTGCCTTCCTCCTTGTTGACAATAGTGGAAATGTCCCGACTAGCTCTCTGCTAACACTTCACTTTGATTGTATGACTGTCCCTTGATCCCCAGGTATAGATGTAGGTATTGGAGCAGAATGGTTTGCATGAATTTGAAGGGATATCTGATTTTAAAAGACATGTATGTTTGAAGGTTTCCAATTACAGACTAGAACAAAGGACCTAGAAGTTGTCTGTATTAATTAATCTTATTATTTTGATCTGATGACTAAAGAAACACATCTCCATCCCTTCCTTCAGAACTGAACTTTTTTCTGCTAGAGCACTTTTCATTGTATTCTACGGATTTTGGTATTAAGAAATTGTCTTAATCAGTTTGAGTATTGGAACAAAAGAAAGGCAGTTGCTAAAATCTGAACTGTACAATAAAAATATGTTCTACCTTCAATAGACAATTTAGAGTATAAATTTATAGAGAGTTTGATAAAGTCATAGCATGAATTTCTGTTTCATAATACCCCTATCTGAATAATTTGGGAATAGAAATTGTAAGTCATACAAATTTTTCTCTATCTGTAGACAATATTTAGGCCTTGAAAGTAGAGCAAGAAAGGAAACAATTTTTTCACTCTAAGACACCTCTGGTATTTCCGAGCTTTTCCCAGTACTGTCCTGGAGTAAACTCAGTATCTTTTGGAATGAAATCAAGAGTA
The DNA here is from genome assembly GCF_047370975.1 of Nipponia nippon. NCBI lineage: Eukaryota > Metazoa > Chordata > Aves > Pelecaniformes > Threskiornithidae > Nipponia > Nipponia nippon. Next base: position 75,928,636 of record NW_028262336.1, on the reverse strand, counting down.
TAAAGAGGAAGTTATACATCTGAATCAGGCAGAACAACAGTGTGAACCTGCCTGTCAAACATCACTTACGAGCTTTGTGACCACCTGCTTACCGGACGTAGGAAGGTGGGTGCCTGTGTATACGTGCTCCCTTTCACAGATGATGGCCAGTAATTCCATCTTTGCTAAAAGCAATGCCACTTTTCCCTGGTAAATTTCTGAGAATGAGAAATAACTTTGTCTGAAAATTCCAACCGCCTTCATCTGCAATATTTTTCTTTGAAAATACAAACCTAATTTACCATAGAAAAATGGAGATCCATGCTTTTATCTTTGCTGCTTTTAAATACATTTTAAGTATCAGTTTCACATGTTACTACCTGAAAGAAACACAAAACCAAACCCAACTTTTTCAGACCCTCTTCTGTAACTGCTCCTGTCTTTCACTGTGTTTTTAGTCAGTTGTTCTGTTTCCATGGAGCTGTATGAATTAGTAGAGATCTGGGTAGGGAAACAGGAAAAAAGGCACAAAACTAGAATGCATTTTTTCAAAAGAAAAACACTGTGTTTTCTTTCACTATCAGGAATGTAAAAATGGGCACATTTTGAGTGTTTTGAAAGTTTCAGTTACTCTTCAGGCAGGAGTATCATTACTGGAGCACTTCAGCAGAGCTCTTTTTTCCCGGTTGAATTGCAAGCGTTCAGCAGATTATGGCAGCTGCAACAGGGTTTAGATTTCATCCCTTCTTTTCTTGAGAGCAAAATAATTCCCTTTCAGTGAAAAAAGCATTAACAATACTTCTCTGTATTTGTGGTGTTTTTATCATCTTTTTCTGGTTGAGGTCACTGTTTGTAACACAAGATTTTCCTTGTTCAGGTATGCTGTGGTGTGATCACAGTGAAAAGATTCATCAATCAATCAATCTCTGTATGCCTATACAATGACTCATCAGTTAATCAGTGTGCTAATTTAATTGCTACTTGCCCCTTGCCAGGTCGGTAAAGATGCCATTGTGGTCCCCATAAATTAAAAATAGTATTGTGCTAATGTAATATCAGTTGTAATTAATTATTCATAAATTCTTTTTATGTGATTATTCTTTTGACTGTGATGTAAATGATATTTAAACCCTAGGCTCTATTTTTGGAAAACTTCAATGGCAAAGCAAGAACTGCCATTTAATCTGAGGTGAATTGAACCTCTAAAGAATAAAGGGAGAAACTAAAAGGAACTGTGATCCACATCCTATTCTTTTCTTCAGGTCCATGGACCATTACATAGTGAAAAGGTTAACAATTTGCCTTTAGAATAACAAGCTTCAGATTGTTCTGCTTTTAAAAATGTATTTGTTATCTTCTCGAGTGCTGGAAGCTACCTAGCTGACTTTGCTATCATTATAACCTTCAAATAATACTGAGACATAAACAAAAACCAAAAGGTGGGAGTTGTACCCATTAAAAATAATTCAGGACAGAGTAACTTCAGCTAACTAGAGATGACAAAGTAAGATTTTCTGTCTGTGGAGTTTAGTACTTTGCAGTGGTTTTCTGCTGATTGTAGTAGCAATATCCCTTGTAGCAAGGTAGGCCTCTCCCTGCTACCCCTACACTTCCACACACAGAGGATGCAAAGAGACTTTGGGGTATTTCAGTACTAACACTTACATAAAGGAGGGACACACAATCTCTCTGTAATTCTGGGGTCTGCCATGCTAGGAGGTACCGGAGTTATTCAGGGTGAAAACTGATCAGGATCCTTCATTAGTGTGGACAATGTGGATCATTTCTTGAGCAGCATTAAGATTTGCTGCAGAATAGATCCCTTGACCCTGAATCCCAAGCTGTAGTATAGCTCTGCCTTCCAGTTCCTTTCTCCTTTTTCATTATATTCCTCCAGGAAAAATGCCCAAATTTTTACCCAAAACCATCAAATGTCAGCTGCTCAAAGTGGTGCATTGTAATTGCATTCACTTCTTTAGTCTTCCTAGTTTCTGGAGAATTGTATCAGAAATCCAGGTTGGTGGAAAGCACAAGGTGCTTCAGCAGAAGTATTGACATGATACAAGTAATGCAGAAAAATGGCCACTAGATAGAGTAGCCCAAAAAGAGCTGAACAAAGGAAGATGGCAGAAGATTTCCAGCTGCTACTGAAATTTAGTTTTGCCAGCTCTCTTAAGGTGACTATCCATAGCATTCTCACTACATTAGGATCAGTGAAGACCGCATAGTCTGAACCCAAGGAATATACTTTTTCTAAGAGCTGGCAAATATTCTAACCAATATAATAAAATAGAATCTCTCCTGGGGGAACCACCAGACCTGGAATGGGTGAATTATTTTCGTGAGGAATCTGCAAAATCTTATTTATTTCTGCTGCTTTGGGTTGCTATGATAAATACATGCTGTTTTTTAAAGAAAATGAGTAATATAATATGTTATAGAGAAAAAAAAAAGACGTTTTCTTTTTTGATTAAAAACAATACATCACATTTGGCCTGCACTGCCCCAAAGTGCAATTGCAGGCACTTCACACAGTCTCTCTTCGATTAGGAGGACTACATCCCTTCCCATCAGCAACATGAGAACAGTGGGGTTTTGGTTTTTCTCCTTACAACTGTTAAAAAGGAGATGAACTCTAAAGGGAAAAAAATATAATCACCAGCACTGGAATCTTGCCAGGATGCTGGACCTTATTTCCTTAAATTCCTGAAAAAAAGTGTTACGGGACCTTCTAATTACAAGCAGTCAGGACCACAGTTCCATATCTGACATGAAAGACTCTGCCTCCAGAAACACAGAACATCACTCGGGGCATTTTGCTCAGAACTGACTCAAAAATGCCATCTAATGACTCGTATTTTGTGTTGTGTTGGTTTTTTTTAAATTTTGCTTTGTACCTGGAGCTTGTCGCAACATCTTAATAACCAACATCTGTACATTTTACAACACTGTTCTACAGTTAGTAGAACAAGATCAGCCAGGACATACAATCCAGTCTATACTCCTTACCACCATTTTGTAACAGAAGTGTGTGGGAAATGTAGGACAATATTTTCATCTTTGTTCATGTGATAAGAAATAGGATGGAAATGGTATTTTAATTGCAGGGAGTTTTAAAAGCATTCATATATGATAAACAGTTACAAATTCAGCAGAAAAGAACTGTAAATTAGAAAGCAATGTCCCCTCATACTATCCTGGCTATAAAACGTGTCAGAGACTGTGTTTTACAACTCACTGAGAAAAGATATATCCATATTCCAGTTTGTGACGAAGCTAATCAACATCTATCAATGAAAAAAATTACTCCACGTGAAATTTGAATTTCCTCATCATGTTGGCAAAACAAGCCCTGTTACTCTTGCGCAAAAAGAATTCACTGGCATTTTCAAAGAGGAGGACGATAAACTCCAAAAAAAATGAAGTGAAAAAGGAAATTGAATGGGCTTGCTCTCATAGAATTATTTTTAAAACATACATCAAATAGTTGATGAAGGTAGAATAAATAGATTATGGTTCGTGTGCCAGTTTAATGAAGTAACTTTGTATATTCCTTAAGTTGAGGTGTCTAGGTGGAAGGAAGCATGAATATGTGAAAATCTTCCCCTCCCAAACTATGACCAGTTCTAGTTTTTACTTTCAGAAGGGAGAATTGGTAATAGAATATCAATTGTAGAAAGCGTAGAAAATATCTTTATTCACATACTAACTAATTAGAAAGAACCCACAAAAGTTATTAGCTAGAATGTATATGCCTAATTTTTAATTTATCTCACTCCCATTTATGTACAGAGGATGTGGTAAAATCAGTGATCTGCATGGGTAAATGAAATCAACATGAACACATTGGAACAGACTGCCCAGGAAAGTGGTGCGATCACAGGCCCTGGAAGTAGTAAAAAAAAACGTGGATGTGGTGCTTAGGGACATGGTTTAGAGGTGGACCAGGCAGTTAAGTTAACAGGTTGGACCCGATGATCTCAGAGGTCCTTTCCAACCTTAGCGATTCTGTGGTTCTATGTTGACTTCATCGACGTGAAAACCAAATCAACATCAGCGCTGCTTAGTGAAATAATTTGGGTATTACTTTGATTTCTCAGGTTGTTTTCCATTTTAGAAATCATGCTGTGCAGTCTTTCCTTTTCTAAAATTCCTGTCAAGCAGTTAACTTTATAAAATTAAAAATCCCAGCTAGTCGATGTGTGGAGAGAGGGAGGTGGGCATCTCCATTATTTTCCTGTGTTAAGGAGGAGTGTCCAGAAGGAGTTTCCTTTCTTCATATGAGGAATCTAACGATTTTAAACCTGTATTTATTCTGCCTCATCTACCACTGAGTTTAGCTTAAGCCTGGCTTGTCTTTGATGTACAGTAAGACAGCTCCTATGCACTGTAAGGCAATAACAACATAAGGCTGTATAATAACCATTTTATATAAGAGTTGCACCACTTTTGGACAACTGGTTTAAGTCAGCTGAGGTAAGAATATTGTTATGTCCAGTGAGATTAAAGGCTGTGTGATTGTCTTGAATAACTTGGGTTTTTTGTCTGGTGCTCAGTGCAGTGAGAGCCTTTTTGAAGTGATGTTGAAGCACAGTGGACATAAGTACCCTTAAAAACCAGTCACATAATCTTTGACCTCAGAATTTAGGAGGATCCAGCCCCTAACTTTGTTACACGAAAGTTCCTTTAAAGAAGCTTGCATGTGTGAAAATAGGACAGAATAAGACATACTTTTATCTGCATTTAATAGTTATTTTTGGCAGAAATTCACCTGTAGCAGTGTGGTTATCCAGGCAAATTCTTGTCTGTTTGTGTCAGCTAAATTGAGCTTATATTCTTTTTTGTGGGGATGTCAAGCTGAAAGCAGGTCAGGACAGACGTATTCACAGATGTACTTCTCAAAGTTTCGGGATATATGTAGGTGGCCTCCTATGAGGGAGACCAAAATTTAACAAATTAGTAACAGATGAATAGGAAAAGTGGCATTCAATAGAAATACAATTATGTGTTGTGCAAAAATTTTAATAATCTGGAAGAAGAAACCTGGCAGCATGATGTTATAGAGTAATACCAAGTGCCTTGGTACACTTACTTGAAGTAAGGGTTGTTGTTATTACTACATTGATAACTTTTAAACAAACAGACTATAACCCAGCTCTGGAGCATTACAACAGTGATGCTCCAGGGAATGATTTAAGTGGAATAAAGATATCTTAGTCTGTTAATTGTCAGTGATTTAGTTGTAGTTGTGTGATATTACTTTGCTGGATGAGCAAAAGAAAAGGGCAAGTAATGGAAGACATGCTTTTACTGGGAGGACCCACCTCCTCATTTAGTCAGTCAAGGGTTGTTATCCCTTTATTACCCTGTAATTTGAGGGCAAGTTCAGTGAACAGCTGTGGAGGCCATTAGGAGCTGTCATGGAGAATTTATTTGCCTTTGAATGGAAGGTGGAAGCAGTACGGCAGAGGCCGTGCTGCTTCAAAGTGGATAATTCTCCTTTTGCAAGCTTTTTAATACTATGTTTATTGTTTCCTAGTATGTCTCCCTAGACTGTTCTTTGTTGCCTTTGCTGCTCTTGTCAGGAATAAAATTTATAGAAGTGTGACCCAGGAGAACCAATCTTATTTTGTATAGTGACTATGCTAGCAGCCCACAGTGTGTTTTACTGGAAATTTGCAGAAAACAGTAAAATCTACACCTCTTCAGAAGCTAAAGGTCTGGTGACATTTTTTTCTTCACTGCTGTAAAACACAGGTAGTTGTGGTAAAATAGACTTCTTACAGTGTGTTAACTCCAGAGCAAATCTCATCAAAGTTTGTAAAAGGAAATCAAGTCAGTTAAGTTGTTCGATCCTAGTTCAACAGTGTAAGCATCTGACTTGCTATGAAAGCAGTTGTTACTCTTGCGTTCCCTGAAGTGTAATAGACATCTTGAACACAACAGAAAAATACGGTCTTTGCTTTAAATAATACATTATATGAACTTAAAAGGCATAAGAAGATATGTTCATTTCAAGAAGAGACTGACAGCAATAAGATCATCCAGTTGCAAATGTAAGGGACATTTATCCTGGAAGAACTGGTGCTACTCAAGAAGTGGAACCAGAAATGTTGCTCCAACCGTGTTTTGAGGGTAAGGATGGGAGAGAGGGAGATCCTTTTTAACAGATGCTGTATATTAGATGTGAAAGATATCTGTAAGTAAAGATAAAATTTCCAGAGCATGTCACCAGTACTTTATGTAATTCACATACCCTGTGGATGTGCTGTGTTACAGGAGTATTTGAGGAATGTATTCTATTCTAAGTGAAATAAATCCTTGGGGTTTGAGCCACTTCATAGGTATGCAATTTCCTTACCAGGGTTCCTCTTGCAAATGTCTCAGAGAAGGAAAATTAAAAAACATAAATGAATATGAAATTATCTGAAAAAGGTTTTCAGATATACAGAGTCAGCCAGTGCGTTCAAAGTTCCTGGTCATCTAGGGCTAAGTTTGAGTCCTGGGTATTTCTCTTCCCCAGTTAATGTTGCTTTGGTTACTACTCAGTATTCGAAATTTGTGGGATCTCATTGTGGCATTGATACCATTTGTTCAAGTAAATGTAAATTGACAGTTGCAGTGTGTCTGTGTGGATTTATACTGACTAATTTACCCATTGTTCTTAATACTTTATCAAAATAGAGATTTTTAAATGGATGTCTGCTCATTCTCTGTCAGGCTTACTCTCTGAATTTAAACACTGTTTTGTTTTCCTGAAAAGTGCAGTGTTCTTGAAATACTACTGAATGTATCTAAATTCTCTAAAAACTGTAGTTAAACCAAGTCTGCACTGTCATTCATCTGAAAAAAATGTTTACAGATACACAAAATAATTCCTGTTCATAGATCTATTTCCTGTCCAGTAATGCTCCATAATTATAGCATGAACTCTTTATAATGTTGATATACCAAATCTTCTAGTCCAGACAGAAGAACACAGTCCCAAATACTTTATTAATGGATCAGCTGCATCCAATCAATTACAAAGATTCTGGCACTAATTATTTTTTCCTCTTAGTTGCTTTATTAAGAAAAAGTAACGAATATGAACTTTTCAATTGGGTATTTCCATGAGGCATGGATTTCTTCCTTTTATAAATACGTAGACATTATTTAAAGCATTTCTTTCAACTATTGGCTTTTAAGGCATACATTTCCATTCTGCTTTTCTTCTGCTTTTCCTACCTTCTTTCATCTGCAGGGCTTTAAACAATTTCTAGAGGCACTAGCAGAGGTTTCTTGTGATGTTATTGGTAGCTTAAAGGGCAGTTTATGAAATAGCAATAGTAGGTACAGCGTAAGGTAGAAAAAAGGTTGGAACAAAGTTGAAGATGCTAAATATTTGAAAATTGAAATTACATGGTCTTCTGAAGGACAAGCTGCAGTCATTTTCTAACCATCAGTTATTGGTGGAAAGGTTGTTGGTTGTGGGTTTTTTGGTTTTTTTGTTTGTTTTTTTTCTATTCTACACTCTCTGTAGCAAACAGCTGCAAAAACGTAGCTATGTAGCTGTTACCCTCTGTGTTTAGTTCTGGTGAACAGCAATTCCTCCGTGAGCAATGCGCTCACCTACTGGTAAATGATTAAATCAGTAATGGGAGAAGAAAAGAGAAATGTCTAAACATATGAACAAGCAGTATCTGACACTCCCAAGTTGTCATGAGTCTGGGCTCACCTTTCACATACTCATTTATTCAGCTGCTGTCATTTGTAAGCTACATCTACAAGACTAAATGCATGGGTTCCCAAAGCGTTCCCCGACTCCTCAGTAGAGTGATGCAGGGTGGTCTGGCCCACACTGGTCGCGGCTAGCCTCCACTGAAGGGGAGTGATTGTCTCGTGTGACACAGTGCTTGGCTGTGGGGGGTCCTCAGAGCCCCACGTAGTGCCCACGCGGTCCTGATACGTTACTCTTACTCATGTGTGTATAAGCATGTGTGCACGTGGGTGGTGGGGAGAGGCGAAAGCTGTTTCCAGTTCAAAGTATTTGAAATTAATGATGGTTATTTTTCATTCCAATATTTATCTACCATGATATAGAACGTAGGCCATGCTCAAAGCCTGGCAACCCTCTCATTCCCCATGTTGAAAGTGGAATCCCGTTGCTCATGTGTTATTGGCCATTGTGCAAGAGCTGGGAGTATGCTATATCCCTGTTAGAGGCACAGAGTTACCTTCATGGTCTTGGTTTTTAAATAAACAGTAGTAGACATTCACTACTGGTATTCATGCTCATACTTCCTAGTTAGGCTGCTACCCCAAGGGGAGCAGTGCTTTACATCCACTGGCTCCTGTCTGGCGTGGTGAGCAACAGGAGACGGCACTTCCACAGTAACAGTGTAAGTAGTGTTAGACCTGCCAGGTGAAGCTCATTCCCATCATTACCAGCAACCAGAATCTTAGCTGCCGTGGCACCATTGCCCCAGCACTGGCCCTGTAATTAGCTGTGCAACCCTCTACTCCTGCCTTCACATTTTACAGAACTGCTGGCACACCAGATGTATACTTACACAACTGCTTCATGCAGCTTTGGTGGAAAAGGATGCTTTGGATGTGTTGGCAATGTCAAATAAATCAGCTGCTTCTTTATGAAGTGGTGGATATGTTACTTAATTCCCAGGCTCTCTGGTGAAGCAAACCAAAGTGTTTCTTCCCTCCAAGGTGAACCCAGCTGCAGTTCAGGAGATGCTTCATTCTGAGGACAAATCATTCCTCAGCCAGGACCACACCAGGTTTGGTTTCTTCTGACCTATGCAGTCCTCTACACTATCCCAACGGGCTGTGTACTTTCAAACACACCATATGTTCTGATGCCATAGCCTTCGTTCCCTTAGCAGCATGCTGTGTACACACAACTCTGCGCTGACAGATTGCACGACAGCCTTCCTGTTTCAGGTATTTGAACTGAAGCAGTTTTAAAAAAATCAATTATGTCTAACGGCCACAAAGACATTGCATGGACTGGACTGTGGGCCACTCTACTGCCAGCCCAACTGAGAGGGAGGTTATTCATTGCATGGCTTGGGGCCCAGGGACGATTAGCAGTATAGATGTAGTTTTGCCCTTAACTGGCAGATGCAACTAATCTATCTGCTGCAGGATATTTACTTGCACACCGTAGCTACCTTAGCAGAATGATGTGAAAAAGCGTATCACCAGAGGTGAAATAATAACCTTAGAGTGGCTCCTTTTTTTCAGCTGTCCACATTCCAGTCTAGGTGGCCAGTATCAGAAAGGTCATCTTAGACCTCTTCACCTCCCTTCTATCAGTGTGAAGAAGTAGGACTTGCAATCAAGACCTGAAAAAATAGCTACTTTGAAGTCATCTCACACATTACGCCTTTTAATTGCCTGATTTTCACAGAATGGGTTGCTCTTGCATGTCCACAGGGCATACCAGTGTCACTTTATGGTGCATCATAGCTTCGTAGTGCACTCAGAGGGAAAACCACTCATTAAAAAGATGAACAGTGCCTGCTTTTCAGTGCCTATTACTATCAAGACATGTCTGAAATATGCAATGCACATCCTTAATGGGTACTGACAAAGTACTTTTAAGCACATTGATGTTTTAAATGTATATTTAGACTAATGAACAAGATGTAGCTGAAGATTAACCTTTTGAGTCTATCAAATCAGTGGGATAGCCTCCCCCGTTCCTGAATCCCACTGTTTTCTTTCTTAATGTTTTATCCATACAGCGATACGTTAGGGAGATAGTGAGGTTCCAGCCCTCCTTGAACTATCCCAGATCATAGAGAGAAAGAGTGGTAATTCACCAGGGTAAAAAAGGACTGCATAGTAATGACAGAAAGGACAGAGCACAGTCAAGCATATTGAAAGTATGATTTTGACCTTGGCAGTGACTTTGCAAAAATGGTAATGTAGATCTCCATATTTAACATGTCTCTCAGATTTTTCAGCTAAAACTTGTTTAGTTGGAGAGTGAAGCAATGTTGCTCTTCCAGACCTGCCATCCCTACTGACCCTGCCTCAGCTAGTGTCCCAGCTGAGCTCTCTCTGGCGTAAGCCACTTTAGCAGCAAGGGTGCTTCTACTAGTCGCCACCCACCCATGTGTAACCTTAACGGAAGTGATTATTTTCTGCAATTCCTGTGAAAGACCACTGGAAAGCTATGACCATACTCTCCCTGCGTTCAATGGATGGGCATGAGAATAACAGGTTTTAGTCATGCTATGAGTAGTGCTAGCACGCTCCAGGAATGTATAGTTTGAAGGGCAGGTGATAGTATGTATTGGGTTTGCATGGCAAGGTTTTGATTGTGGGGGTCTACAGGAGTGGCTTCTGTGCGAAGCTGCTAGAAAGTTCCCCGGTGTCCCACAGAGCCAATGCCAGCCAGCTCCAAGACGGACCCACCGCTGGCCACGGCCGAGCCCATCAGTGACAGTGGTAGCGCCTCTGGGATAACATATTTAAGAAGGGTAAAAAAAAAAAAACCAAAACTGTGCAATTGCAGCCAAAGAGAGGCGTGAGAATATGTGAGAGAAACAACCCTGCACACACCAAGGTCAGTGAAGAAGGAGGGGGAGGAGGTGCTCCAAGTGCCGGAGCAGAGATTCCCCTGCAGCCCGTGGTGAAGACCATGGTGAGGCAGGCTGTCCCCCTGCAGCCCATGGAGGTCCACAATGGAGCAGATATCTACCTGCAGCCCATGGAAGACCCCACGCTGGAGCAGGGGGATGCCTGAAGGAGGCTGTGATCCTATGGGAAGCCTGTGCTGGAGCAGGCTCCTGGCAGGACCTGTGAACCCATAGAGAGAGGAGCTGACACTGGAGCGGGTTTGCTGGCAGGACTTGTGACCCCGCGGGGGACCCACGCTGGAGCAGTCTGTTCCTGAAGGACTGCACCCCGCGAAAAGGACCCATGCTGGAGCAGTTTGTGAAGAACTGCAGCCAGTGGGAAGGACTCACATTGGAGAAGTTCATGGAGGGACCCCATGCTGGAGCAGGGGAAGAGAGTGAGGAGGAAGGAGTGACAGAGACAGCGTGTGATGAACTGACTGCAACCCCCATTCCCTGTCCCCCTCTGCTGCTGAGGGGGAGGAGGTAGAGAAATCGGGAGTGAAGTTAAGCCTGGGAAGAAGGGAGGGGTGGGGGGAGGGTGTTTTTAAGATTTAGTTTGTATTTCTCACTATCCTATTCTGATTTTGATTGATAATAAATTAAACTAATTTCCCCAAGTTGAGTGTGCTTTGCCTGTGATGGTAATTGGTGAATGGTCTCTCCCTGTCCTTATCTTGATCCACGAGCCTTTTGTTTTATTTCCTCTCCCTTGTCCAGTTGAGGAGGGGGAGTGGTAGAGCGGCTTTGGTGGGCACCTAGCATCCAGCCAGGGCCAACCCACCATATATTTATGGCAACGTATGATGGGAGCAATGTCTGGGATTGTTTCCTTCTGTGGAGGCTAGACTGAGGGCACAATTTGGTCTGTTCTGGCGTGCAACCCATATGCACCCATTTAGTTAGGAAAGAAAACAGCTTTGATTACTTGACAGTAAAAATGAAAGAGATGGATATGTTCCTGTTCAATCTGAAGCACTGGTTGCTGTAGCAGTCAATGTAAGAGCTGAGTGTTAGAGTAATTTTGTCTAAACCTTGGTTTGGCGGAAGACTATTCTAGCTCCCTAATTTCTTTCCACTGTTGTTGAATGCTCAATTGTTTTTGCTAGTTTCTAGATCCCACTTTCTGATACAATTTACACTTTCCTGTACTGCTGTGTGTTTGTAAACATGTCATGATGGGACTTCCAGGCAACAGGTTCCAAGTTCTTGGATCCCTTGTTGTAAATGCAGGATCACCCACCAAGATAAAACAATGTGGGAGGCTCCCTAGGTCATAAGTGGTATTGGAGTTCTAGAATACCTAGAAATAGGCCTTGAAAATACGTGACTGGGTTTACTTACTTTTCTCCTCTATTTATTGTCTTAGTAGCAATTTTCATCACAATTAGCTTTAGGAATATTCTTGATGTTCCTAAACTAGCAGGTTATTTGCCCCAAGATTCCTTAATAATAGCTGAGGGAGATAGGCATTTCTAACAGACAGATCTCCATGCTTAAATGTAAACATTAAATCTTATGCAGAGGAAGAATAAATGTGGTTTTAGAATAGGAATCTATTAAAATGTGTGCCCCAGAGAATCTAATGCTAAGACTCACTGTGCTGCATCACCTTTGTTTGAATTTTCAAAGATAACAGAAATATGAGCCTTCTGACTTAGCTAGATCCCTCTGAATATTAGTAAAATAACTCATAATATATCAATAGCTGCTTTAACAGTGTGGGTTTTTTTCATTTGCTGAGATAATAAAACATAATCATTGTAATTAAATACTTAAACTCGTGTATCTATATATATGATGTTCTTATCCATTGGGTTTTTTTAAAGTATGGGAACAGTAGGGGATTCAGTAGCATTGTATACATTGGATGTTTGGAACTTACATTTGCAATATTGGTGTTTATTTCCAAAAAAAGCCTCCCACAGTTTTACGTTATGTAAATTTAGTAAGAAGAAAATGTTTATGCCTGCTGGTAATCTCTGTGTTTGTAAACTTCCCAGATTTTAGCTGAATGTTTTGCATGTGACAGCTTGATGTCCTAATAAGTGGGCCACTCAGCCCAGATTATTTCTTTCTACCTGAAACTTTCTTTTCTTGTACTGACTTTCTACTTAGTTACCTGTTGCTTTTCCAAATACGTGTAGTTTCTGAAGAGTGTGGGATCCAGAAGACTAGAAGTAGTGGCAAAAATCTGCTTTTTGGTTGATGCAGAGTTGATAGCTTCCATATGACTGGCATGTGTCCTTGTGGGACATCCAATGCTTCAAGTTAACCCAGTATGAATGTTTGACAAAACCTTCTTAAAAGGACTTCAGAAAAAATGTGATTTTCCTAATAAAGTGTGGAAGATGTAAGCGTTTGATTCCAACCCCATTTGCCTTATCTTACACTGTTTAGATAAATAAGAACCAAAACAAGCTACAGAGAAAAGGGCCTCAGTGAGCATGCAAATTTCCTTGCAAAAAAATCCTATTGCAAACAATGTTGGTGAAAGGCTTGTTAATTGGTTAAAAATTGGAAGACAAATCAATATGAAATTTGGATCTTTCAGATTGTTCTTTGTTGAATTTCTGAAAAATTGTTGAAATCTGAAGTTCCACTGAAGAGTTTTGTATAACAAATAATCATATTGTCTACCACTACTTCTTAATTCTACAAAACACCCTTTTCTTTTAAACTTAGACATATTGTTTACTGATAAGCTTAAAGTAAAGTCTAGATAAATGTCCTATTTCAAGTCTTGGGCATTTTCTTCCTGATACAAATGATCATTTACTTTACCGGAAAGTGGTGTTTCTCATTCAGTCTCCAAACTTGTGCAAATCTATGTGAAGTTATTTACAATCTTCCATACTTCATTAACTGAAATGATCACCTGCAGGCTTCAACTATTTAGACAACTTTCTTTTCCAGTACACTAATGAATAGATCTACTTAGCATATTGACGTTAACTGTCTGTCTCTCAGAAGAGCAGTCATTTATAGACTATCTTGAGTTAACATACCACAGGATTTTCATTTATTTATTTATTTATTTAAGTGATCCTCTCACAAGATTGTGATTTTTAATCTTCTTTTGCATGCTAGGCCATGTTTTGTTGGCATCCTTTTCTAAAAAGATGCAGACACTCTATTATTGACTGTGTAGTCTACAGTACTCTATATACTGACTGCTGTGGAAAAAGGATTAACACATGGTATTGGCACAACTCAAGAAATGTGGTTTTGTTTGGTTTGGTGTTTTTGCAACTGTAAGTGCAAGGACTGCTCTAATTTGGCCCAATGTCCTGTCTCGGGAACTATGGGCAGTTTTCCTTTACAGTGATATTGCTGTTATATACCTTCCATGATTTGTGGCTTCATGGCATAACTGAATCTATGCTGAATAACCTTTTTACAGAGCTGTCTGAGTATCTGATTTGCACTCAGTGGTTTGCTGCACTTAGGATTCTCCCTGGAGATTTAAATTTCTAAGGATCAGTTCCTGAAAAATGTCTTCAGGAGACATGGCAACTCCTCTCTCTGTGTTTAAGACTGACAGAAAGAAAGAAAATCAGCCACTGTGCTTGTTAACCATCTTTCTTTAGTTAGTATTTCTTCTTTTGAATTGCATTTACCATATTTTCTTAGGTATATTTAAAAAAAATACTTTGCCATTCGTTTCCTTTTATTATTTGTCTTATTAAATACAGTAATGTGAGATGTGCATCTGTTACCTCCGTTGCTCTTGATGAAACTGTATGTGTGTACGCTTTTACTTTGTCCTTTCCACTCCAGGGCTTATTAAGAATTTCAGTCTGTGCAGTAATTTTAAGGTGGAGATAGTAAGAGGGGTAAGCTGTGTCAGTGCTCAGCAGCAATCTCCTTACTAAGGAAAGAGCAGAGTAAGGCAAAAGCAAGTGTAGTAGTTACTGTCGTCACACTTCCATCTGTTTTTTAAGGTATCTTTGATTGGGAAATAATTTCCTCTCATTGGAACAGTACCTTCTCTTACAATGGAAGAAACACTGAATGTGTACACATTTTGTTATTATTAACTTCCTAATGATCACTTGAAACCAGGCATCATCAAAAGTCTTTAGATGGAAATTACATGTCTATTGCACATATGTTATGGAACAAATTCATGTGTGCTTTATTGTACTCATGTCTCTGTTTTTTAGGTTTCATTTTCTATTTAATATGTCCTAGCTGGGATGGATGGAGGAGGGGAACTGTATGAAAAATATTGGACAGTTTAATGTCTTGAGCAGTTATTTCTTTCTCTACCTTACCCCAGTACATTGCTGATCTGATCTGAGACATGGCGTTTGCATTCATCAAGTTGATGGAAATATTGTACGTTGCACTAATGATTCTGAGGCCCACCAGGAGAACAGCCTTAAAACCTGCCTGGGATTACACAGGGATCTCACTTACGCACATAGGGAAGAGGCAGTAGGTTGAACCTTTTCTACTAGCTCTGGTTCAGTCTCTTTTTGGGCTTGAACTAGTCAGTAATGGGGCTCATGTGCCTATGCCTTGCACTCGCTCTCTCTAGGAGCACTTTTGGCAGAGTGCTTGCTGCCAGGGGCCTTTGTTCTTCTGTCACAGAGATTGAAATCTGCCTATAAATGTGACAAATGTCTCCCAGGCGTAATTCCCCTGGCTTCAATAGAGTTACACAAGGGATGATTTTGGACATTTTCAGCAGTACTGTGTGATTTTAGTACCTGCATGCATACAGTTTGGAGCACGTATTTAATCTGCACAAGCAATTTGATAGCTGTCCCAGAAAGATGAGTCACCTTTTGTCAGAATTATTGCTCTGTATATTCCACAGTTAAGAGGCTATTAAATCATTTACTCTAAAAGCTTAACATTCTCAAAACTTTGAGACTTTGCTTTCTTCAAGGAAATATAATGTCTAGTCCAGCATAATATAAGTTTTTTTCCTGTTGTTTTTTAATAAATCCTTGAACTAAATAATAAATAATGCTGTGGTTGGTTTAGGACCGAAGGCAAATACAATTTATTAGGTCAAAGACCAGAAATGTGGAAGTTCTTCTTTTTCTCTTGGAGTGCTGCATTTCCAGGGTATTTCTTAGACTGTGGCCTCATATCCACCAGTCTTGTGACTAATTCCAGTTGCTGTATCAAGTCCACTGTATGTGACTGGAGCCAGGAATGAACTAACAATTAAGCAATTAAGTGGGTGATGAGAGATCCCATGCTTGAGCTTTCTCCTTGCCCTCTTTTAGTTTGCAGTATGGATCTACTCAATTATTCAATCACAGAAGCTTTTAAGCTAATTGTATCTGGATATGGTCTGCATTTTTAGGTCTATGAGGCCGAATCTCAGGTTCAGAAATCCTTTTGCAGGCTCTTTATAACTATCATTGAATAGCACTGCCTCAGATCTGAAAAATAATGTCTGATGCATCTTGGTAGTCCTAGGGGTTGCAGTCAGGCTTTTGGCACTCTGAAAATCCAGTCTGATTTATCCATTTGAAGATGATAGGCAGTAAAACAAGGCTTAGCAAGGGCCTGCTCACCACGACTTGTCCTTAAAAGGTTAGACATTTCAAAATATCCCATATCCTTCTGTTGCTGGCCCTTCAGTGTGATGTTTGGAGTTTGGGCGGAGGTGACTCCTGCCAGCCCTTGATTTTATAAAGTCTGTTGGGCAGCCAGCAGAGTTTGGCTTCCCTCAAGCAGAGGACCTGCCTTTACAGAAGATACTCCTCTTTATCACCAGCAGCTTTAAGTTTGGGAATGCTCCAAGCAGTCCCATTTGTAATCTTACCATTCAGCCATGCAGCCACCTATACAGCAGATGCTTTTTTGATGGTTTTTTTCCCAGTAAAATTTTAGTAGCGGAAGAACAGTAGTACCTTTTGAGCTGTTCCATAGCCTTTGCATAAGCAACAACATGATTTTCAGGGTAGAGAAGGCCCTTGAGGTGTCTTCAGGGTTGCGTAGCCCTGTAGAGTCAGTGTCCCAACATTTCTAAACTCAGACTCAAAAGAGATTACAACACGATTGAGAGGATCTGTTCTGTAACAGCTGTTTCTCTCCATATTGGTGTTACAGCCCCTAAAGCACTGTAAGCTGGGTGAAAAGTGAATGTGCTTCATCCAGATACAGGCTGTGACAAGTGGTAAAAATTTATTCTTTATTTTGCTTTTAGTGAATTTTTCTTTAAAAACTGCAAAGGAATGGTCCTAGGAACATGAGAAAGCACTTAATGCATCAGATGCTTACAAGAAGGCAAAGCTGCCTGAGCAGAAGTAAAGGTTTTCGTTACCATTAGCAGCAGCAGTGCTAACTATTCATTAGGATTCTCCAGCACACTGGTACACTGCATGAGAACAGTTTATTTTGTATTCTGGGTTTAATTACCGCATTAGACCTTAGACCTCTCAGTGAACGAAAGCTTCCTGCCATTCTGACAGCTTATTTGATAGCAACGATTGTTAACCTTGAAGGCACCTCGGATGACACTTGAATAGTGTTATGGATTTATACTGCACATCGTGCTGTTTTGCTCACTCTCCATTAAACCAAACAAGACACCTCCAGAAGGCTATATTGATTCTTGACCACAGATCCTGGCTCTGCAGGATACTAGTCTATTCTTCAGAAAGGTCGTGCTCTCTCAGAAGTCTTTTTTGCAGAAAGTACACATTGCATTGCAGCCAAGAGCTGTGCAGATGACCACGTAACCTAACTTTAATGAAGGTTACTGTCCTTCTGCTCCTACTACATCAATAGTGCAATACCATTTGCAAAATATATGCATACATGATTTTTCAAAGTCAGCTTTATTAGTCTAACAAGTAGCAGACATATTAAACCCGTCGTTGTTTTGTGTATGCTTCAGCGAGTTCTACCTGAATTGTAGAAATAGAAGGGTCTCATTTGTGTTTAATGTTTTTCTTCTGTTGCCCTTTACCTCTGGGGGTAACACCACCTCCTGTGTCTGTAATCTTTTCCTGTTTATGTCCTATTTCTTTGCTCTTGAGAAAACACCACAGGGAGAAATCACTACTCCCTTCACTCTTGGCTCACCTTACAAAGGAGATGAGCCCTAGTTGTACCTTTATATCTTCTTTTGTACTTTGGAGAGGTCTGAAGACTTTTCTGCTTTAAATGTACTCTATAGACACTTGCATCTAGCTTCCTTTCGAGTTTTTTTTTACCATTAAGAGGGAAGTCCATGTTCAAATAAGTGGTTTGTGGAACGTTTTGCCATACAGCAACCTATAAAAGCAGCCAAGGCAAAAGAAAACAAACAATCCTATTAATGATAAATATCTTTCTGCGTTTTTTATTTCTGTATATTCAAACTGTGCATTTCAGCCTTGTAGCCTTAGCCATTGTTTCCTGTAAGTGGTACTGCATCACCCGCTCAGACAGCTCCTAATGTATCATATTCAGTATAAAGCTAACCCCTCATTTTCACAAAAAGATGTGACTTTGAATTCCATTGTAAACTATCCAGACACTTCTGATGGACATTTCAAAAGCCAGGTTCATTTTTGGCTTTCTAGGCTGTACTTACCAGTCAAGAAAATGATTTCTTGACTTGCACAGTATGGATTTTGCTACAGGTGTCTAGATAATGCCATTCACTAAATGATTTTGCAATCCCATTGCAATAAACCAACATAACTGAGACCTTCTGTTGAAACCAAATGAATATAATTTTCAAAGGAATGTACTAGTCCTTGAATGATTTGTCCTGATCGACTGTTCAAGTTGATGGTGCCAGTTCATTTGTATATATACCCTTGAATCTTTTCAGTTTGCTGGAATATTATCTAGGGGATTGGAATTAGTAATAGTTACAGGAACATGGTAGTCCCATAACCTCCAAAGATTGGTGAGAAATGGCCTGACTGTTGGTTAGAACTCCAAGGAGAAAAAAGCCACTGACTCTGCACTGCTGCTTAAAAGAGGATCAGAGGATTAGTAGCAGTATCCAGGATGTTAAAGGCTCATCTTCAGAATGACTGCTAGCTCCTGACTTCTGCCAGTGCTTTTCACCAGGCATTGTCAGTATTTTTAGTTATGATGTTAATGACAATACTAAGCTAATGATTTGTGAAACACTTTATTTTCTTTAGTCATGTACCAGCCATTTTTCAACTACTAGGCAGCAGTGGGCTACAAGCTGGTCTGCTGTATTTTTCTGAAAATAGGGGGTGGTCCTTTGCTAAAGCAGTATCTTGAAAAAGGTCTTCTGTGGATGGTGAGGATTGTTTAATGTGGCATTTTAGAGCCACTGAGGGCATATACATTTGCAATTTTCTTCTAGTAATCAATAATGACCTCCGGGACTTTTTAGTTGTGTTCATCAAGCTAAGTCCTGAAGTTTTGGTGTAAAGCAGCTATTAAGAATGAAGGCAGTGAACAGAAGTGTGTGGGTGTTGATGCATAGAGAAAAAAGTTGTCTACTAGGCAATAAAGAAACAGAAAAGCATTTCCCAGAACATGTTCAGGTTAGTTTTCTTATTTTGATGTTACAGTCAACGGAAGAACTTAAAGATGCTTCAACTCTGAATACACAAGTTCATGAAGTGTGATGGAAAACAAAGAAACTAGAAACCTTCTAAGGTTATTTCTTCTTTAAAAAGATATTCCAAAGCAAATTATTTTTTGGACTGCAGTCTTATCTTTTGCATCTGCTATCTATTTAAATGTGTTCATTTGCTTTGATGCTAATGACATCATTTCCCTATTTATAATAATCTAACGTGATAAGTCTAACGAATCATGGACTTTATTTCCCCAAGCTCTGGAGTCCTTTGTGTGTAAACTGAAGCAGTTGCTGATATAAACAGAAAAATCAAAGATACTAATCTGAACATCAGGCCTGAATTAAGGCCATTAAGTAAAACAATGACATTAGAGAGCTGAACTGTAATTTACTTTAAATTAAATTAAATTGAAAACATTAACATGGTTATACTGTGAGAAATGAAATACTTCTACCTTCTAGACATGCACAAATACTCGTGAATTTTTCTAATTGTTTTTTATTGTTATCGTTTTGGGAAAAATGCAGTGCAACATGCATTATTTTTTGGCTCACTGAGTATGAAGGTTTCAAAAAGCAAACATTAGAGGTGACTTTCTACCAATTGAATAATGATATTGTAAAAAACAAACAAACAAACAAACAAACAGTAATAGATTACAAATTGCATAAATAAAATATTCTTAGAGGAAAATTTAACTGACTGTGTTCCTTTTCTACATAGTGCTACTAATTACTGCCTGAACTTAACCAAAGATCATTAGAAAATCCACATTCAAAAAAAAAAATTGAGATTATCAGGAAATTTTGAAAATTGGGAGGTATAAATAGTAAACTGCTCATTCTCTTGTGTTTTGGTAAACTAAAATCTTGTCTTCTACTTCTAAAATATTTCTACTTTTAAAATGTAAAAATAGGAAATTAAGTTATTAAATAATTATGACATATAGGGACATGTTCATATTTCCTCTAGCAGTTATTTTTCTAACCAAGAAACACGAACATTTTGCAAACATTTCTCAGAAGTTTTAAGAAAATTCTTGAGATTTTTCAAATTTCTCAGGTATTTGGGATTTTCTTATACTTTGGGGTAAAACATCTAATTTTAATTTTATTAGCTGACTATTTAGAAAAGGAAAATATTCCCACGCAGAATTTGAGAACCAGCTATTTTACTAGTCCTTCCCAGGTTCTCCCTAGTGATAGTGTCAGGTAGCCAGCCTTTTCCCCCATCACTTCTGTGCTAAGAAAAATCAGTGTAACTCTTGTGTCGAAAGGACTCATCCTTCTGCCTCAGAATTTGGCCGTGCTGCAGACAAACCGTTTACGTAAGTTGTGGACAAAAATCTGTGGAGACAGTGTTGAGACAAAGGGACTATTCAGCTGCTATCACAGCCTGCTTCTGCCCTCCCGCTGCTTTTCCTGCTGACATTTATTTGTTTGAGGCATCCAGTGGTTTATAAAATTCCTCTGGTCTCTCCTTGGCTCTTCACAGCTCTTTCCAAATATGCATGCAGACTCATTTACACACTGAAGAGATGTCTGAGAATTATAAAATGATATTCATCCAAAAATATGCATATTCAGAGAAAAAAACCAAACACCTCTGTTTATGGAGTCTGTGGTAGCGCATAGAGACAGGGCTTGCACATTGCTTGGTTGAGTGGCAAGTTAGATTGAAGACACATGTACAGATTTTTCTTTTATTGCTATCTGTACTGCAGTTTACGTAATGAACCTACTTCCAGTGTTTCAGAAACTGCTAGCATCACCGTACTAAAAGGTACAGGTAATACTTATCTGGAAACACTGCATATGTATCATAAATGTGGTAGTTATATCCTGAAAGCGGATAAAGGCAAGTTTGCTGAGCTGAGGCAGTAGTTCATTGTTAATAAATGCCTTATTGAGTTGAATCTAAGTAAGCATATTTGCTCCTTTGTGTGAGGAAGGCAGTTATAATCAGTAAAGGAAGTATCGGCTTGCAATATTGAAGCTACCATGCATTGGATGTAATAAGTAATAGATATAGTGGTTAAAATGATATACATAAGGAATAAGGAAATATCCTTTTCTAATATTTAGGCATCCAGGTATTCATTAGTATGGTATACTATGTGTTTCTCAGAAGAAACTGAATTACTCTGGCCAATTAGAAATCAGTGGTCTTCTGGCAAAAAAAAAACAAACACCTTGTCTCAAAGAATATTTTATTTATTTATTTATTCATTAGGCTGTTTATTACCCTTTCAAAGGAGGGAGGCAGGCGTTGCTTCCAGTGTCTGTGCTGGCTGAGCTCTTGATCCCCATACAGGGTTGTGGTGCTCTGTGCACACCCTTCCCACACATGCTTTGCACACCAAGTGGTCCCAGCTCATCCTTGGAGCTGTTTGGAGTTGGTCTGGTTGCCCACCCGGAGCTGTTGGACTTCATATGCAACACTTTGTAGTCCTGCAGATATCACTTGGACATTTTGGAAAGTCACTGGTGACATTTAGGAGATCCAGCTCTTCTGGGATTAGCAGCTGGAGGCCATGAGGGGTCTGTTCCCTGAGACATCTTGGATGGCACCAGACACAGCTGTGCAAGAAAGTAAATTGAACACTTGATTAATACTGAGGAAAAAGAAAGACCCTTGAGGCCTGGGAGTGCTCACCTTGTGGCTGACACTGCTTTGGGCAGGAGATTGGACTGGAGACCTCCGAAGTCCCTTCCAAAATGAATTATCGTGGGAACCTATGAAAAGAAGTTAAATGTTGCTTTTGCACTGGTTTCTGATTACAAAATATCTCTAGGGTGGAGATGCTCCTGAGATTTGGATATTAGTGTTGAGTCCAGATTCCTAGAGGAGACTGTCTTTCAGCCTGTCTTATTTTAGTACTCATGTTTATGCATAAGTGAAATTAGTTACTCTGAGATTATGCACGGATTCTACATCACTTGTATCCCCTCTGCTGGGAAACTGAAACGAAGGGTTTGTGCTTTTCCGCTGAGATCAGAATTAAAAGTTATAATCCTTCCTGTCACTGTTGGAAAGTCCGTGGAGGCACCACAGAAAACGCAAGCAGGACCTGCTGGTCAGCCAGTATGGCTTCCTCCCACTGCTACAGAAAGTTATCTCAGATAAGCAGCTTGCTAACTCAGTTTCTTTTAAGTGTCTAGAGGAAGATTGCAGTCATACAGCTGAAAAGCTGCTTGGAAAAAAAACACAATAAACTGAATTGAACTGTGTTCCTATTGTGAAAAAACAGCCAATATGAGCAGTCAAATGGAGTTGGATAATAAATCATCACTTGATGAACAGCATCCTTCTGTTCGTTTCTTTTTAGCTGAGCAATAACTTGGTGAATAGAAGACTGATATTTTCAAAAATATTTCTGTAAAAAAATTTACTTCATATCATTACAAATAATTGAGCTAATAAAAGCAGCAAGAACGCTGCAACTGTAAAAACTGTTACATGGAGTAGCGCATTGTGCAAGAAGGCAGTAAAAAGTCAGCAGAAACAAAGAGAGCATACTTAAGTGTTTACAGAGTAGAGATATTTCATGCTCCTGATCATTTCTGATGTCAGCGATTCAGCCAAGACATCCACAGAAAGGCTGTGTAGGGATCGCCATGCAAAGATCTCAGAAGGCTGAGAACATGAGCTGGGGTCATTTTAATGCCATGGCTACTGTCTTCAGAGATTCCTTCTCATCGCTAGGGAATGATGGACTATGAAATAAATAATTGCCATCACCATTAAAAAAATTTAAAACAGTGTTATGGAAATCTGTGATTAGATGTTGATTATTTGTATAGGGGAATGTCAAGAAAAATATAGGCTCTAAACCACTGGTGGTAATATTTGAGATTATGGACCTTAATGAAAACATTCTCATAACTCGAGAGAAAAATTTAAAATAGTTACTTAATTAAATAGACTATTTACATTCTCAGCTTTCAAATAATTTAGAGCTGAATATTCCTTTTTATTGACAATTTTTAAAGGAAATATATTAAGAATTTGTATTTTCATAGTGGTTCCAAACTGCCTGTCCAGAATCACACAGCTTTACTACTGTGTGGCAAAAGCTTAAGGTTAAGAGTGCAATATGATCCTTGTATAATTTTGCTTTATTTACTACTCTAGGAAATTTCATGCAATGGTGTAAGACAGATACATTCACGGAAGACATTCCTGTTTGAATGCTCTTAAAAAAATACAGA
This sequence comes from Nipponia nippon, assembly GCF_047370975.1. NCBI lineage: Eukaryota > Metazoa > Chordata > Aves > Pelecaniformes > Threskiornithidae > Nipponia > Nipponia nippon. The sequence goes on along the minus strand of NW_028262336.1, from coordinate 75,905,299 downwards.
AAGTAACATGCCCATTCTAGTAAATGTTGACAATTCTTATTTATCAGACACTTATTGGGAGCATATTTTTTGTTTTATTCTAACAAGTAAGCTTTCTCATTACATTAGTGATAAGGATATATCTTTTTTTTTAATTTGAAATAGTTAGTTGTTAGTATAAACCTGTTCTCATGTGCTTCTGGGTTTTGTTATACCATAAAAATATATTGAAATAGAAAATTATTTCAGTAAAGGCAAATAGTTATAACATCTGTAGCTAAGCCAAACTTTTTCTGATGATTAAATAATTTTTTTGCAATATGCAATTTTGAGCTCAATGAAAGGATTCATGAATTTGGGCCAAAACTGGTGAACAGATAAAATCATTAAAAAAAAAAACCACCCTCTCATTTTCTAAAGACACCTACCTTGAATTTCCATATCAAAATATTTTGAGCCACTGAGTAGCTAGTTTATTTCATTAAAAACTCTTTACACAAAGCTTTTCAGAGAAATCAATTACAGCAGATGTTGATTGGAAATGAAATATGTGGGAAAGAATTTTAACTGTGAAACTGAGGACACAGCTATCCCCATGCTGCAATGAGAATTCAACAACGCTTGGTTGTTTGTTTTTTTTTTCTAGTTTTAGAATCACAATACTTAATAACATTGAGCTCTTACCCAGAATGTTCAGTTAGCAGATCTCAAGGCATCTAGAGAGGACTTAATTGCAATTAGATTCATTCCACCCAAGACCTTTGAAAATAATCAAGTATTAAAAATCTGAAAACACAAAAGAAATCAAGGAAATGTCTAATGAGACATTAAGTCTAGCTCCTGAGGGAAATTTCTGCCTGTGACAAGTTTCATGCAGTTTTTTTCAGAACTCTGAGAAGAAGAAGAAAAAAAAAGTATTTTGTCTTTTTAAAACCTATTTTATCAGTGTCTTCAGGCAAAGTCATGTACATCAGAAGATCTGTTACCAGACATTTAGTCTTTAAGACATGGATGGTTAGATGTGTAAAGTTAACTCACTGCCCATGTTGACTGCTCAACATTTTCTGTTCTTTTCTGCTGGAGATACTGCACTGTTTACTTTCCATACTTATAAATATAAACTCTTATTCATCATATTTACCAATTACACTTGACACTTGTAAATAAAAACTATCGTTTATCTTACCATTAATAAATGCACACTGCTTGACTGTGTGGTCTGTCGGCACACCATGTTGGCAAAGGCAAGACAGCAAATCGACTCCAAGAGTAACACATACAAAATATTACTGCAGGGTTAAAGAAACTTGTAAATTGTGTTCTACTATGAGAACTATTTGGATAAGCAAACCATATTTTTGCTTGTAAATGTTGTTTCTAGAGATCTTTTATCCAACTGTCATATAAGGGACAAAATTAAATCATCTCCTCTGCTGTCATATTCTGGACTTCGGTAGTGTGTGAAGACTAAGGCAAATAAAAGTAATGGGAAACATTCAGTTTATGGTTAATATTTCTTTCTCTTTTAGGCCACTCAAAGGCTAACTTACATTTATTCTTAAAGTTTTTTCTGAACCATGTCTTTCAGTAATACCCACAGTGTACCATTTAGCTATTCAGGATAACTGTCAGATGTAATTACACTTCAGTTAGCTAATTTGTCCCTTTGTTTCACTACAAATAACAAAAAACTGCAAAAAAAAAATCTAGACAGAGATTCTTTCGCAATATTCTTGGAATATTAGTACCAACAGTATTTTTTGTGTATGTTAGAAGCCTCAGATAACCATCTTCAAAAAAGCTAACTTGGCGATGCACTCATTGCTTCTTTCTAGTAAAATCATGGTGGCTTTGTTTTAAGATAACCTGATTTTAGAGAGCTCTGAAAGGAGGTTTATGCGATCACACAGTCTTCCCACTTGTGTCTGTTTGGAGCCCATTGGCTAATTTCCATCCGAGTTTAAAGGACAGTAAAAATCTCACAGACACATTCACAACCTTGGGGGAAAATCAGTGGTAGCGAATAGGAGAGAAACCAAAATTTATTTTCTTCCTGCAATATTCAAGAGAATTCAGCTTGGCAGTGTCTGGCTGTGTAATTTTGTGATCACCACAGCACTAGTCTTCCTTGCCAGTGGACATAGAGAAGGAGGTGAAGCTTACTGTGGTGAGGGAGAAAAGGACAAATATTATTTAGTTGCTAGTGCTTGCAAACAGCGTGTTGCTCTTCTGCTGCTCTTTTTCAGATGTATCACAGAGGTGCAACTGGCGCCTGGCTCTGGTATTTATATGGAGTATATCCACTGGAGTGTTAACTATATGATGGGTGTAGAGCAGTCCCATTGAAGAATGCAGCTGGCAGAAGTGGATTAATTCAGGAGTGGGCAATTCAGGATGGTCAATAGGTTCCTGACCACGGCATTGATTGTGGGAGCACCAAAACACTATGCTCAAATACTGGTTTTGTTACCATCTGCCAATTTTAACAGCTTCTCTGGGCAGTTGACTGAAAGCCTCTTTAAAAATAATGTGTAGGTTACATTCTGCAGGTCTTCCACAGGTGAGCACCAGTTGAAGTCATAGTAAGGACAGAAATACTTGTCCTCCAAGGAAAAAAAGGCTAATGAAGGAATGAGCATGAAAAAAAAAAGTCTTTGTTTCACAATGATATTTTATATGCGATTAAAATGTGTGGCGTGGTTGGGGATGAAACAACCTTCACGCACAAATATACCCGCAATTGTTCTGATAGCTAGTTCATGTTATTTAATGTGCTGGAGAGGTAAGAAAACAATGAAAAAGTGCCTGTGCCTCGGTCAATTAGTGAAGGTATACCTATTGTGCTATTCATAAAGCAAGCGTTATTGGTGAAAGAGGTAGTTATATATTAGGGAGCTCATAGCCTGAAGACCTGCTGTAGAACTATCATTAAAGTGAATACTAAATGAAGTTCATTCAGCTTAGTGCATGCATGGTGCCTATGATTGATTTTCACAGGCAGGCTAATAGAACAGTTTTCGTCAGTCCTGCAATTACATTACTGTTAGAGCATTCTTAGGTTTGTTTTTTTTTTTCCTCTGGTATTATGGATTTAATAGAATTTCTGAGTCTCTTTTGTTGCTCGTAAACTTAGATTTAATTAGATCTTGAAATCTCAATATGGAAAATTTCACCTTTTATTCTTTGGAAGAACTGCTTTTTTTGTATTCCCACCCTCTCAACTGACCTCAAAAGGATAATCAATGCTTTCATGGTGGCAGATATTTCAAAAAAAGAAAATGCCTGTATGGCTTAAACTCAGTCATATAATTTATCAATGGAAATGCTTTATGAAGAAAAAACAGGATAATGTCTGTCTGTCATTTTGAGGTTAGAAGTCTGCATGTTTATATCACAATTTATAATGAGAACATACTTTGTTATTTAAGTGAACCGCAGACATTGAACAAATAGTGTTTGTTTTTAACAGTTTTCCTGAAAACGCTTTTCTTTTAACTAGTACAGATCAGACTGGTCCCTAAAAGAAAGATACAAGAGTCCAAACAAAAAGAAATAATTGCAGACTGATTAAAAAATTAGTAATGGTGCATATGATGTTGTTAGCTCTGAAAAATCAGACATACATGAATGGGAAGAAAAGAGAGCAAGGCTGATGGGTTGATCATGTTGTATCATCAGGTACATACAGTTGGACAAGTGCTTGCATATTTGTATACTGAAAAAGTGGCAGAAGAAATAGTGTTGTTATATCGCTATTTCATATGTTCTTATTAAGAGTCAGTCAATGCTGATATCTTTCAATACAAAGTATTAAAAGCAAGAGTTCTCAAAGTGATGCATAGTAATTAATTCACTGAAATAATATTGAAATAGTATTTTCATTTTTTTTTTTTTTTTTCTACTTGAAGAATACTTCTAAATGAAGCTGGAGGCGTGTGGGTCAATGCATAGGCATCATGAAGCAAAGCCAGATCTAAAGACTCTGTCTGTAATGTCATCACGATCCAAAGCACAATTGGTACACCCTGCATGGTGAAAGAACAGAGTGTCTCCTTTGGAGTCACTTGATCTCTGTGGTTTATAATTTGTGAAAACCAAGAAAATGCTAAATGAGAGAGGAATGTGAGTATGCATTGAAGATAAACTCTTCAAAGTGAATACAGATTATGGAGTTGCTTGTGCAAGAAGTACAAATGATCACCGAAGAAAAGATTTTCATATACTAAAGCAAAAGTCTTTTGTGCTTCACACTATTGACCCTGACACAAACAAGAAGGTAAAAACAAAGAAAAAAAGAACATGTTTTACATGGTAATTTTTATAATAGCTGGAAGTAGCTCCTATTTTCTTTTCAGGTGGTTGGACAGAAATGAATCCCAGGATGATTGTAAGAGGAAGCCACGTAAATACACTGGGGTATAGTTTGTATTATGTAAGTTATGTACCTGGTGCAAAAGACTAATAATCAGCTGTACATTTGCCAGAAGAAGCAGCATGACCTTTTCAAAAAGTATTTGGGTCTGCTCCCCAGCTGCTAAATCTCACAAGACCGTCTTCGTGTGTATTTACACATTGTATTCGAAGATGTTTAAAATTACAAGAAGGTCATTGGTTTGAAAAATAATTAAGGCAAAGGAATTTCATCTTTTAATGCAAAAAGTTGCATCTGCACGATGCAATTTCAGAAGGCTTAATGTGAAGAAAAATATCAAAAGCAAGGATGTCAATGCATTTTTTTTTTAGTGATTGTGTGTCAATCAAACCTAGAAATTATTGGGGTTCCTTGTCCAAAAATATCTGTAAAATGAGAGTGCACAGGAGTTCAACATGATAGGTAAAAGGAAAAGCCCTTTTTAGCCTGTTTGTGTTTTCTGTGAGTTCCCCAATAGCCATCTCTACATTTCTGTAGGTGTCTGCCTCAGGAAGAGATCTCTGTTCTCTAGCCGAGGGATGCAGAGAGCCTTTGTGTGCGCCCTGAGCGTGACCAGGAGGACTGTGTTGCTGTTGCAGAAGGAGGAACTGTGCACTGGGACCTGTGTCCTTAGGCGCGATGACTGTCACATGGGTGTTTTTCAAAGTCCCTGAAATAAAGTGAGGGCTGAATTGCAGCCCAGCGAAGTGATGTTTTCTTAGCAGGATGGTTGGTGTTGCCTTGCCTATCTTGGCATGTGGCCTGAGAAGGGCAGTGGTTCAAGGTCTGATGGCATAATGTCAAAGTGCAGTGTAGAGCGCAAGGGAGCTGCGTCTATAGTTCCAGTAGGAAGCACTCCGTCTAAGTGAAGTGTACCAAGGATGGCATCTGGGTTTTAGTCTTGGAGGGAGTTAGTTGGCTCACTATAAGAGGTAGATAATACATTTAGGCTGCTAATTACCACATGACAAGAATCCAAAAGTGAATTGAGGAATGAAGTTATTTTACCCAGTGGATCCTTAAAGGGTTTATGACAGTGAGATCACTGATAATACTAAATCATATTTTCACAGGTGATGTGTTGTGGAGGGCTGTAGCACCTGAATCTCTATCTCCTTCTCTCTCTTTCTGTCTCTCTTACCTGGAAAATTTCCCTGCACTACAGAAGAGGTGAATCTAAAAAGAAGATTTTTCTTTGAGGGCTTGTTTTTGCGAACTGATAAGTACTTTGGGGGATCCAGAAAAAGTTCAAAGCATATTTTTAACATTAAATGCATGACATGTCATTACAGATTATGCTAATCCCTAAAATAGATTCAGATTTAACCATAGACCATTAGTACAAGATGTTATTGTCAAACTCAGGCTAGTGATTTATTATAAACCAATTATATAAAAATAATTTTGGGGAGTCTGATTGAGATAGAGTGCATGTACCTGACATTTATGACCAATAAACCTGAAACAACAAAATGGAAATATGTTTGGTAGTGCAAACTTAGGTTTTTGTATTTCAGGACCATGCAAAACCAGAAGCTAGTCTGAATTGTTTTTAAGGGCTTTGATAAATTTATAGTCAGCAATGACATCTGAAATTATTCAAATTCCTGAAAGATTAATAGAAGTTTAATTTTATGCATAGGAGGGAAGCTCCACATAAAATTATTTTAGAACATTGCCAACATGCATCCCTGGTTTTGTCATTATATTGAGTTGCTAGACCCAGTGATGCTAGGATGCTGTCACTTGACAATGTACAGGTCAGATTCACTTGAGCAATATACTGTTATCATGAATGTCTGCTGGTTTGCAGCAGAAACAGGAGACGTGAGCTTGACATGCTGATCCCAGTCAATAGCCTGTGGAATAAAGAGGAGCTGCCTGCTTCCCTCTCTTCTCAGCTGTATCTCTCTTCAGGCGTGATGCCTGTTTGGATATTTTTTATGAGGCTCAATGTCACTGTTACTTCTGAGAAGAGCTGATAGGTGATGGGTGATGAGCTGCTTTGCACTGATGAGAAATGCTGCTGTGCTGTGGCACTGTTGGTGTTCCTGAGCACACCGGGCCAGTCGAGGGGTCCAGTTCTGCTCTGATGCTGATGAAAGGCAAGAATGACTTCACCAGTTTATGTAATGGCATTAATTTTAAATTTGGGCAAGTACATCACAGGCAGGCTTCTGAGTTTTCTCTTACATTTTTTTCTTAACAGTCATCTTGATGCATTGGGTATGGATGTTTGTGGTTGTAACATGTGAATATTCTAAAATGAGAGAGTTGTAAGAGTTTTCAAGCAATCAGATATTGTTTTTAATAGTATGAGACGGATCACGCATTGATTTGCTGTCAGATAATTTATTATTCTTGTGCCTACACACCGCTATAATATCATTCTCTCCCTTTTAGGATAAATACTCAATATGACAGTAAACCAACATTTGAACAACTGAGGGAATTTTTGAAAATTCAGTTAGTAAAACAATCAGACATTGTGCGTAGACAGTCTTTCAGCTACATGAAATAACATCCTCCTGACTTCACTAAGAATGGACATCATAAACAACTCAATGTAATATTCTAGTCTATTCTTTAGGAAACCTTTTTAAAATAAATGGGCACGCATCTCATTTTGTAGAAGAATCTTGCCTGTGTGTTGAATGTAAGTAATTGTAAGGTGCAAAACCAATCATGAAGTTAGACCAGGGCTACAAAGAAAATTCACATTTTAATTAAAAATGATCCAAACACCCACTGTTAAGAGCTTTTCTCAAAGGGAGCTCAGTGGGAGTTAAAGTCCTTGACATACAAGTTATCTCCCCTTAACTAGAATGAAGACCTATTTGTCATTTTTCACTTGTCAGTACTTTTTCTCTTTTGAGTTTTTTAGCAGTCTGATAACTATGAGAATTAACATAAGAACTTTTGAGATCAGATTTTATTTCCATTACTGAATCTTTCCATGACCCAGTCTGTTTGTCTGTAAAATGGAATTGGGATTTACCAAACAAGGATAATAAAAATAAATTTACATTTTTTAAGCCCAATAAAAATAAAAGGCATTAGAATATGTAATCAGTGTTTTGAACATTTTCTTACATTGCAGTAATATGCTCAGTTTCCTCTGAAAAACTTCTTCAATATAATTTGAAAGTCCTGTGGGTAATTTTGGGTAATCTGGGACCTTTAAACACTGATTACACCTAAACTGTTTTGCGTAAATGATTTTGCATTGCTAAATGCCTGCAAGTTGGGTACCACAGCGTATGTCATCTTTAGTGGGTTCATCTTAAAAAAATAAGAAGAAAGGAAGGGAAAAAAAAAAAGACAGTGTGCTTCATCAGTAACCCCAAAGTCTTTGTTCCTTGATACGCAACATCCTTGCACCCCAGCTGTGCAAGAGCTAAGTACTCACTGTCTCCAAACGTACCCTGATTTTCTTCAGAGGTTTGTGCTGTGTGGGCAGCAAGGGAGCGAGGATGTGACCCAGTAAATGGGGGGTCGGTGTCTTGCGGGGTGCTCGTGCTCCCCCGTGGGACACAGTGAGCCGGTGAGAACGTGGGACGGGATTTTGTGGCACAGGGCAGCGTGCACCTGCCAGCCTGTCTAGCTGCAGACAGGGTATTCACCCGTGTTAATCTCATGTAAATTCTTCAGGAAGACGAAACAGGCCTGTAATTTTTGTGTCAGCTGGCTAATGAAGTTAAGCCCTCGGCTTCTGTTGCTCCTTTCCCGTATCAGAAGTTTCTGGCAGAGCTGAACATGCTCTTCTTGAAATGTTACCATCCCTTGGCTGCTGTGGAGCTTACGTCCAGTTCTTGGGAGGATCCCGATCATCCTTCCTCCAGGACTGGGGGAAGGGAGATCCCATTGACTTCACTGTTAATAGGGGCCTCAGTGGAACTTAAAGATTCACAAAAGAATAAATAATCAAATAAAACCCCAAGATCAATATAAAAAAAGAAAGAAAGATGTGGCTCTTTGTGCAGTCCATTGTAACTGTTTGTCACAGGCCATTGTGGATACCAAAACTTTACAGGAGTGCAAGAGGCAGTCCCAAAAGTTAATGAAATAAATGCCATCAAGAGTTCCTAAAGGCAAAGCTGTCATGCCTGAATTGGGAAATCTGCATGCTGCAGAAATGCAAGGACCAACTGAGTGTTAAGAAGTGTGTCTCTAGATGCTTACCTTGCTCATATACTTTGATTTCAGCCATTGCTGGAAACAGCTTATAGGGCTAGAGTGGTTTATGTTGTTATTGTGCTCAACAGAGCCAGGGTTTCCTCCTGTGTCTTTTGGTTCTCGGTGTAGAAGTGCCCTGTGTTACCTGTGTTCATTTTTTGCTGGCTTTAAGAGGAAATTACTTCTCTACATCATCAAGAGGAGGATACCACAATTATTACTTAAGAACAAGGGCAAGCCTGATGGCTGTACTAAACAGGCTGCAGAATCCTGAGACTCTGTTTCTCAATTTTCACTGGGAATGGAGAGGTGTTTAAATTAGTGAAAACACGTCTCTGTGGGGAGTTAAGCAAGGAGCAGAAGCTGTGAAAGCAACAATAGGTCAGGCACAACTCCCATAAGCCTTTAGGGCAACAGTGAAAATCTGCTTTCACTGAGATAGAAAGCAAGTGTTACGGAGAGGAGAGTTAAAGGGACAGAAATTTTACAGAACATGGAACGAGTAGCAATCTTATTCTTGCTGTTGAATTTCAAGAAAAGATGTCTTTATGTGTCTTTTGTTTTAAATCAAGTGTTTCAATTACAATGTGAGAAGTACAGGACATCCTTTAATTCAAAATATTTGCTAACAAACTTACACTTTATATGCATTCATTGTGGTAGTAGTTGTAGATGTAAATAGTACTTGTAGTTTTACATAATGATCAATACTGATTAAAATGTAAAAATGAAATAAGTTTACAGTAAAGGCAAGTTTGCAACAATATACCTTTGGAAGGAATTTTTGAAGGTATTCTTGAAGCCATTCAAAAAGGAAGTTAAGATTAAAAAAAAAACAAGGCAAAGTACCTTGTATCCATGAATTCTCAAATATCCTGAGTAATTATAATTTTCCATAACACTGTGGTAATATTAAGAGTGGGCAGCACACCTCAAAATCAAGTGTCTTATTGAAGACATAATTATTTTGGTTTTTTTTTCATCAGGGGACGTATACACTTTTTTTTTTTTTTTAATGTGACAGAGCTCACTTCAGGAAGTTTGGTGAAATAATTTTGTTCAAAGTTTTCTGTACTAGTTACGCATCTAGGTATGTTTTTATAGCTGCAGTTGGCCACTACAGCACCCGTAAAATAATCATAACAGTCTTCCTACGTGAAGTACTTTGAAGTACTCCTGAGAGTTAAAGAAATCACGACGTAAGTGTAAAGTAATCCATATGGTCACAGTACAAACATTTTCAACAAACTGTGATAACAATTGACATTTCATGTGTCCACAATGAAAATATATGGTCTTACTTTTGGAAGGCCTATTCAAACATGGTAGTCATGGGAGCTGTGAAAAAAATGGAGGAAAAAGAGAAAAAAACTTTCAGGCTATAATTCTAAGAGCACATTTCATGCAATGGAGATTTCTGAGAAAGTTGCTTCACTAGAAACCAGAAGGTAGAAGATGATGGCAAGAGACAACAAGATGAATAGATAGAATTAACCACGGATCTGGGGAAAAGTAAAGCGAAGGTATATGCGCAGTTTCCGGAGCATAACAGTAAACATTGAGTAGACTGTCGGGGAGTATATGCTCTGAAAAATATGAAATGAGAAGGACTGGAACCAACTTTAATTTGCTGCCTCACAAAATGAGCTGCTGCTTTGCTTTTAATATTAAGAGGATATAGTTACAGCTCACTTTAGGTAATGTAGATGTTCAGATAAGTTAATATGATTATATTGAAGCCTTACCAAAATGATAAATTACAGTGCTTTCAAAGTAGCCATTTATTTGTGTATTTAAAAGCAAAACATAGACGTATAAAGGGCAACAGATTATTGTGTAATTTAAATATAATAGCACATATTTGTTTAGGAGAAAATATTTTTAATAAAAAAGAAAAACTGGCTTCTGAGAACACAGTTACAAGTGTAGGTCAAGAAGGCTCTTAGCAAGCAACTTTGCCAGTCCTTTTAATCTAGTTCCAGTCCTCAACTCTTTTCTAGGAGAAGCTGTATTTTTTTATTTTTAATATTGTTTTTCTGTAAATATCAAAAATGTGCATTTGAAAATTAGAAGATAGAGTGTGCAAGAAAGAGGCTCTGATACAGTGGGACAGAGAACCAAAACTGGCTGTACACTGTTTCCTATGCTGTCAAATTTAGCTGGCCATTGAAGAAATTTATCTAAGGTTGTTTTCATGTTTCCATTTTACTTCACTTTGAGTAATATAATTTTAAATCCATCCAGATAGTTTTTCTCTGACATCAGAGGAGGAAAGGCTAGGTAATCGTTTCATATACCAGAGGCTGATATCATAAATTACCAGCTTTACTAAGGTCAAATAAAACCCCTCATATTCAGACTCTGGTTCTGCATCTTCCTTCCAGCACTGCAATGCAGAGAAGTTTGGAAAGTGCCTGCCTGAAAAATACACAGAAGTTACTGTATGCGAAATGTACACTTCTTCTCACATCATGTTAAAACCTCTGTCGGTGTCTCCCCCCCAGCAGGGTGTTCCCACCCTGCCGTACGAAGGCTCCGAAGGAGGAAGGTCTCCGTTGGGATGCAAAAGATCTCACAGTGCCAATACATTAAAGTGTAAGCTTCACCTTTTCCCTTCCACCTTTGCTTTGGAGCAGTTATCTCTGTCCTCAAATCCTGGTGGTTTAGATATGTTAGGTGAAATTGCTACTCATTTAGTGTTTTAAGGTAGGTAGTGAGGTTTCTTTGCTCGTTTGGCAAGTGTTTGTTCAAATGTTCTTCCAAATTGTATTTTGCTGGGAGATACTGTGGCCCAATGCTAGAAAATGGACGGCATTGCAGAATACAGTATCAGGCTATTAGAAATCGTGTTAGGTTGACAGAGATATATTTAAGACAATTTTGTAATCTAGGAGAACATTTTATAAAATCTATATGAATTTTGCCATTTTTGAAGTATGCTATTTAAAATGTCTAGCTTATCTAAAACAGCAGTCTTTACATGCTGGCTAACAGGGTTTGCATCTTTACATTGAAGATCAATAACCTTTTTTACAAAATGTCACTCATGATAACTAACAATATTTACTTTTCTCTGAAAAATCAGTAACTTTTCAAGGTGATCATACAATGAGAAGGGATTAGTTCCAGCAGGGACTAATGGATGTGCTAGTTCAGCAGTTTGAACTTTGCAGAACGCATGAAAACAAACAAATCTTGTGCATCCTTACAATTTGGAGCTTCACTTTTTGATTCAAGAACACATGAACATTTGCGAGGAAGGGAAAAAAATAAAAAGATAAACAGTTGTTTTCTGGAAATTCTTGTTCACAGAAGTCCAAGAAACCTTTTCCTGTACTGAAAACCTATGGGGAAGCTTGACCTTGTTCTCTAGGACTATTTAATATACTAAATTTGTTATCTGTATTTTCATAGTGTTTAATAGCATGAACTGAGCATCACTTTCCAATTTTAATTGGTGCTGTAAAAACACAGATGGAAAAAGAAGGTCCCCAAAATATGCAGAAGATAAGAAATACCAGATGGACAAATTTCAGTTGCAGAATACAAGGAATGAATTAGTCAGTGCAAGTACATATTGCTGGCAGTGGTTTCAGTGCACTGTTGGATTAGACACTGATTTCAGATGGAAGTTTGTTTCTAATGTGGAAGTGCAGTTGATTGGGTTTTGGTGAGGCTGAGGGTGAGGCTAGTGAATCTGGATGCAGTTTTGCTGTTCAAAGATTGTGCATCTGCGCCATTTTAAAATTTCTGCTTTCTGAGTTCCTGTGGTCTTTCTAATTGTTTAAATGGTTCCCTTGCTCAGGTTTTGTATTCAGTTTACCACGTGGCAGGAATTAGTAGTAAATAGAAGAAAGGTGCAGGTTGCCTCAGTATTCTGAAGGCAAAATGAAGTAGAAAATTAAAGATACTTATCTCCATTATTCTCTTTTAAACTTGTTATTAACAAATCCAAAATACAAAGAAAGTGATAAATTATTATTCAGGCTCTGAGAGCAATATATATTTTAATGGGAGGAAAAATAGCCTGCTGCTTGCATATCGTGCTCCTTTCTTTCTTTTCTGGAATAAATGAGTTTGCAACTGTTTGGTGGACATCTCTGCCTATTCCAAGCAGTTGTTAAGATTATGTGATGTGCTTTCGTGGCAGACTGTACCAGTTGGTGCCAGTAGAGAGGTCAGTAATAACCCAAGCAGATTACCAGTGACAAGAAAACATGAATTGCCTCTCAAGCTCAAACTATTAATGACATTAAAATATCCCATTAATTCTTAAATATTAGTAAATGTTAGATAAATTTTAAAGGAAAAAGTCAGAGGTACCTTCAAAGTTACATTCCTGAATACGTGATGTGTTGGATGATGTGCTTTTAGCTTGCATTCAGTGCTGCTTGCCTCCTAAGCTTTGCTCAGTGAAGAGCTTTTTATGATTTGGTTGCCAGCTTTTTCTCTGCCTCAGAAGAAAAGTTAGACTGCTTCTCTGGTATTTATATATTTAAGTCATGTTTGCTGGTTGAGTTTACAAACACATGATACGGCTGCCAGCATACCAGACTCTCTCCATACGTTGATGCCCATGTTGTACTCGCAGGACCCCCAGAGCCCTGGCGATGCCTCTGGTCCTGCAGGGAGGTCAGAGGGAGTTGGCGTTATGGAACAGTCTCCAGGACATGAAACCAGGCCCCAAATTTCCATTCTTTCACTTGCTGATTTCTGTTATTAACTGCAGCAGGGTGCCATATGTGGGCGAGTATTTGGTTCTCCAGTAATCCCTGGGAATTTTTTTTTTCCCTGAAGGATGTCAGTCATGCAGATTAGAAATGCTTTGACCTCCCTGGAGCCAGGTAGCTGCCTGTCGTGGTTCAACCCCAGCCAGCAACTAAGCACCCCACAGCTGCTTGCTCATTACCCTCCCCAGTGGGATGGGGGAGAGAATCGGAAGAGTAAAAGTGATAAAACTTATGGGTTGAGACAAGAACAGTTTAATAATTGAAATAAAATAAAGTAAAATAGTAATAATAATAATAATACACAAAGCAAGTGATGCACAGTGTAATTGCTCACCACCCATCAACTGATGCCCAGCCTGTCCCTGAGCAGTGATCGCTGCCCCCTGGCCAACTCTGCCCAGTTATATACTGAGCATGACGCCATGTGGTATGGAATAGCCCTCTGGCCAGTCTGGGTCAGCCCCCCTGGCTGTGCCCCCTCCCAGCTTCTTGTGCACCTGGCAGAGCATGGGAAGCTGAAAAGTCCTTGACTAGTGTAAGCACTACTTAGCAACAACTAAAACATCAGTGTGTTATCAACATTATTCTCATACTAAATCCAAAACACAGCACTATGCCAGCTTCTAGGAAGAAAATTAACTCTATCCCAGCTGAAACCAGGACAGTGCCAGACTCTTTTCTGTGTCCCTAGGCTGCACACTATTCAGAGAGAGAAACTTGGTTCACTAATGTAAATAACTGGAAAGTAGTGCCATGTTTTACCAGCAGCAATAGTACTCCTTTCTCTGAAAAAGAGTATTAGTAGTAGCTGTGCTTAAAATATACCTGTTTGTTGTCAGTTCAGCCGGCTCATGTGACGTACTTTTTTGTCAGTGATTCGTGTGCGTCAACTGCCCAGCTGCAAACAATTTTTTTTCATCAAAACAACTGTAGGACTAACCCCTAAAACTTGTTTCGGCCCATATTGTACCGATTAGATTACTGCATATTGTATTTTTAAACATTCTTGGTTAACCTCAGTTGTAATGCTCCCTATTAATATTTTAAAAATACTCTAAACAAATTGTCGGTTATCCAGGAACACTGGACTGTCAGGTAATCCTGATGGATTAGCATGTTTGCTGTAAGTGTAATGAAGTGTATTTTACCTGAAAAGGTTTTAATTAGGAAAGCATCAGAGATTTGTATGACACCAAACCATTAATCTGAAAATGGAATTATAACAAAACCAGATGAACACACCTCATCAACTAAAAACAAATTCGCTATAATTATAGAAAATGACATAGTCTGTTTAATACATAAATTGCAAGATAATGTAATTAGGGGTCATCTACTTGAGTAATAGTGATTTGTTTTTGGAAGAAAACCCACACTGCCGTACATAATGGACTGGAAAAGGGGTTATGATAAAAGCTTTTCAAACAGTCTCTGCTGATGATCATAAGCTGAAAAAGACAAACATGATCTTGAAGAATATTTCTAGAAAGATGGACATTAAATCATAATAATTTTGTAATATGCTGTTGTGCTTACCATATGATATATTTAAGAAGTTTTGATAATTCTAACACAAGGAGGTATTAAAAAAGGTCTCAAAGTTCATATTCTGCAAATTGTTTTGTATTCTTTTTTAACTTATTTCAGTCATAAAATGTACAATAAAAGGGCAAAAATTTCCCTAATGGAAGGAATGACTTAGTGACAGAAGGAGTGACTTAGTGACAAAAATAGTGCTGTAAGTATCTGACTTCTTGTATTAATTTGTATTAATGATAACAGTTAAAAGTCTGACTGTTCTATAAACTCAGTATTGTTTACTTAGTTAATGAAAACAATGCCTGTGAATACCCAAGTAGATCACAAAATAGTTACCATTATGTAAAACCAAGAGAGTTCAAAAGAACTCAGATGATTTTTAACTTCATATTATTGGGGCTTAACTGTTCATTAACTTTGTTTTGTAGTTTTCATACATCTTCTGTTGGGTTGGTCATAGAAAACTTGGGGTATTTTTCCCTCTAGCATAGATCTTTAAGAAGTAATAATGCATTTTACCACTTTTGCCTAGGTACAATGTCCCAGGTAAGACAAATGATTCAGCTGGTGACCTCATACAAGGTTTTGGGTCATCCGGTTACAGACTTTCAGTAACTCTAACAGAGACCCAGATTCTGAGCCGCCATTTCCTTTTTGCACTAGCCTAATGCTCAGTGCCCAAATCCAGATGTTCAACACCTTTACATCTGTACTGCTAACATAATCAGAATTGTATTTTATTTTGGAGGATGAAAGTAGAATATATTATCTGTTACTGTGGACTATTATCAGCATTTCCTAAATTTGGCAGTTTAGCAAAAAGCTGAGCAAAAAGCAAAGACTCCTGATAGGTTTTGACCAGGTTCATGACAAATCCTGACTGTAGCTGTATTACCAGCTGGAATCCAGCTACATGATAAAGAAATGTGCAACGTATTTGATATCACTAAATACGTAATACTGATTATCAGATTCCTTTTGTAAGTTATAAAGTGATAGTGTAACTAGATATACAGCAAGCAAATCCTTAAAAAGAATAAAAATGCGTTGAAAAGCCTAGGTTTCCTTTCACGTTATGATATATTGGTACATCACCTTCTGAAAGTGCACGTTGTTCATCAGGAAAAAAAAGAGCAATGTGATATCAGAATTCACTCTTCATACATAATTTTTCCCACTTTCAAAATATGTAAGAAATATATACATATGTACATATATGTGTGTGTGTGTGTATACACACACAAACACATGCTTACCTAAATTAAGAAGTAAGACTCATTAAATGGAAGGTGACATGTTTTGTGATCACAGTTGACCGATCAGGTAAAATATAAGCATATGACACCTAGAGACATTAGGAAATGTTCTAACCTATACAGTCCAGTTTCACAGAAATCACAGCAGCTCTGCCAGCACAATTGCATTAAAATGCCTGGACGCAAAAATGCCACCTCAGCTATTAATATTACTTTATGAATAAGACCTCTTGCCTTGTAGTATTGTTACAGAACTGCTGATGTAATATGTTCTTTGAAAATATCTTCCTTCGATGTTTTGTGTGCCTCAATGATTTGTATGTCAAATGAAATTACATGTACGTGCTGTAACGTAACATCAAATATTTTGTTCACATAACTTTTTATGACAATAATTAACAATATTTTCATGAGTCTCAGGTATGAGAATATTAAGTCACAGGCCTGTGTCAGCCTTAACATAGTTGTCTTTCCAAGTCATACTAATATCATTAGTTGAAACCAATATCCAGTTCAAACTACCATCATAAATTGACTACTATTATTATTGGCCTTGGTATTGATGTATCCATGATGTGTGTCATGTATGTATCTAAACTTTAGCAGATATATAGGATTACCTACATAAGCTGTGCCAAAATACTGTTTCTGCCTGCTGTATTGCTAAAATATGTACCACTGAGCAGTACTGTGTGTTCATATCAAAGCAGAAAAAATACAATGCCCACAAAGAATTCTAGTTTTCTCTTCAAGCATGTTATTTTCCTGTATTAGAAATGGGATTCAGAGACAGATCATAGCTGCCTGTGTAGAGTTGTCTACTTTGGGCTTAGCCGAATAGGTCTCCAGTCTCCTCTGAGTATGTTGGATCAGTCACTCAACTAAGCAGACAGTAGTCTAATGCCATTTTGATTTCCTGGGGCATCACAGCTGGCCTTCAGCTGCCAGTCCAGAAAGCCTTGGTGCTCATGTTGCACCTCTGTCGTATCTGTGGCTGGTTCAGGTATTCCAGGGTCTCTCAAATGGCACTACACACCTATATTTAGGTAGATGAGTCAAGCACTAGGGTTTATAAGCTGGAGCTGAATTGTACCCGAGATGGCATTAATTTGACACACATTGCATTAGTCTTTACCAGAAGCAGATTTATGGTCAGGCTTTCTGCCTCAGTCAGAGATACAGTTTTATATTGTTTTTTTCTGTACTGTTTGTATTGTTTTTTATGTGACATGACTTTTCCCACAGTGATATGCATGGTGTAAGAACTTAAGCAGGTACAGAAAGAGAATACAGTTACATCATGCTCGGGAAAACCAGTAAGAAAATTGTAAGGTAGCTAATCTACAGAAATATTGAGTAGACACAACTGCTTTGAAAAGGACTGGGGTTTCTTGTTACTGGACACAGTTTGGTTTGTTCAGGCTGCCTACTTTAGGCTTATAGTGATTCTAACTGGTTTAGATCATTTCATCCCGATGCGCTTCAATTTTAAACATGAACAGTTATATGGTTTCTGTTTTTCTACTAAACTGCAGCATCTGAGAGACAGAGATGTTTAGCCTCAACATCATGATTTTGGAGAAATTTTGATTTCTCCAGTCATTAGCAGAAATATCAAGGAACCCTAAAAGGCACTGAAAACTGATCCAGAATATCCAGTTGCTGTCTTTTTTTTTTTGTCTATTTAGGGAAATCGGGCACCTTCACATAGTGAATCATTTCTCCTGAGTACCAAAAACTGTACCAGCTAAGGTCATACAGAAAAAAGTTCAAAAATATATTGGTAAGGAAAAGAGATAGAAGTAATATTTAAATTATGTAAATTATTATGTGAATGTGAATTAATACATTTTCTAAGAATATTTTTTCTTCCTTATAATAAACGTCATAAATATTATAAGAACTCTTAAATATAGAAAGCTGCTTCAGAACTTCATCATGTGTGTGTTTCTCCCTAACGCCTTCTGGCCACAGTGTTAATCAAATGAACTGTTTATTGCTGCTTTAGTTTTTTCTCATCTCATTTATGGAAGGAGATGTCTACTGCTCACTTAGGTAGTCCAGCACCTCTAGGCTAGTGGCATGTTAAAATCACTACAGAAGAGTAATAAAACATATGGGTCCACAGCAGCTGTGTGCTCTGCACGGTATTAGACAAATTGTTTTTATACTAATTTTTTTTTTAAATCAGCCAGAGGATATTTATTTCATTATCTTTCCTTGAAAGTTGTATAAACAGAGAGATTCTCAGCCTCAGCTCTCCAAAACGGTCTGCCCTTTTCTTTTTCCTTATTTTGTTTTATTCTAGACTGTAATAAAAATTTATTTAAAAAAAATCTGTCTTGCTAGATGGTAATTCTGTGTGTCTCATCTTTAGATTAAAAATTCATTTTCTATTCCTGTGTATTTCTAATGTTAGATTTTCTATTAGAAGCAGGGTTTTAGGTTAACATTAAAGAAGACAATGCATCATGAACTATTCTAAAGCTGTTGGGTCATCTTAATCTTGTCCTTGGCAATGAAGAGCTTAGCACAGGTTGCAAAACTTGACTAAGAAGCAGGTCGACACTTCATAATGCGCTGTGCATAATCTTGTGTCATCATGGCTAGATTTGAATAGAAATGTGAGCTACATCTTGGACTGCAAACCGTACGGTTATATTTCTTTACCGCTCCATTCAATTCCATTTTCAGCCATCTGGAACTGTGTGCAAATTCATATCCATTATAGGTTAAAATGTGACAGAAAACATTAACTCTCTTATGAGAAAAGTTCTGTGTACTATGAGCTGTTCCTCACTTAGCCTTCTGTACACCAGTTTCCTCCACTAATTTGTTAGGGGTTTGCGTATGTAAATGCCAGCCTTCAGTAATGTCTACAAAAATACTGTGCACGTGTCAACCAGATATGCATGCTCAGCCTTTCCTATCAACCAAATCTGGGATAACTGAAACCTCCAGATTCATGACTGGGTGCTTTATGGACGCCAATATTTGTTCATACCCTTTCTACCATGAAGTTAGTTTGTCTTCACAACAGTAGTTGGAAACATGTCCCAGGAACAGCAGCTAAAAAGAGCAACATTTTAGAGTTTTCTCTCAAACAAGAATATTCTCATGTCTTTAACTTTCTCCAAATGTCCTCCCCTCTTTTTCCCTTCATGACAGTTTATGAAAGAGAACCAGACCAAAAAAGAGAAAGGAATCAGAAAAAGCCTACGTTCAGTGTATCCAAATTTAAACCATTTGTGAATCTACATACAGAAAACTTGACAGCACATGCAAAGGCTATAAAATGCAGAACTGGATAATAATTAATATAACTGTTTACAGATATTACAGAAACTCAGGAATTTATGGTCCATTAGAGGTCATTTTGGAACACACCCTAATTACAGAGTAGCTATCAATCAAGAAAAACAGATGAAACAGCACAATTCTTTAAGCAGTGTAAAATTACACAGTATGCATCAAAATGGTATGCTCAACGTCATTCATATTGTTGTATTCATGGACATGGTTATAGAGAAGAAAAAAAGAGTTTCTATTGACAAAAAAGATTGTATTTCTTCTTATTTCAGTGAGTAAAATATAAACAACAGCTCCAGCAATCCTTCTAACCTTCAGTCTATTCATATATATGAAGTCTTTACTTAACAATGAAGTCTCAGAACTTTTGTTTATACATAATATAGACTGATTTTATACTAAATACACTAACACTGAGCTATCACTATTAGAGGAATGTAATGTAAGGAAAAATTTCATAGAATGGTTCTGTATAATATTAATAGTGAAATAAAATTGTTCAGAATGACAGGATGAGGCTGCAAGCTATGAAAATTGCATGCAGTCTGGTACACAAAAATGTGAGTGTCCATAAATTTGTTTTTATTTTTTCCCCCTGATGTTTTTCATTGAAGAACAGTTCTAAGATGCCTGAAGTGTTGTCAAATGTAACTCACAAGATTTGAAAAGATCACCACATGCTATTTTTTTGACTTTATTTCTTAAAGCTTCAGAAAATGCTATGGATGCTGGTAGACAACAATTACAATACTCTTCCATCCTAGAAGAGTATAAGAAGCATAGTTACTAACAAGGGTAGACCACATGTAGTCATAATGATGCTTTGCTGCCAAAGGAAAGTGTAAGGGCAAAGGGAGCTGTTGGATACACAGACTTGGCAGTCTCCTGGATGTCAGCAGTAGAAATATCTTTCGTGATATATGTCAGGCCTTTCAGACTATGCTGAATATTCCAAATGAACTGAGAAGACATTTAGATTTCACACTTTCAGTGGGAGAGGTATTTTTAATGTCTTTTGCTAACATTTTATTGAGGCTATTTCTCTACTCACCTGAGCCTGGAGAAGTTCTCAAACCTGTCACTCATGAGACTCTACTCTGAAGGCATGATTAGATAGCTCCTAGAAATGAAAGATGCAAGCAGTGTCATAAATGACTACTGTCTCCTAAGACATCCTCATTTTGCCAGAGGAGTAGAACATTGCAACTGGACAAATGCAGCCTCATTCTTGATTTCAGTTCGGATGACTTACAAATATAGGGAATAGGTAAACATGCTGTGACTGGAGGGCACATAAATATGACCTAGTAATAATAAGCAGCAAATCTCATTCACTGTACCTCAGAAATACAGTTCTTCTTTATAAAAATTCATGGTGAGATAACAAGTGGTGAAATGCCTGTAGCATGCTTAAGGATGGTACAATATTTTCTGTTTTTCCATTTGCTGGGTGTGCTAACATAGACTTCTAAATTTACAGATTTGCTGTGTCCTTGGTCAAAATTAGAGATTATATGGCCTGTAAACTCTGGTAACTCTTCATTCACTAAATATTTTTCTTTCTTCATTTATCAAAATTGTCACTTAAGTGACATTGTACCTTTTCTTTTCCAAAATAAATGTAATTGTTAGAGATTAAGGATAAAGTCTTGGCCAAGACTAAATTGTCGGTGACTTCAGCGTACCTAGGATTTACATCAAATCACTGAGCCTTCCTTTCTATCAGGACATAAAGGCAGATTCTGAAGCAATTCATAGAGCACTACTAGATATAATAAAATGTTACTTATTGTTGGTAGCAAAACTCAAACCCTGTTGAATGCACCAAAGAGAAAAAACATCCAAACATTACCTTTCCTTGGCTTTATCACCCTAGGTAACTTGAAGTATGGAGTTCTTTTTATCTTAGAGGAGTTTTTTTTGTTTACTTTTCAGTCTTCTATCTGAATGTATTCAGCACATTTTCAAGATTTCGGGGTTTACATTCAGGCCAAAAATCATGATTAGCGTATCTGTTGCATTCAGCACTTAAAAGCAAGTGGTTTTAATGTCATTCAGATAGAATAGGAACCAAAGCAAAGTAATCATTGTGTAATAATATTCCTAGAAAATCTGTGACCTATCAGAAATACTGACATTGGACTTACTATAGCAGACATTCTGAAAACCATCAAGAAAGATTGTTTAACAGATAGTTTTAAGAAAATGTCTTCTGACGAAATATGAGTAAGAACCAACTCAGCCTTAAACAATGTTAATTTAATTCTATAAAAAAGTTATTTTTATGGTTGATATTGTACTTTAATGGTTCATTTTAAAATCTCGATTTGATTTCCTGTAGAAATATACCTAAAAACATGAACAACAGAATTGCAGCTTTTTAAGACTTTTATAGTCTTTGTTGGCTTCATAATATGAGAGAAGTCTATGAGGTTGAACACTCTGCTATCAGGAAACTTATTTTCTAGTTTTATTTATAAAATTGTAGTTGAATTTAACACTTCTGAATTTGAGAGATTGATAAATAGCACAGCCTCGAAATAGTCCTTACAGAACTCCCCATCAGCTTTAGCAGTGTTCCCATTACTACTCTTCTGAGCTGCTTTTGAGCAAAGACTGATTGCGGGAGTGGTAGTTTGTGGTCTGTGAAACTTGAAGCAATCAGAGCACCATCAAATGTGTTTTTCCCTTTTTCCTCAAGGCCTAAACTTCTCATCCAGAAGCAGAAATCTGGTACGCTCACTCTGCAGGTCTCAGTTACGTCAGGAAACCATTCAGTGGTAGAGACTCCACTTCCTAACGTCTGGGGCCTCCTGTGGAAGTTGAGGCTTTATATGGTTTTTTTACTCAGCCATGGCAGTAAATGACGAAACTGGTTTTCTGTGCTGAAGGATGGGTAGAAAGAGATCTAAGAAGAACTACACATAAATACTGTACATACAAGTGTCATCACATGACGGTTACAGATATCAAAAGGTTCTTAGAGTTATAATTTTAGTTGGGAAAAAAATCACTGTAAATCCCATACAATTACATACAGATGAAGAGATGTCAAATGAGAGAAGTTGGTCAATATGTACATGAGGAAAATTATTCTGGACACTATCAGCTCACAAAAATGAGCTAGGCTTGGCTATTTACACTATGAAGTCAAGTGTAAGTTTTTTTAGCCAGCAGCCCCCGACCCATCTCTTGAACGAAATTGCTCAGCAATATTTTGGGTTGGCATTTATTCTGTCTTCCCTGCTTTTCTTACATTATTCTGTACTGAGAACGGAAAAGAACAACTCTGGAACAGTTACTTTCCATGACACTGAACAGTTGATTTTTGCTCCATTTTCTACTGTATTCTCCTTTTTCCACTATATTGACCACTATAATGATACACAAATAAAAATACTTTCTTCTAGCAAAGCCAGAATTTAAGAAAATGGTAAAGGAACTTTGCTCAAATGAATGATGAAAATGTCATTTTTGTCTGTAGATTTTAATGCTAAATCTTCTTTCTCTTCTTCTTTCTCTGTTCTTTGACATTTAGCTGTAACATTCAATAGCTATCATTAGGACAAAGGTACTATTTCTGAAGAAGAATGTGACTCTTATTTTCCTTTTGCCTTAAGGTTTGGCACTGGCATTATTTATACTTTCATCCAATAAAGAGAAACTTTCCAGAAAGTGATTCATGTTCTGTCTGTATAAAGAATGCAGAGGCATGTACCCCATTCAAAGAAAAAAAAAATGATTTTTAGGCCCTTCTTTATGTCATGTCTATCCTCTTTATATCATTTTAATGGTTCCTTCAGTTTTTATGGAATGGAGGCTTTATTGACTAGTCAGCCTAAAATACAGTGGTAAATATTATATATGAGCTAAATAAGTTGATTGTTATTTTGCCAACTAGATGTCTGAAAAATATGAAACTCCCCATTGTGATCATCTAAAGAGAAAGCTCATTTAGTCTCTGAAGAAACTATAGCAATGTTACTTTTTGGTTTTGTTTGCATTTATTGCCAGAAATGAACTGAAGAAGTACAGAAAATTCACATCTAGGGAGAAAAAGCAATATTTTTAGGAAAAATATTTGTTACTTTGCTTGAAATAATAGTTGATTCCTTCCATTTTGTAAGCAGTTCTTTAGATGACCCTTCTCCAGTAATCTGAAATAGGCATTGGGCTGCAGAAGGGAAATCCATTCTTCCTTAGTATATATCCTCATGGTATAGCAAGAATTAATACTGACTGTTTGCATGTTGTTTTCCTTCTCCAAAAACACCCCTTAAACTGGCTAGTTACTTGCAAATGCTAAGGAAGTAAAAGCAGCCTCCCGATGCCCAACGTGCTAAGCTTGTTCAAACCCTTGAATTACCGTATTTCTAGAGTTGTAACAACTGCAGTTGTCCTTAGGACAGCAAAGTGAGGAAAAGATTTTCCAACTAAGGAGAGGGAACTCATGCTAAAAGGCTAAAGGCTACTGTAAATAAGTTGATTTCCAGATGGAAGTTAGGTGCTCCTCATGTGCAGGAAAACATATTTTGAAGTCTTTGAAGGTCTCACTAGAAGAGTTTACAGCTGCAGTGTTGGTGAAAGTGGACACTTGGCTTCTGCCTCCAGAATCAGAATACCAGGCAACTAGTAAGATTTTTTAAAAGTTGGACCATTAAGAGAAAATTTTCCTTTATAGGCATTTAAAATTCACATTATCAAGTTTTGTTTACAGTTGGGTTGACTGACCTTTTTTTCAAGGAAAGCTGCAGTGATTATGGAATCGTCTGACTGCAGGTGTCAGTGGGTCTAAGGAAAACATTAAATACTATAAAACTCTTGATAAACCCATGGCAGTGACTGCCCTGCAGCTGAGACTGTGAAGCCTGAGTTACATTGCTACAAATAAGAATTACCAATCAAAATGATTTCCTGAACCAGAACATGCTTTATTCTGCTGAAGAAGGAAAATTCACACCCATTTGCAAGATAATAGGAATGGAGGAAGAGAGAAATGGCCAAAGTTCACATGAATCACAGTAGGTTCTTTAGGAAATTACAGAATATTTGAGGTTGGAAGGTGCCTCTGGAAATTGTTTAGTCCAACCTCACTTTTCAGACCAGAGTCAGGTTGCTCATGTCCGTGTCCTGTTGGGTTTTGAATGTCTCCGAGGATGGAGACTCCAGTCCCATCATCATTTTTGTGGCCCTTTTCTGGCCTTGCAGCTTTCAAACTGCTGTGTTTTTCAAGGTTGTATGTACAAATAATAGTCAAAGTTACTCACTCAAAGTTACTAACCTTTGCATAAGAGGAATAAGGTAAATTAGAAACACTTTTTCAGGAATTAAATGATATCTTCGTTAAGTTTTAATGTATGAATAGATTTTGGGTGCTATTAACCAGTCTCTTGTCACTTGGGAGGCCAAAAGAACGACTGGGGGAAATTTGTCTGAGAATCTTTGGTGGCTGAGATGAGGCAAAGCAAAAATCATTAACTCATCTGATCAGCTACAAAAGAAGGTGAGGCCCAGACTTAGCACCTTTGAAGCTATTTCAAACGATTTCTTCCTTCCTTTTTGAGCAGTACTGACTTTTCTCGCATCTTTTAAGGTCCTTGAGACAGGTCACGTTGAAGAATGACTGCATGTAATGTCTTGACAACAGGCATATCTATGTTAGCATTTTATTTAGGATGAAGAGTATTCTTTTGAAGGAGATGTTCTGACCATCCCACTTTTCAGTGTTTTCATTACTTCATGGAAACAGTGCTGGAGCGTAGAAAATGAAGGCTTTTTGGATGAAACTTAACCAGATGTGTTTCTGCAAATCTCATGTGCACTGCCAGAATGAACTGGAATGACCCTGTAGTAAAAACTCCAAAAAACTCAGCAGAAAGTGCTTTGTTCTGTGGAATCCCCTGTTGCGGTGCACTGCTTGCTAATGCAAAGATAACCCACAATGCAAGCACAGATATAAGCCCAGGAACTGATTTTCTTTGTCGTTCACAGACAGCTAGACCATTTTGAGGTGGAAAGCCCCATCTTTTTAAGAGAGAAGTTGACAACATGATGGATCATTTGTAGTAACAGCTTCTTTGTAGTTGAACCCATACAAAGTGTTTAGATGAAGTTTGCACGTTGGAGTTCAGCCAGCACAGGAGCTAACATCACAGCATCTGGGCAGATGTTTGATTTCCTTCAATGCTGGTGTTGCATGTATGGGGATATGACTTGTTTTCTTTGCAAATGTTGACATTGTTAAACTAATGATCTGAGCAGACTTATCGTAAGGTATTTATGTGTATGTGTATATATACACATGCACACGCATACACACACGCATACCAAATGCACTGTAGTGTTTGTAAAGCTCTGTACTCTAACTGCCTTCCTTCAAGTTGTTTCTCACAGAAAACTTGATGAAGGAACTTTTGGTGGTACCCTTGTGAAAAAAAATGAATGTGTCCTCAAACAGCTGTTTCTATGTAAAATACATTAATGCAGTTAATTAGTATTGACCTTTTAGAATATTCATCGTGCCATTGCTTTATTATCCTGAAAGTTCACTTTAAAGGAGGTATAGCTGGCCCTGCAGGGAGAAGCTAAAAGAAATCTCAGTTGGGTTTTATTTTTATGCTAATGTTAGAAAAAAATAAATGGTTTCTGCTGGGTACCTTAATTTGCAACATCATTACACATACTATATTTATTTTGTGTTATTGTAAACTTTCTTAGGTTATATTATTCATCAGATGATTACTTGGGTAGAACGTGAAAGTTATTTGTAGCAGAAATTGCTTAATAGTCATACTTTAGCATATTTTCTTGCAGAAGAAAAAAGTGTCTTCATCCAAATAAGCAAAGTAATAACAATCCCTCCAATACCATCACAAGTCCATTGAAGATTAATAAGCCTATCAAAAAAAGAGCTGGTGCAGGTCATAGCCATGGCTGGTCATTTTTGTACTCCCCCGTTTACTCTTCCCACATGAAAAAGAAATAGCAATCCCGCGAGATGTAGTTTCTGTATCTGCAGTATCCAAGTGAGAAACGCAGGTGCCAAGAAACAAAATCTACATGGCTTCTTATACATACATTTTTCAGAGTTTTCAGAGTGCTAAGATATGCTTCCCCCTGCATTTGAGGCTTGCACCTTGCAAAACTCTAGTCTGGATTTCTACAGTTCAGAATTTCTTTTAAATTCCTGCTGATAGATTGGGGTAATTCCAGTGTTTCTTACTTAATTAGATGCTGGCACTACTGTTTTTTCCAGTTTACAAGTTAGTACGGTACCTACCAAAGATAAGTTTAGGAGATAGTCACTCCAAAATAGCTGTGATCTCAGCAAGGTTAATGCAAGTGTTCAGTATTTATCTCTGAGGTCATGTAATGAGCTGAATGCATTTATCTCATTTTCATATTAGTATCAAGTATGTTTGATAATCTCCAAGTTAGCATAAAAATGTGTATGTTTTTATTAATGTAAGTGGAGTCTCTGAAATTGTTACACAAGCTGGAAAAGGAATTATTCATAAATAAAAGAGATCGTAGTTGGCCACTCGAGTGCAGGAAGCAACACTGTTCTGCTGCAGCAGTGCTTGCATCTCTACAGCAGCATCAGGACAGCCTGGGTTGGGAGGGCTGTCTAAATCATCCCCCCAATAAGTCAAAGAAGTAAATACATTTGGTAATTGGGAAGAATTGAATGTGTGTATAACTCCCAGAGAGCACCTAGAGAAATAGTCTATAAACCCCAGTATGTTTCAGTAGGAACAGATGCTCATTAAGAATGTGCAAGAAGAATGCAGGACAGCAGGATTCTTGAGGGTGTCTCTGGGAGCTGGATATACAGAGAAATCTTGTAGGTTTGATGTTCACACGTCTAGTTTAAGCATAGATTACTATAAACATTTGCAAATGTTTTCTATTTCACATTTGCTGTTAAGGGCTTTTTATTCTGCCCTGAGTTAAAGGAAATGTTGAGGTACATCAAAACACTCCTCACCCACTGAGGGGAAAAAGGCGGCTTGAATACACAACCTGGAGTGCTGGAGACACTTGTACACCTGCCTAGCTTTGCAGCAAGTCATTTTCAGGCTTGATGAATAGAAGTAGCTTGGCCCAGTCTGAAAGTTAGCCCCACAGAAACCAGGAAAGGGACTTTCCCACTCGGAGATGAGTGACATTTAGGAAGGCTCTTCAGTGTGAAAGTAATAGAAAGTTCACGTGACCATCCCATGTCCCAAAGGTGCTTACAGTTGTACATACTTGAAATAGAAAGACAGCCCTTTACTAAGTGTATTTTAAAAACTTACCACAGAAGGGCCACGCTTTGTCCAGAGTCTCTGTGTGCTGCTGCTCTGCTGTATAAAATCATTTCTGCTGGATCACATGAGAGTAGAAGTGGGCAATTTGGGCAGAGCTGGGTAGGTAAATACAAGGATGTATAGAGATACCTGTGTTCCCCTGAACTAGTTTGTTCTTCAGTGTCTCGTTTAGGTTCCAGGAGCAGGCATCCAATAAAGCATAATTAAAACTCCTCATCTGATTTTGCCACTGCTGCTGTTCTGCTGTTGCCATTGATACTGTCAAAGGACAATTAGTCTCATTAAACAAACGAAAGTACTGTTTAGGGGAATGAAAATTCAACGAATCTTACTCAGCGCTTGGCCTGTCACAAAGGTGAGCAATCTCTGACGGTCTGCTAAAACTTTACACTTCCCATGGGCAGTGAAGCAGTGAATTTTTAACCAGTGTCATGCTTCTTTCTATACCTGATGATTAATATGCTGGTAAAAACTTTATGCACACTTAATCATTCATAACCAAACATATCTGATTCTGTGCTGCTAAAAGCTTCAGCATTTATAATTAAATGACATCAGCAGAAAGGAACCAGCTAAATCTGGAACTAGACAGTTTGAAAGCTTAATGATAATGTTTAAATCTTCTTCCATATTGCACTGTGGCATTTAAGGGGGATTCTTGGCGCTTTTTACCAAGAGGGAGGGAAGAGGTAATAGCAGCTTCTTCACAGTGTTTTCTTGGGTACACTGTGTTTTCTCGGCTAGGGAGAAACAAAATGGGGCGGTGCAAGAGCAGCCCAAACATTTTTACAGGAATATATATTAAAAAGTATGTTTGAGGCATGGGCATGAATTTTCAGCGTGTAAGTTTGAAGAAAATACTTAAGAAGACAACTGTTGGCTGTGAAGATTGTGAAGAGGAGGGGAGGGACAGTCTTGGGATTGTACTTTCTCATCTAGAGACTCTCTTTTACTAAATCAGGGTGTTCATCAGAAATAAATTAATGCCAAAATTACAAGACAGTCCCATCTGCTGTTCCTTAACCTGCCTCCCCTTAGAAAAGAAGGAAATTTAACTTTAATTTTCCAGACTGTGAGACGGGGCTTGAACCTTTGAAGGCCTGGGTAGAAGTTGAGGCATTAGCACCTCCTTGTCAGGCTCTGCTTTTAATGGCAAACAGGGACTGCACAGCCAGAGGGGTATCCATGTTCTCAGGTCACACCCTGCGTGCAAGCTCAGTTTAGAAATAACACAGTTCATGAATTTTGACTAGATATAAATTGAACTGTCATTTCTTACAGAGCAAATTCAAGAATATCACTTTTCATATTGTTTCCTCCTATAACTTCTGTGATTTATCATAACTCATCAAATGTAGCGTATCTTAGATCAAAACCGAGTATTATTTAAAACACATACATACATTCAAGAAAAATTACCTATGGATATAAGATGTTTTCTGTGAATGTTTGGAAGTAGACTTTTTGTATTTTCATGTAATCCACTAAATAAATAAATAAATACATCAACTTTTAAATCCAAGTTTTTAAACGGACTTTTAACTGTTTTTTTTCAGTTGGAAAGATGTTAAGCAATAGTAAAGGGGAAAAAATTACAAGATGAAATGTATCCACCCTGATTTTATTTTTCCCTTTTTTGTGGTCCTCCAAAGCAGGTGTAATAGATGGATCAGTGGTCTAATTTATTAATTCCCTGAAGCTTGAAAGAGATATCTTATAGCAAAAGAATGTGGAAGCTATCTGAAGCAATGCAGTAGTCAATTATTTATTTGCCTCTCTCCTTAAAGACTGCTTCAGTTCCAGATCTTCCCATTTCTCCTATATAATTAATGGGAAGTATAAAATACAGCTCAGAGAAACGTGGCTGGATTTGAAAGCATGTATGCATGTCATTTCTTTCTTTCATCATAGAGAGCACATAGGCACACGCATACCAGTTTCTGCTTATTCATTCAGCGAATACTTGACATATGTCATGTGTTCCACTGTGTCCTGAAAGTGAAGACACCTGTTTTGCCAGACAGGTTAGTTGCAAGTATAATTTGCAGGATGATATCTGCATAGATGTATGAAATAGATTTATAGATTTGTAAGTGGATATATTTATAATATTTTTTAGGCCTAAACCATTATTTCAACTTAGTAGTACTGAGATAGACCTCAGAAAGCTACATATTCCTATTGGTTTACTCACCATAGACAGTGCTTTACAACAGGAACAGAAATCTTCACTCTAAATTACAGAAGGGATGAGGGCATGTTCTTGGAAGGTAAAAGATTTAGGTATAATTAGGTATATTACCCTGGCTGAGGAGAAGATTGAACCCAGATCTTCCATTTAAAGGGTAGGCCCTAAGGTGAGAACTGCCACTGCATTCTTCAGCTGCTTCTTTGCTTCTGTTTCTTGAAAAAAAATTAAGAAAAACCCTGACTGCCTCAAATGTGATGTGTAAGATCATTGCTATGTCATTGAGGAGATTCCAAGTTGTTCATCCCAGTCCTTCATAAATCCCCAAATAGATTCCAGATCCTCTTCTGCTTTTGTTTTTTGTTAGCTTGGCATAATCAGCCAGTCAACAGATGCCTTATTCCTAGACACACTGTTTTTCCCCACCAAGGGAAATGCCCAGATGGGAGTAGATAGCTACAATCTCACACTGCCCATGCTCTCAACCAACTCAGCATCAAACTTGTGAAAGTAAAACTAGACTTTTAAAGGTATGTGTGTACCAAAGAGCATTTTAAATATCAGGCTTTGTACAGCTGAGGAGCTGAAGCTCCACTATTTCATGCCTGTGGAACTTTGGCTCCTAAATATATAGGGGGTATTGAAACCCATCGACGTGCACACCCATTCATCCCAGTAAATTCTAGATAGTTTTTAGATTATGATAAAAATAAGCCTGAGTGTCAAGATTTTCAAAATATAACAAATGCTGGGGTTTTTTAAAGATGATTTTTTAAACAGATAAATGTAATAAAAAATATTTAGAACATTATAATTGGATTCCTTATTCCTGGCTGTCACGTATATTATTAGGCATAGTGAGGAGAAGTGTGTGTAGACTAAGAATTCTGCAAGAAATATAAAAACTAAGTTATGTGGTTGAACATAGGTTATGCTTTGTATTTGGATTCCATATGTAGTTTCGAGGTAAATAAAATCCAGTAAACATAGCATTTCACTACTGATGAAGTCTTCAGCTTCTAGAAATCACCCATTTCCAGTAACTGAAGACTGGCCAGTCTTGTCAGGGGTGCTTGTATATATCATTTTCCACAACAGATATTTTAAAATGTAGTGCATACTTTTTTCTTTTATCTCGAAACCTATGATACAAAAAAATGTGCCTATGGATAAATGCATTCTCTTTCAGTGCAGCCCTCTCCCAGGTTGTTAGACTGATCTGAATAACTCACAAGATTCTCTGTAGGGAGGCAAATGCTCCATTGAAGTCACAAGCACTACTGTTTTCTTAAAATTCAGATCCTGTTTTACACTCTGATGTACTGATCTGAGCCTTTCAACAGGAGAAAACAGATGCAAAAATCATACTATTAAGTGTGGTAAATATAGTGATTTATAGAATTCAGCCCTTGCAAGCTTTCTGTACAGAGGTTAACAGAATTATTTATTTCTGTGTTTCTGGAGCTGATTTAGCACTAGAAACCCCAAAGTAAATACTGTTTGCCCTTGAACAGTCGTATACTTAGGAACGCAAGGCAGTTTCTTTATGTTGAAAACTGTGTGAGCTGTGTGGATAGCAGGTTTCTTAATTTGCACACATTAAATAGACCTTTCATGTTGTTTTCAGTGTTTACTTTACAGTAACCCAGGTCATGATGTGTGACGCTGGAAGCAGGGTGAATGAAAGCACAACCTTTCCCTCCCATCTGTGAGAAAGGAAAGAGTGGGGAGGAGGAGAAGTGTCTTAACAGCTGTCATTGCCAAAGATTATTTAAAAGCTGTAAAAGCCTTCATTTGCCTTCAGGAGTTGTGACATATGGTCAGAAATGGTTTGAAGATTTATTGTCATCTTTGTTGGATGAGATTCAAAGTGTTCTTTAACAAGGATCTTGTCCCTCATCATCCTTGGAAAAATCCTTCAGAAATTGTAAAGCATACAGAAAGCAGAGAGAGAATAATGAGCCTCAGATTTTTTCTCTCTCCCCCCCCCCCCCCTTTTTTTTTTTTTAAAGAAAGGCGGTAAGCAGGGTTTCCAGACAAAATGAAAGAAATACTCATGGTAAAAGTGAACCTTATTTTTCACTTGCAATCCAGTGTTTTACATGACACCATTTCATCATATATATCAATGACAGATTGTTCCTTACACAGTTAATTCAGATTTCAGGTGCAAACTGTGCACGCTCCGCATCACAGGGTCATTCAGTCGTGATTTGGAGGCATAAAGCTTCTCTATGCAATTACAGCTATCCATTTTGCTTGGACCTCCCTCCCCCCATAGTTAGCAGATGTGGATTTCACATTTTGAAGGCATGATGAGACCTTTCCACCCATAGAAGCCCATCAAAACCTCCGAGCAACAGGAAGGTACTACATGACAGGCTGCCTGATCAAGTAAAGTAAAGGCTAATGGCAAAGGGAGGACAATTGCCTGAGCATAGAAATGCTTAGAACCAAAAACAGCCCCAACTGTGCATCGTAAAATGGTAATGGACAAATCTTCTCTAACTTCATTTTCCAAGCTGAAGCTACGTGGAATGATACTGTGCCTGCTCTTGCTCCCACTGACTGATGCACCTGTGGGAATTTAGAATAAAGCCCATCACGGTGAATATTGAAAGGCACATTGATCTCGAGGTATATGAGGTACCAGTGAGATATGGCAAAGGGCACCTTTCTTATCCCTCTTAAATTTTGCATAAGTCAGACTGATTTAAGCTTTAGCTGAATAAAATCCTCCAATTTTAGCAGGCTTGACAAGAATTTATTGTGTTCCAGTAAGAAAATAACACAGAAACATAATACTCCAATCATATTTTTAAAGGTAGCTTCACAATATAAAGTTATGGCGCTTGCACAGTAGAATTATAGTTACTTTCAGATTCAGTGTCCTTGGTGGTTTCCTGAATAACAATGATATATCACGTAAGTGGGAAATGAATCATCTACATATGTAAAACTTCTCACTGTCTCCTAGCTGGTGTTAGAGCAGAGCCATCACAAGCAAGAGGAGGAGAGGAGACGGCCGCCACTTTAGTGTTCCACTGGCTCTCCATTTCCAGGCTGGATGAAAGCTCAGCCAGGATTACATAAAAATAAAACCACTCGTTCCAGCATCTGTTTACCATTTGAGACAAAACAGAAACTACTTCATCAAATCTGCTGGAAGGTTCTGCCTACACAAGTGGTAGCAAACGAGACCTGTCCAGAGCTGTCCTTTGGCAGTGGGACTGGCAGACCTGCCTGTTCAGCTCTCATATTTTTTCTATACCTGCCACTGCAAGAAGGAAAATGAGCCATAACTCTGCTACTTTGGGGTTCTTTTCCTGATAATGTTTTTACCTGATTTATTCTTTCTTCAAACGCCGCAAGCTTTCTACAGAGCTTCATTGCTCCTGGCAGGAGCTTCGTTTTCCTGGCAGCAAGACCTTCCTAACCCTCAGGCTGTATTTTTAAGGTTTGTTTGCATGAATTTACATAAACCCACCAATACAGGGCCTCCCATCTGCTTGCACTATTATCTCTGAGTGGCAGGAACAACACAAATGTTTGAAACAGAGCTGCCAAACCTCCCTGAGAAGTTCTCCTCTCTCGCACAGGGGCCGCTGCAGTGCAGCAACTTGAAACCAAACTTCCAGGTGTGAGCAGCACCCACTGCGGTGAAAAACACCCCCTTCCAGTCTGTCCAAGGGTTCAGACCTGTAAATGCTGTTCCTAGAGGAGCACAGAGGCGGTGGGAACATCACCGGCGAGGAGAAGCCAGGCAGTATAGGTGCTCATGGACTGCCCTGGTACTCCTGGTTGTGCTGGCAGGGAATCCCTTCCTGTTGGAGAGGCACAGCTGTGGCAAATACCTGATCAGCAAGGCAGTCATCACCTCTGCACCCCTGGAGAGGGCTGTCTTCCTAGTGCCCAACTCCAAGTCAGGACTATGGGATGGAAATAAGGAAGGAGTGCAAAAAACCCAGAGATGCCTGCTGTAGAGTGGAAGGGGAACCAGCCTTGATAAGGAGGAAAAAAAATCCTTTTCTCTCCACACCTACATCTTGAATAACCAGGATGAGCTATCCAAGACGATAGTGAAGCAGTCTTGGCCTTTTGTGAGAGATGAATCAACGCAGGCCCGTGTATGGTGCCTCAAAAATTGCTCCAACAGGAGATGCTTCACGGTATTATTCACAGTTTCTGAGATGCAGAACTAAGCCCTAACAGTTTTCTGAATCACTTGAGATTTGCTCCCTATTAATGCTAATTTAAATCTTCTTGAGGGAGTTGGTAGCGAATCTGTCACAGGCAGAAAGTCTCCCTTTTTATTTTTTAAGGAAAGAAACATTATACTTGGAAGCAAATCTTAGTCATTTTCATTTGACTTTTATGTGAATCACTGAGGTACCGCTCCATGACTTAAATTCACTTTGTTGATACAGTTATATAGAAACTCACACTCTCCACTGGCCTTTAATTCCTAGTCTTTCTTCAAACACCTGTTTTTGAACGCAGAGCCAAGGCATGTATATGACATATAATGGCACAAATATATTAGTAGGAGCTTCCAGTATCCTGTCCCATGGACACTTATTGTCTCATTAAGTAACTTGTGAAAAGGAGTTTGAATTATCCACATTAAATGATAGCTAGGAGACCTGTGTAATGAATTTATAAGTTTATCCTAATCAAATGCTGTTTTCCAGATACAATTTCTTGCCTGAGCCCTGGGCTAAGGACAGCTCAGTAGGGGGCTAATTATAGTGGTGCTACTAGTATGGAAAATAGTTGCTTTCCCTTACAGGAAACTTTCTGTAGACTACTAGGTCAAGATAATGAAGCACTGTTTGGCAGTCTGGAAAACTGCAAAGAACAGTTGCTTTTCTTAGAAGTTGATGCAGATGATTTTGATGAAATTAGTGAAATTCTGTGAAATACTTGCCATTGCTTTCAGAGAGGAATTCCAGTGAGTAGGACAAGTAGGCTACTGTACTTTTAAAAAGTTATTACATTACAAATGTCAGCATGCATGAGAACAACATACCATGTTGTAGGAACCATTGCTTCTAAAAGGAAATCAATATATAATAACCACTAATATCAAGCCTCTATTCAGCGTAATGGAGGACAACAAAGAGCCTGCAGTAAGCCTGCAAGGAACATTCACTTAGCACTCCCAAGAACAGGTGCTATAACTGATCTTGCCATTCATGCATCATAATACCCAGTTTGTCCCTTACGTTTTTGGGTTTACACAGTGAGCTGTAACTCTGTAGATAGAGAGGAAAGTGGAATTTTTTTTGTAGCTGTACAAAAATAGACAGTAATTTTACTTTTGTGCATATATTGTAGGAAGGGAGCAGAATAACAGAGTAAGAATCTCTGGATCTAGGGTAATAAGCATGTCGGAGAAACCTGAATTATATGGATTACAGAATATTAGGACAATCAGGCTTTTGATTTAGGCCTTAACTGCTGTGTAGCTATTAGCGTGTTGCATACCAAGGTCAGGGAAGATTTTATCTTACTTCTTTTTCTGGAGGGAAGACATGTATTTATGTGGTCTCAGAGGAGGAAGAGGCAAGCAGATCTGTGTTTGAATTCTTCAGTATTGATTAAAGTCTTTGAGGCTGGGTTCTGAAATTATTTTGCATGCTTTTTGCGGCCAGTGTATCTAGTCTGTTTTAGTTTTAGTTTAGGGAATAGCTTAATATAGTGCTCTCAGTGAAGCGTTTGTTTCCCATTAAACACTGCCAAATTTTGAAGTATAAAGTTAATGAAAAAAATGCTGGTATGTGGTTTCCTAAAATCAGCTGCAGTTCATTGTAGTTCTACAGTTATGGTGTCTACATGGTGGATGAATGAATGTGTATGGTTTATAATGGGATTAGGTCATATGGATCTTTCTAACATCTTTGATGTCAAAGCTCTACCCTTATCTCTAAGAAAAGAAGCCAGTCAAAAATTGTGGGAAAACAGCATGATCTTCCCAGTATGCAAAAAGTGTCAGGGAATTTCTTTCTTACTATTGGTTTGGTTCTGATGGAATAATCTGTATTTTTCTCTCATTATTTTATTACATCTTTTGTCTTTAAGAACTATGTCTTAGAACAAGTTCTCTGACTTAACCTTTCTAATTGTTACAGATGGTTGGAGAAGTTTTGACTTCCTTTTGTGTAATGAAATGTTGCAAAATTGGACCTTTGAGACGTATGTCTTGCTGTCTCTTCTTATCAGAGGGTGTAAAGAGAAAAAGGCTGTTAAAATTTAAGGCCATTCACAGATTGGAATGAAGGGCTGCTTTTCAAATGCAATATGTAACCTGAAGTGAATATGAGGAGAATAAAATGCACCAAAAATGGAAAACCACAGAAATACGGTGCATGATATTTGATTGTAATCCCACAATTCCTATTTTACATTAGGAATGCTATGAATGGTCATTTTTGCTTCTGTTTTATAATTAATAAAACATTTGCAGTCCTTACTAGGGATAGACAAAAGCCTCAGAAAAAAATTACTTGTTTAAGCATGCGTACATAAGTACGTATTTCCTGCTATTATGGAAACATGGACAATGAAGTAACTTAAATTAGAGATGAGGATAAAATAAAGGGTTTGTCTTTGTTTTAGTGTTGTTGAAAGTCTTCCTAAGACTTCACTACACAGCTCTGAGGGTTTCTTTTCTGCAAATTTTAGACCATATGCAATTTTGAAGAATTGACATGACTTCCTCATCGCTGGATTTAAATGCGAGTAAGACCAGTGGTGACTTAGCATTTGACAATCTAGTTTAAAGAAATTTGAAGGTAGCAAGTGTATATTTTTCTCATTGGTGCCCAGGCATAACTCTAATGAGATTTGGAGACACTGAGTTTTGAAGCAAACCCATTTCCTTTCAAAAGTATGAAAAACAAACTGATGTGCAGGTCTCTACAGTATATGCAAGGTATGAGTAACCCTGTCAGATTTACTCTTTCAGCATTCAGCAGACTACTTAAGGAAAGAGATATTAATTCATTTTTAATGTTAGGAAAATATGGTCATTAAAAAGCAGATAACATAAAATGCCAGAAATGCTTTTAACATTATACGAAGTGCACTACTTGCTTAAATAGCTTGCTACTTTTGGAGGTCTAGATATGCTGAGGTATTAAATATTAAAATAGAGGTTGCTTTTTAAAATGCAGTGTTTCTTATCAGAAAAACAGTCTGAACAAGCAGTGCTGTTGTATAATGCATGATGTTGCTAATAAGAGAGTCTTGGAAAATAATTTTTCACACCCTAAGAGTGACTAGTGTTTTGAATAAGAAAGATTCTTTCTCTCTTCATGTTCTCTTAACATATATGCAACAGTGCTGTCAAGCTGCATGCAATTATAAATTTGCAATACATTCTGAGTCACATGAGATCCATTCTGAGCTTTTATCCTATTTTTGTATATTTACTGGTTATCAACTCTGTTAGCAGGCTATACATAACCTTTATTGGAAAGTCATTCTCAAAGAGTAGTTACCACTGCTTCAGTGTTGGTTTAGATGAATGTGTTGGAGGTGTTCTGTGGGGTCTGTTCTATGTCTAGTGTTATTTAATATTCATGCTATTGATTTGGATGAGACAATAGGAACAATGCTTGTTCAATTTTCCAATGACACTAACCTGTTCATGGTTGAACCTGCAGCATTAAAGGAAAAGATTCTGATATGTTGGAGAAACCATTGGGAAGAAAATAGGGTGAATTTAAATGAAAAAAAAAATTAATCTGGGAGAAATAGCAGTTTAAGTACAGGCTAGGGAATTGTTGATTTTGTAACATTTTAAAGAAAAAGGTTTCTATGGCCACAAGGCATTATTACAAACTGAGCAGAAGTCAAAAATGTCATGATATTGCCAAAACACCCTGAAGGATGGATAGGCAGGAGCATTTTTGGAAAGATATCTAAAGATATCTATCTGTGCTGTGATGGCAGGGGCATTTTGTCCAGGTTTGGGCACAACTGAGAAAGAGCAATTGCAGATAGTCCAACCAGAGTAATAAGAATTATGAGACAATATAATCTCTGAGAAAAGGTGGAGGAAACTGATTTTTTTCAGTTAAGAAAAAGTCTTGAAATGTGAAAAAGGTAACTATTTAAAAAAAAAATAATAATAAGTTCTCCAGATGTATGAAAAAAAAAAGAGGTAGGTATTCAACATCATAAACATTCTAACACTAAGGCCATTGAAGCACTGGAATGAGAATTCAAGAGCAGCTTAGGCAAAAGTCTTTCAACGATGGCAGAGACATTGAGACGTGGGAGACAGATGAGAGCTGTGCATTCAGTTCTGAGACAGGTTTCCTCAGCACAAAGAGCGGTTCTTGTCCAGCCCAGATACCATTCTTCATCCTGCAGAAGACAGTAAATCACGATCTCACTTCAGGATGGGCTTGGGATTGATAGACCGCTCTTTGACTTTATAAATCAGTGGTATTTAAACTTTGCTATGATTTTTTCATGGTAGAAGTTATGTGTTGGTAAGAACTAAGCAGTGTAACTGTGGGGGCTTTTGAGGTGTGACTTTGAATTTGTATTCAAATGGACAGACTAACGCACTTTTTATCTATGCAAGTATTTCTTTTAAGCAAATTCCCAAGGCACTGGGGAACTTTCAGACCAAATAATTAGGGATGTGATGCAGATGGGAATAATGCATGTGTTACTGTGTGCTTAAGACTATATGTGAAAGTCTATTTTTTGTTTGGTTTAGATTGTCTTAGTGATAACATGCAATGATATGGCTTAAGAGCAAGTACAATAACATTTTAACTCAACATTAAATAATAAATGATCACTATTGTAGGAAAGTGAGAGACTTCAAATAAGGCCACATGATAGCATGGAGCTAAATGACTTGAGAGCAGGGAGCATCAGATTGGAAGGACATGGATTCAGTTTTTGCCCTTGACTTGCCACTGACTTTCAGCAAATCACTTTGCCTCTTCCTTCCTTTCCCCTTGGCCGCACTTGCCTTATGTAAGCTAATTCTTTGGACAGGACTGCAATGTGTGCTTCTCACTGTGTGTTTAACAACATGGCCACCCTTGTTCCATTGGGTACTTAAGGGAACTATTATTATTTAATAACAATAACACTGTAAGACAGAAAAGGAAAGGTTGTGAGTAAGGTTCATATGCACAGCACACATCTCGTCTGGTTAGACACAAGGCCTTGCAGTGAGAGATTAGTACTATTCAGCCAGAATATGCTTTGCTGCTTATTCCCTTTAAAATATTAATATTCATCACTTACTGTGTTATTCACAGCAACAACAATAAAAGGAACTGAGTAAAAAAATTTCATAATAGTCACTAATAATCTGCATATATTCCTTGCACAATCCCAATGCTGTTGTCTTTCATCTCTTCTAGTATTATAAAACTCTTTTTCAATAAGTACTTCAATTAAGAGATATACTTAATGATATAAATATTAATGTTGGACATTGTGTGTGATAGCTCGAAGAAGGTAGACATATTATCCCCAGACCATTTTATGGATGCAGGTTTATATTCACATCTTGCTTGCATTTTTGTTCTGAGTCAGAAGTGTTGATGTGGTAATTTTATATATAACCCGCTGATTTTAAAGTCTACTATTCATAATAAATGTAAACTTTCCAGTAATCCATTATTTGCAAGCACTGTCAGTGAAATTTTTGGCTGCCCATGAAAGGGATTACATCCCTTGAGGCAATTTTTGGGTAGCAGAGTTACCTCAGTGTCAGGCAGAATAGCTTTTCCGAATTATTTCAGTAGACTAATGCCTCCAACCTAATCAGTTTTGCTGATTTAAGTGGTCCACTCTGGAGCCTATTGTGAGTCACAGCCAGGATTATCAGATTCGACAACACTTACGACTTTATGGGAATCAAAAATATTCTGGATTCTGGTGCATTCCTGAACAGTAGCTTAACTGGAAAACATTAGAATGAACTATTCAAGAAGAAAATTAAAGCTTATTAGACTGTATTAACCTTTTAAGAAAAAAGGTCTAGTTGGATCTGAACTATAGTAAAAAAAGTAAATAAATCTCTTAATTTTTATAGCGTGTAGCATTTGGGGGGGCTTGGGGGGAGAACTCCAGAAGAATAAACTGTAATTTTCAGTACTTGCTTGTAAATTATTCACTCTGTCTTCATTTGATTTGGTCCAAAAATTAGTAATAGTGATACATGGGGGGATGATGAGTGGAAAGCCAGAGATCTTCACTAACACTTGACTGAATGTTTACAGTACATGCTAATACATCAGCACCTGGAGATCTAAAATCCTATCTAGGCCTAGTTTCTGTTTCAACCTTCAGTCTGCTCATGATTTCTCATGAAGAAGATAGGGGCTGACCTGCAAGTTTAATTTCAGCCTTAGACTGACCTTTTCGAATTCAATGGAAAAAACAATGGCTGAGGAAAGCTAGATTTGGCCACACTGAGATACTGAGTTCTCTAAATAGGCCCATTGACACTGCATTCAATAGGACTATATCAGTGTGGTAATGAAGCAGTGTGGCTTGCAGATCATACTCGGACTAAAGACTTCAAAAACTGGCTAATTTCTTAGGGGGAAAGATATTTTTATAACATTTTGATACTGCTTTTAAGATTTGGATGCTACTCATATGAGGTTTTTGTAGAACAGGCTTACAAAGTGCTTTAGCCATTTATAATTTCAATTTTTCTCAAACATTTTAATACTTTTTTCTTTTTCAGAAAGATTTCTCAGTTACGTTTCTCAGGATTAATGTTTACTTTCTGTGATAGTCATGCGCTATAGACTGTTTCAACTTTGTGCTTTCACATTCACATCAAGTATCAGTTGTTTGAACAGTCTTTTGTATCTTGCAGTCGCCATGGATAAGCTGTAGACCATAATTTAAGTAATTGAAACTTCAGTGTCCAAGCCTGAACTCCCAGCTTCCCCTTACAGTCAAGGAAGAGGTATTTCCAGAGAGCAATTCATCTCATCATGAAATAGGTATCTATATGGGTCAAACAAATTTCTTTTTAGTGAAGCCTGTTTTTCTCCATCATTTTACATATCCTAACACTCAAATTTAGACGTTTAATTTTTACATGTCTGAAATTAGAGGAGATAAATCCTATCCCATTAGACAATCAGTACTGCACATAGAAAAATATTTACTTAACAGAAAAGTGTCACCTAGAATTTCAGATGTTGTTCTTGATAAATTTTGTAACTCATTCGTTGAATTCCCAATGAGATCTGTTTATATTTGTCACATACCTTGTACTGAGAGCAGCCTGCAGTATTCAACAGCTGAGAAACATTTTGATTTCCTGCTTTGAAGTATCTGAAGTCACTGATTCCCAAGATGGTAGTGTATGCCTGTGTCGGTGAAAATTATACAGACATTTTCCATGGCCAATTTCTGAAGGTAGGAAAGCCATACTTTTGTTTCGTAACAACAAAAGAAGTAGGATTTGATTTTCTACTGTCTTTCAATTGGTAATCATTTACATGTGTGCCAAGAACAAAACTTCAGCAAGTCTAAATAGTTGGCTTTAGGTAATTCAGACCTGTCAAATCTCACGTGCGGAACATGAGATTCCTGCCCTTCTCTTTTGATTCCTGTCTTACGCTTCTTTACCGCTGCACCTGTATATTTGCCATACAGTGCCACGGTCTCTGTCCTACTCTATGAATGCCTGCACAAGAAGTGCACCGCCTGGTCTGGCATTTGCTGACCAGATGTGTATGTGATACAAAGTCAAGAAATAAATAAAAAATCAACAGTGTTGTACTGCTGGCAGGGCATTTCTTGTAGCCTGGTCTTGCTTCAAAGGACCCATAAGAAGGCATTTTCTCTTTTTGCAGCCCTGTATGTAGTCATGTAGCAGTCAAGATAACATATAGAAGTAATCAGAAGTTTTCTATAACAGTGTAGAAGAAAGCTAAGAAATATGTACATTTGTCTTTACTGCAGAGATGAAAATGGCAGCTAAAGGTATAAGACTCTTGTGACTCAGAGCCAACCAATTTTCTGAGATTTTATGGCAATACAGATACAAAGCGAATCTGAAACAAAATTCTTTGATTCTCTAGGAAATGGTACGTTCAACATATTTCATCATATATAAGTAGCAGCACATGGCTAAAAGAGGCAATGTGATGTATGACAACGTAACAAAAAGAATTTGGTAAAGGAAAGAGAAGTTATTACCCCTTAATCCAAAGCGACACTACTGCGTAACCACCCAACGTCCAAAAGCAAAACTGTAACCAAAACGAGTAAGTGAAGCCACTGCCTATCCATTTCAGGGAGTGAAATCTACCCACAAGAAACATTTCTTTTCCTGTATGCATGAAAAAGAAATAAATGAGACATTCAAATAATGGAAGAATCTGCATATTCATCACTTATATGGAAATGAAATTTGCTATGCGGACATGATAAGAGTTGCATTTCAGCAGCGTTGATAAGTGAATGTCAAAGCATACATTTTTAGGAGACAATCTGGTTACTTTGGCAACTCAAGCATTATTAGTCACTTCGGATAAGGCATCCTTCTTTCATTACCACCTGTGGCCTTTGTCGCTCTGTTTCCTAGTAACATCAAACTGTTTTGATAAAAAGTAATTAACGTATTCAGTTGTAACAAGACTATACATAAATTTGATCGCTCTTTATTGTTTCTTCTCGAGGCAGCCTAACAAAATTTAAAAGTAAGCTTTGTTTCCTTTTCTTTTCTTTATTCCTAACCAAGCCTGAGAGAATTACACTAAATTACTGAAGCATCTATATATCCAAGCCCATTAAAATAATACAATTAAGTTTAAAAATGCCAGTTAGGATTGCTGCTTTAGATCAGGGGATATTTGATTAACAAGGGGAAAAAATAGCCTTGAGTTATAATAAAATAGAAAATTATTATTGTGAGAGCTTTGAGAAAATTGCAACAATTCAGAGATACAGAAAATAGTTAAAACCCCTTTCAAAATGTAATTGTGAATGATTTCTGTTGTGAACTACCTTGATTTATTTATCCATGTTTTAAAGCCCTGCTACTGCTAAGTCAGGAAGAACACTAACTTTTAAAAAGTTTTGTACAAGGAGTATTGTTAGGTTTTATTCAGATGATTACTCATGTTAACATACAGAAAAAAATACATGTTCATATGTATGTATGTATGTGCTAGGGACTGTTTTTCAGGATGTAAATTTCTTCTCTTGGTAATGTACTTAATATGGCAAAGAAGTCAAGGCAGGGAAACTATACTGCTGGTGGCAGCAGCAATTCCCTGAAGTAAATTATTGATTACTTCAATAGATTGCAGAATTCCAGGATGGTTGAGGTTGGAAGGAGTCTCTGAAGACCATCTAGTCCAACCCCTCTGCTCAAAACAGGGTCAACTACAACAAGTTGCCAAGGATGGAGTCCAGCTGGGTTTTGAATAACTCCAAGGCTGGAGTCTCCACAACTTCTCTGGGCAACCTCTGCCAGTGTACAATTACCCTTACAGTAAAAAAGCTTTTTCTTGTGTTTAAATAGAATTTCCTGTGTATCGGTTTGTTCCCATTGCCTCTTGTCCTTTCACTGGACACCACTGAAAAGTGTCTGTCTCAGTCTTCTTCACTCCCATCAGGTACACACTGAGAAGATCACCCTGAGCCTTTTCCTCCCATTGAACAGTCCCGTCTCTCTTTCCCTCTACTCATATGAGAGATGCTCCAGTCCCTTAATCATCTTTGTGGCCTTTTGCTGGACTCTCTCTGGTATGTCCATGTCTCTCTTGTACTGGGTAGCCCAGAGCTGGACACAGCACTCGAGGTGTGGCCTCACCAGTGCTGAGGAGAGG
The DNA here is from genome assembly GCF_047370975.1 of Nipponia nippon. Classification (NCBI taxonomy): domain Eukaryota; kingdom Metazoa; phylum Chordata; class Aves; order Pelecaniformes; family Threskiornithidae; genus Nipponia; species Nipponia nippon. The sequence goes on along the minus strand of NW_028262336.1, from coordinate 75,861,561 downwards.
GAAAGATTCACCTCCCTCAATGTGCTGGCAACACTCCTCCTAATGTAGCCCAGGAAGCTGTTGGTTTGGGTTTTTTTTTGCTGCAATGGCACGTTGATGGTTCATATTCAACTTCTTGTCCACCAGCTTCTTGTCTGCAGAGCTGCTTTCTGGCCAGTGAGCTCCCAGTCTGTACTGGTGCATGGGATTATTCCTCCCCAGATGCAGGACTTCCCATTTCCCTTTGCTGAACTTCGTGGAAGTCCTTTTAGTCCATTTTTCCATCCTGTTGAGGTCGCTCTGGATGTCAGAACAACCCTCAGGTGTATCAGCCACTCCTCTTTGTTCTGTATAATCTGCAAATTTGCTGAGGGTGCACTGTGTCACATCATCCAGGTTGTGTCCTTACTGAAGTCAAGATAAAAGATGTCCACTGTATTTCCTTCATCCACCAAGCTAGTCTTTTCACTGTAGAAAGCTATTGGCTTGGTCAAGCACGATTTCCCCTCCATAAATCCATGCTGACTACACCCAATCACCTTCTTGTCCTTTATATATTTAGAAATGGCTTTCAGGATTATTTGCTTTATCACCTTCCCAGGGATTGAAGTGCGGCTGACTGGCCTGTAGTTCCCAGGGTCATCCTTCTTCCTCTTCTTGAAGATAGAAGTGACATTTGCTTTCTTCCAGGCCTCAGAAACCTCCTTGGCTTGCCATGAACTTTCAAAGATATTTGAGAGTGGTGTTGCAGCGATGGCAGCCAGCACCCATGGGTGCATCCCATCCAGGTCTAGATTGTGTATGTCCATTTAGTTTACGTGTTCCCTAACCTGATCCTCCTCCACTGAGGTTAAGTGTTCCTTGTTCCAGGCTGTCTCACAGTTTTCAGGACAGGGATTGCTGAAGGCCAGTCTTGCCAGTAAAGAGCAAGGCGAGGAAGATGTTGAGCACCTCAGACTTTTCCGTTTCCTCTGTCACTAGGTCACCATTCCCATTCAGCAGTGGGCCCACAGTTTCCCTAGTTTTCCATTTGTTGTCAATATACCTTTAGAAGTCCTTCTTGTTGCCTTTCCTGCCATGGCCATATTCAGCTTCAGGTGGGCTTTGGCTTTCCCAGCCAAACATGCCTTAATTTTAGACCAACTAAAATTTTTAGGGGAAAAAAAATTATGCAAAATAACGTTAGTGTACATACATGTGGGTGTGTATTTACATATGTGTATTAGTGTGTATATGCGTATGTGCCTGTATATATTTAATATGACTGAGTAAACAAACATTTTGTTGGTAAATTCTACTGACCATTCAAACAGACTGAAAAGAAATGTGATCCTGTTCCTTATATATCACAGATTTCAGGGGCGTGAAAGGAAAGAATCCCTAAAAATTAGTGCAGATAGCAAAACTGAGCATTGACTGCCTGCCAGATTGCTCATGTAGCAAGAAGTAACCATTCCTTGTCTTTGAAATGTGACCTCCCTGCTCTTGAGAAATAGGTGTCATGGAGGGAGTTACTCGTTTAGACTAATGTTGGTGGAAACTTACTGGCGTAGGAGCCTATTCCATAAAATGTTTTCCAAGTACAGGAACAGATGCATATAACGACAGAAAGGTTAATAACTACCAACACCATATATATCCCAAAAGTTTGTATGTAAGTAAAAGTCATGGAATTAATTTTAAATTTAAGTAGATGTAATTCAATTTGTAATGTGGAAGCAGCAACTCAACAACTGATTAGTCAACACCTTATACAATATTACATACTATGCTCACGAAACACACAAAACAGAAAATTTGTGTCTGTATGTGAATGTGAGTTTTGTGCTGGTTTTGGCTGGGATAGAGGTAATTTTCTTCATAGCAGCTAGTATGGGGCTAGGTTCTGGATTTGTGCTGGAAACAGTGCTGATAACACAGGGGTGTTTTCGTTACTGCTGAGCAGTGCTTACACAGAGTCAAGGCCTTTTCTGCTTCTCACCCCACCCCACCAGCGAGGAGGCTGAGGGTGCACAAGAAGTCGGGAGGGGACACAGCCGGGACAGCTGACCCCAGCTGACCAGAGGGCTATTCCATACTGTATGACGTCATGCTCAGCGTATAAAGCTGGGGGAAGAAGAAGGAAGGGGGGGTCGTTCGGAGTGATGGCGTTTGTCTTCCCAAGTAACCGTGACACGTGATGGAGCCCTGCTTTCCTGGAGATGGCTGAACACCTGCCTGCCCATGGGAAGTAGTGAATGAATTCCTTGCTTTGCTTTGCTTGCGTGCGCGGCTTTTCCTTTGCCTGTTAAACTGTCTTTATTTCAACCCACGAGTTTTCTCCGTTTTACCCTTCCGATTCTCTCCCCCATCCCACCGTGGGGGAGTGAGCAAGTGGCTGTGTGGTGCTTAGTTGCTGGTTGGGGTTAAACCATGACAGTTTGCACTCTGGAGTCATGTGTATTGAAGTGTTGGTGGTATCGATCCCATTGATTACAATCTAATAGCACCAGTAAATAGTAATTTACAGAGAGATGAGAGGAATACTTTTTCAATAGCTATAATTGAAGGCAGAGAAATTAGAGAATATTTTTTTTCTGTTGGAATTCAGACAGATATATTAAATATTTTCAGTTTGTGGGATTTTTTGTTTTGTGCAAAGTGAGAAATTCTGAATATGTTAATTCACAAAATAAAGCTCTCTATTAAAACATTGTCAAAATATTTACCATTTTATGATGCTGCATAAAGCTTTTTGTTAGCAGTCATTCATATTTGCTTTTCTTTTTTTCTGTAGATCTATACAGTTGATAGAGAGTCCTGTGCATTGTGATCATGGCATTTTCTGATTGACTCTCCTTTTTTTATTAACACTTTGTGGTTTTATTTAAATGTCCAGAAATGTGTCAGTAAGTTCCTATTGAGAATCTGTGCTTGCTGAATATTGATACTGATTGCCCTGGCATTTTTTGGTATGCAGTCTAGTTCTCAAAGATTGCAAAAGATGAGAAACCAACTTGGGGGACTCCTGTGAATATTCTATTTGAACTTTAGTCCTCTGTGCACTTCTCTGTAAGACAGTGGCATAGGGTAAAGTAAGAGTTGTTACAGAAATTGCCACTGAAGAGTATTCATTGTTAAGTACCATTTATTGTTTCCCTTCCATGATGAAATAGTTTTCAGAAGCCTGATTATGAAATTCCGTGACTTTGTACTATTTTTTTGGATTAGTTCTGCAAACAAAACTCTCCACATTCTTTGGAAGGAATGGAAGGAAACAGCTCATTTTATGTTATAACGTAGGAATGAGATGATTGCTTGCCATTATCAGCTTTATTTCATACTGTTAATAACTGGGAATATATTACAATCGTATTTGTAATATTTATTCTGTTTTTTATAACAAAACCAAAAACATTTTCTCTAACCAGATGTTTTTCATATTGGGCTACTGCTGCAACTGAACTGGAAGGAAGCTTCATGTAAATTGTGAATTGTGTACAAATGTTACATAGTATTTGCAGAAAAGGAAACACTGCAGTTTTAATTTTTTTACAAATATTCCCTTCACTCATAAAATACAATGTAAAATTCTAGTAAAAATTTGTTCAAACCAGAAATATTAAAATATGAAATAAGTCACAATTTTTTTCAGAGTGCAAAGAAAAATGTGTTACGAATTTTCTGTTGCTCTTGACTGTTACCTTTGAGAAGAGTATGAAGACTTCATAACCAGAGAAAAGGACAAAATTCATCAAATAAATTATTCATTAAAAATGATTGCCCATGTATAGTGACATCATGGAGAGTAATGGTCTCTTTTTACATTATACTGTTCAGGCCAAACTTAATTCACAAGTGCATTAATATTTGAATTTGATATTCTGAACTAATTGAGTCAGCATTAGGAAGTTTAATGGAAACAACAGTATAAGACCTCAATCTTGCTATCCTGTTCTTAGAAATAGGGCCTTGCACTCCTCATACTAGAGTCTTCCCAGTCTAAGTCACTACAGGAAAGACTGGTGAAAATTCAGAGTAATGTTAAAGCTGTGATAAACATGAGAACAACTTCCACACAGCAGTTGAATCCAAAATTATCATGTCATTTTTGCACAGTGAAAATCCTTGGCTCAAATATCAGTGAAATCAGCAGAGGTCCTTACTGTTTGTCCCAGTATTGAATTTGTGCCTGGAGCTGTTGGGAATGATTCAAATACACACCAGCGTATGTTCAAAAAGACATTTTTTTCTCAGTTTAGCTAGAAGCAAGCACTACGATTCATCTCATCTAATTTCTAAGCCATTTAAATTAGTCATTTTGTCTAAGTTGTCAGGTAGGATGTATTTGTAGGTAGAAGAGACAGTCAAGAATTTCTAGAAGGCAACTAAATTATCACCATTAACTACAGAGAAATGACAGTGGTGAATGCACATGTACATCTGGTAGAGGAGAAACAAGAGATGTGATCACATGTGACTTGGGAGACTGGCAACATTTCTTTCAGTAATGTCATGATCATACTCATTTTACACAGTATAGACTTCTCTACAGATTAATCCCGCCCCCCCCCCCCCCCGATGTCATTTATTATCATCTCCTCTAACTTTGAAAGTACCGTAGTTTAGGTGTAAATGTGGCTAGCCCAAATGTAGACACCTACAATGTAGAGAGATACATAGTTGGAGTAAATAAATCCTACCTTCTTTGTCTCTGAAGTTAAATTATATTTACAGGAAAGGCCACTGATCATGTCATGGTAGAGTGAGTCAGAAGTTTGGTATCGAGTTCCTCGACTGCCTGGTAGAAGGCACTTGATGCAAAATCCCTGTGACTGTCAACAAGCTGTTTTTTCAGTCTCTGTAAATGACAAGGGACATTTTACTGTAACTTTGACTTTAAAAAGATACCTGTGATTATATTCTAGAGAAATACTTGTTACTTGGGGGACAAAAAAAGCCAAAAACTGAATAAATTTTAGCTTAATTCGTGGTCCTTTTGCAGCTCTTTCAGTTTTGAATAGTGTAGGAAATTAATTTACTCACTATCTGCTACAACACTGCAGCTATGTGGAATGAAGAAAGAACTATAAATTTATATGTTAATTTGCATATATATTTCTATCAGAATCTTGATCTGAAAACCACATATCCACAGCCGAATCCTAAATACAAATTATGTATACTATAACTGTACTCCCATATGAGATGTGTTGAAATTAAAGGGCTGTAGGCATAGTGCAATTTTAGGGATATAATTATGGATCAGGACTTATAATTGGAGGCAAAAATAAAACAAACTTGTTGAGCTCAAGCCAACCAATCTTAGTATTCAAAAGATGCTTCGCAAGGAATTCCATCCCTTTAGACTGAGAGCTGTTTGAAAAATCTTTCTCCAACAAATACAGTTTTGTGGCAATAGATTCAGGTACACTTTTAATCCAGAAAATAAGTTACTTGGATAAAGTAGAGCTGCAGTGCATCCCTTTCCAAGGTGTAAAGGGATGGGGACAGAATTGAATATTTATGTGTGTGAGGGAGAATGTTATTAATATCCCATAATTTAATTTTGTTCTCTGTAACCCGAAACCTGATTTTGGAGTTATGTCAATGTTAATAATTCCTATGTTTATCCATTTGAAAATGATAATTTCTACATGTCTCTACAGAGAGCTGATTAACTTTGCTTGTAGGTTTGTAAGTCTTATTTCTTTAAAGGGAGTCCATTCAAATGGCACTGTGCGTTGAAGTGGAGATTTGATTTAAATGCTACATCTACTAACGGTACTCAGGATTTCAGCACTGAAAAGGGGTTATCAGAAAGAATATTTATGCTTTGAAATTGTTTTTTTCTCTGTAACTAGAGTATTTTTCACTTTTGTTTGAAGCTTGTTTAAATAAGTGAAAGTATTTCAGAGACAATATTTCCACAAAAAGAGCTGAAGACAATGATAATATCAACATCACAAGAAAACAGTTGCAGTGTAGGTAATGCAGCAATATCACCTTGAGATATGGAAGCTGTATTCAGGGGACAGCAGGATATTAGGAAACCTGAGCTATGACTATAAGCAGTTGTTTAGAAAGAATGACTATTGTAGGAAAACAGATATTCAGCTTTATCCTCCTGTGTGCCTGGGAGTTGATGTAGTGGAACAGAGTACTCTGCTGGGATCAAGGAGAGATGGCGTGGCCATCATCAGTAAGATGAGATGCAGCTGACTCAAGAAATTCCCTTTGCAAATAAATCAGACTTCCAGGCTAAGAATGGGAAAACAATTTTGCTAATAGTATAGAACTGCAAGAACGCAAAGCTCATGTCTCATCTATGGGTATGGTCAAACTCTTTGATGGGCAGTAAGTTCATGTAGCTCTACTGAATGATAAGCAGGTCGTAGCAGCTTCAGATAGAGGCCCAATAGATGAAAAGAGCAAGGAAACAAGAAGTAAAAAGTGAATAAGCTTTATGTTTAGAATTTGATATATTATGGTTTTACTACTTTCTGTGTAGGTTCAGCTTTGGAGTATTCTTCTACACAGTTTTGAAAAACACTCCAGAGGGAAATACAACCGAAAGAACCGAAAGTGTGAGAATTTGAACTACAATTGAGTAGTGACTTACAAAAAAAAAAAAAAAAAAAAAAAAAAGCAGAATGCAGGTAAAATAGAGCACAGGCAGAAGACCAGCACAGGGCTAAATGATTGATTCTTCATTTTATTTAATTTTACTGCTTCCTTTCTGGGGATGGAGTTGGAAGGAACTGTCTCAAGTTTACATGCCAGCAAAAAGTACTGTTAAAAACTAATAGTAATTGTATACCCCATTGCTTAAATTTCCTCAGTTTCAGAGTAATGGGAGATGACAACTGCAAAATGACTGTTTAAAGGTGACCTTAAAAGACTGAGGGGAATATAGACCTGTTAGTTTCACTTCTCTACTGGAAAAGAAGTTGTAAATGTATATATAATTATGGCAGAGAAGAGAATTATTCATCTTTTGTTTACAGAAGATCACAGGAAAGGTATTTGTAAAGGTGTTAAATATACTTGATTTTCAAGAAGAAACTTTACTCAGTCCTCCTCAGGTCTTCTAGGGGAGTAGTAACTGATTAAAGGATAGGAGACTAAAGCTAGGAATAAATGGTCGGTTTCTCCAACAGAGAAAGGTTCCGCTCAAGCGTGAGATGAAACTTGTGCTCTTTAACCTCTTTATGAATGACCTAAAGACAAAAAAAAAAAAAGTAGCAGAGGGCAGATAAAACTGAAGTGATTGAGTTGTTGATCCTATCAAATTATTAAGGGCGATGAAACTAAAATAAACCTAACTAATCTATATTATAGTTATAGCTGTATGTAATAATAAGTATGTGGGTGCACAGTGATTATCTATAGATTAGATACTACTTTTCAGGAAAGAGTTCTTAGAGTCATTAAATCTCGCTTCTCAACAACTATAAAAAGACAAATAAAAATTTGGAAATTTTTAAGAATGGCCAGTGAAAAAGAAGCATCATTAAACTAATGTTCAAATAAATGTTTTGCCCTCATCTTGAACATGGCATTCAATTCTGCTCACCTCTAATAAAAAAGATTAGAAGAGCTTGAAAATGTGCAAAGGCAATCAGAAGATCATCATCAGAAATACAGACTTCCATACAACCATAGGAAGGATTATTAAATAGACTAAGAGTCTTCAGCATTGAAGATTGATTGAGGTCAAAGGAGATGCTGGAGTTCTCCGTAACATACAAAGAAAATGGCCAGGTCATGATTGGTCACCATGTTTTATTGTACAAGGAAAACTTATTGGCATTCAATTAAGTTGTCAGGCAGTAAGTTTAAGAGAAACTAAGCAGTCTTCGCACATGACCCGCAATTGTGGAACAAGTCTGGAACTCACAGGATGTTGCTGTGGCCAGATGTATAAAAGCATTCAAAGAGCAATTGTGTAAGTTATCAGCACAAAGTCTGTTAAAACTGTAGTGAAACTGTTAAATGCAGTTATATACAGGGGATCAAATTATCCTTAAACCACAGACTGCTGGCAGTTGGAAACATGTCTAAGGAAAGTATCACTGTACTATACCCCTGTTCTTATAGTTCTTCTCTAGGTATCTGCTATTTACTCTAATCATTATATCTGTGATGCTGAATGAAAGAGGTCTGGGGCCCTTAGGGTCTGGAGGTTAAGTAGCTTATGGACTGGCTCCTGTCCATTGTTGCATTAGCCCTTCCAGAGCAGATTGGCTAAATCTGGCTACATAATGCTGAGTCTCTTCTAAGCCCCGTGTGGTGCTCCTACGGGCCTAGCACATAATTCTTATTTTGTGCGTGTGTGTGTTTGTTTTTTTACAAAGTGTGCCTGGAATAATGTGAAGACTGTGTTGCAGCCTACCGGAACACGCTCTTCTGATATGCTGTGGAGGGTATGGGTTGCATGCCAGCAGGTATGGGGAAGGGATTATTCCCTCTACTCAGCAACCATGAGACCACACCTGGAATATTGCGTCCACTTTTAGGATACCCAGTATAGAACAGACATTGTCATATGTTGTCATGTTGTCTACCAGGACCCTGAAGCCATCTTCAGAGCTGCTGCAGTTGCATGTTGTTGTTCCATTCCAGATGCAGGACTTGGTATTTGTCTTTGCTAAGTTTCATGAGGTTTATGATGGCCCATTTCTTCACCTCTCAAAGTCTTTCTGAATAGTAGCTCTGACCTCAAGCATATCAGATGTTCCCCACGTGTCATTTGTTAACTTACTGGAGGGCCGTTCTGAACTATCATTCACATCACTGACAGATTCATTGATTCATTCAGTTGATTCATTAGCCTCAGGATCAACTCTTGAGAATTAGTACCCCAAATCAGTTGCCAGTTAGACTTTGAACTATTAGCCTTGATTCTAATTTGCACAGCCAGTTTTTCATCCACCTTGTAATTCACACATCCAGTCCATCTTTCCCCAGTTTCGTTACAAGGATGCTATAGGAGACTTTGTCAAAAGCTCTACTAAAATCAAATAAATGTCTTCCAATGCTTCCCCAGCACCACTTCCACCATCCACTTTTAACTCCTCATAGAAAGCAATCAGGTTGGTCAAGTGCTGTTTGCCCTTGGTAAATCTGTGATGGCTGTTCACAGTCACCTCTTGTCCTTAACGTGCTTGGAAACAGATCCATTGGGACTTGCTCCATAAGCTTCACAAGGCTTTCGTATTTTCAGGTTAAACAAAGTGAAATATAAACCAAGGTAAAAGTTCTCTTCTAAAAATTCTTCTTTCATCCCCGTAGCACTGCTTCAGACGTATTCCAGTTTGCATTCATCTTTTTTGGTGAATGATGGATTTTGCATAGAGTATTGTAGGTAAGGTTTAATATTCTTCCTTACAGAGTTGCAGTAATACTTACCTTCAGTTCTGCAAATACACAGTGTGACACATACATATGCATGTTGTAGCCTTCATTATGCTGGTGTTATTCAGTAGTCCTTTCTTCAACAAGTAAACCCAGTTCTGTCATGTCTTTTACCATTCCCTCTCCACTTAGTAACATTATTTCCTAACTGTGTGACCTTTTTTCTAATTCTGTTATTCCTGAAGATCCACATATCCTATATGGTATTCTTATCCTCCTGCCTTGTGTCTTGAATAAACTTCATTAGTGTACTCCTGCTCTTTGTGCCAAAATTGCTAATGAAAAGATTCTTAAGGAACTCCATGAATAACTTCCTTCCAGTGAAATATGTTGCTTTCTTCCCTTTAACTAGTTTTGTCTCCACCTCAGTTATTGTAGTAATAAATGTTAAATATTTTTATATAAACTAACAATTTTTTAAGTGTTATCATATCTAATGTTTGGGGAAGTCTGAAAAAAATATATCTGTAGTTCTTCATATTTTCTAAATAATTTATTTTCTAGATATAAAGCCAGCCTGGCACCTATGCTCAGTGCATACCGTTATATCATTTTTTTCCCTTATCAGCATTCTTTTAAAATATTATGTCTTTCAAAAATTACTCTAAAACATGTAATTTTGTAACATTCATCCTCAAGGAATGTACATTTTTATAAGTCTTGTTTTCTCTTTCTCATAGGTTTTACATTTGCTAATGTCTAGTCCTATGAAACCTTGTGCAAGACACTGATGTTTCCTGCTAGACAAGTGAGAATGTCACAAAAACCTAGATAGAGAATTACAAAATGTCTTGCTACAAAAAAATGGCATTGGACAGGAAGAAGTCAGTGGGGCAGCTTGTCCCAGATAGCATCAACAAAAGGAGACAAGTCTGCTCCCAGTCAACAGACATGTCAGGTCTGTTGAAGATAGCTTGGCTTGTTTTCACTTGCCTTGAAAGGCTGAGAACTGTCCTACCTTCTTTGAATCTGCGTGATGGCTACACCTATTTGCCAGACCCCAGAACAGATGTAGGGGAAGGAGAGAGTATGAAGGAGAGTCTAGCTCTAGCTTTTCCCATCGATGCCTCCAAATGTAGCACGGTAGTGTGTTGTGGTTGTAGCTACACAGCTGCAGGGTACAAACTGTGACCGTACCCAGCACAAAGAGATTACACGTACAACTGCCCTCACAGGGCACGTAGAGTCACAGGGAAGAAGAGAGGCATTGCATTGCAAATCTGTGGTCTGCAGGGACGCCTGGGATATCTCTCTCAGGCTCAACACCTGCAACTTAACAAGATCTTGATCCACACTTAACCGAACTAATGACATTATTTGTCATCCCATATATAACATGGCTATAGTAGCAAACGCCATGGTGCCGGTACAGGTATACCAGCAATAGCATTTTGTCCTTCATTAAATCAGTGTGAGTTTTACCATTAAATTCGGCAGCTAAAACACGGCATGATTTTGAAAAACTCACCTAGCATTCAAATATTAACACTTTCATTTTCTGGAATTATTAATCAAGAATCATTAAAAGATGATAATAAATGGAAAATGTATGAGACAATTGCCTTCACTACCCTTCCCAGATGTCTTTATTCATTTTCACTTATAAAGAAAGCCAGAAAAAATATAAAAACATTTCCTCGTGGCTAAGAGTATTATCTTGCTTTCCTTTCAGACAAAATACTAGCTTATAACATTTACATTCAAACAGTGTTTGGATCAGTGAAGTGGAAGTAAAAGTAACAAGGTTGTTGGGTTCTTTTATAATGGTGTGAAAGGAGCAATCACGTCACTTTATGAACAGCAAGTTCTTAGGTCTGGGAGCATTCAGAGACAAGCCATAAAATAAAGACTAATATAGTGAGGATATCAGTAAAATAGTGGAATCAGCACTTCTTACTCTATTTAACTGGAAAAGGATGAGGCCTGCCTTGGGAACTAATGCTTCTTAACAGTATTTGGGCAGAGAGCCAAAAGAAAACTACATTTCAGAAAGAGAAAGACGGGCTGGTAGTCAGTAGGATAGGTAATCATGGCAAGCCACCCTAAAGCAGCTAAATCCAGGATTTTAAATTGAGCAGGAATAAGACTTTCAAGTCCTTGTGGATGAAACTAGAAATCAGCAGTGTATTTATCAGATTACTAGTGAAACAGAAGCTTGAAGTTTAGATGTTCACTTACTGTCCGATCCAAAATTGAATGCATGTAAGCAACCTAACTAGTTACACAGAAATGTTTTTATAAAAATACTGAGTTTGATATTCAGTTAGGTCTACATGGGCTTTGCAAGATGTAACTGCAAGATAGATTACCTTAAGGATGTGTCCATCCTTGAATAGTCCTTGCAGAGTTCACAAAACCTGGTTTTTCAGTTTCTAACTGCTTCATTTTATTGTGCAGTTTGTTTACTTGAAATTTATTATGAAAGACAGTTGATTCAAATGGTTGAAGCGTAAATGCAGATTACTGCCCCTTCATCCTTTTCTTCCTCAAGTTGTTTTCAACTTTAATCCAAGATTATATGTGCTTTCATAATAAGCGGCAAACGTAACTCTTTAGGCATATATTAGGGATCTTTTTTTCTCAAAAGTAACCACATTCTCAAGTTCAAACACATATGAAGAGTTGTTGGAACAGAAATCTGTGCTGATGCTGATGAAAATCTTACTATAGTAGCAGTAAGTGCTGTTATGGTATGTAAACAGCAAAGGTAAGACCTGAAAACTGCTGATATTAGAAAGAGTGATAATTAAGGTACATAGAATATTACAATATCTATTTCACCTTAAGAAATATTTGACTTTACTTTTAATTTGACTCCTAAATAATGTTAGGCGTTAATTAACTTGGGCACCAAGACTAATTTTGGTTCTCACATTTTAGTCTTTTCAAATAGAATATGTCTTGTATGTCTTTACGATTATTCCTATGTCTATTAGCAGCATACAGAAGAAGAAATGTAATGGTCTCAAGTCTAAATGCATCCTGATATTATAAAGGTTAACAACTAGCCAAACATGTTAACTTTCATACCTTTCTATCAACTAATAAGCCCCCCTAATCTGTTGCTCATTTCTCTTCAAAAACAGAGTTTAATGAGATTTTAGAAGTATATGATCTTGCTGGTTTGATCCAAAAGATTTCTCCCACCATTGAAAAACTATGCATTTTTAAGATGTGATTTTTTAGACATTCAGTTTGTACTCATTTATCTTAACAACATACAATTTTCTTCTGTAGCAGAGTCATAACAGTCCTTCAATCTACTACCAATAGTTCTCTTGTCAGAGAGAGACTCTGAAAAATACGAATGCTGCATATCCCCCACAGCACCCTGCTACCTCTGTAAAACCCAAAACTGCATTGTATCTTACCATAGCATCACAGAATGCTTTGGGATGGAAGGGACCTTTAGAGGCCATCTAGTCCATCCCCCCTGCAATTGGCAGGGACATCTACAACCAGATCAGGTTGCTCAGAGCCCCATCCAGCCTGGCCTCAAAGGTTTCCAAGGATGGGGCATCCGCCACCTCTCTGGGCAACCTCTTCCAGTGTTTCACCACCCTCATTGTAAAAAATTTCTTCCTTATATCTAGTCTGAATCTACCCTCTTTTAGTTTAAAACCATCACCCCTTGTCCTATCGCTACTGGCCCTGCTAAAAAGTCTGTCCTCATCTTTCTTGTAAGCCCCTTTAAGTACTGAAAGGCTGCAATAAGGTCTCCCCAGAGCCTTCTTTCCTCAGGCTGAACAACCCCAGCTTTTTCAGCCTTTCCTCATAAGAGGGGTGTTCCATCCCTCTGATCATTTTTGTGCCCCTCCTCTGGACCCTCTCCGTTATGACCTAATGCGTTACCCAACTATGATGGAATTTCTCATTTTGAAGAGAGAAAAAAAAAAAACCAAAAACAACAGCCAGCACTGAAGATTTCACAGTATCTATAATTTTTTTTTCAGCATGAAGGTGCAGTTTTCCTTGTCACGGAAAGTGATCTTGTAGCCATAGATGTCACAAATAAATAGAAATAAATAGGCATATCTGTCATCAGTTGGTCTTCAGAGTTGAAAGATGCACAATACTGTGAATTACTAGTGATAGTCTTAAATATAATAATCACTGAGTTTTGATTTTAGAACTTGTCCTCTGTTCATTTAAATTGACATTCATAGATATAGAAAAAATATATGCAAGCAGACTTTCTTTTTTGAATAAGTTCTTGTGGGTTCATTTTGTTCTTTTATGATAGTAATTTTCATAGTAAATTATATCATTGATTTTAATCTTTCTACAACTTAATACCCATCTTACTCAAGTCTAAACACTGTTCCTTTGATCTCACTCTTGTATGTAAATGTGCACAAGCACAAGGGGAAGCTAACACACAGCTGTGTCAAATACCTCTGGGACATAATGGGGAAACTTATGGCTCTCTCTTAGGAATGGTAGAGGCATTGCACTCTTCGGTTTTTTCCGCAAGTAACCAAACAAAAAGACTGAGCAAATACCTGGAAATTTCCAAGTCAGGCACTGACTCTTCTATGAAGATCTAATGTGACAGTAGGGAATTATTACAGAATCTGTCACTCTGCCCTCAGTGAAAGGATACTGGGTATTTTCTAGAGAAATATTCTGAAGGACTGAAATAATTTTGAAGCATGTTATCCTCATATTTTCTTTTATTTGTCTCATGGCTTATAAAGACTAACAAGACATGAACTGTGCTTCATTTTGGGAAAAGTATCAAAAAAGCTGCTAATCCTGATAAGTAAGGTCTTAAGGGCTAAATGTTCTTAGTTCTCCTGATTTATATCATAAGTATGCTATAACCTTTCTGCTGAGATCAGCTCTTCTACAGGTTCATCATTCATTCCCTTCCTAAGTAAAGCAGTAATGAAGTAATTGATTATGAGAGAGTGTACAAACATAGTTAAATCTTGAACTTTCTTACCACAACTTAAGATGAGCTGTGCATGTTATGCTGCTAGAACAATAGTGAAAAAGAATGGAGTTTAACAACACTTTTCCCCCATTTTATTTAAAAGCAGTATCAAAATGAGTACTGTGTCTTAATTGCCAATGTTTCTTTTGCTTTTAAATTATTTTAAAGGATTTTCAGTAGGCACAGCAATAGTGTGCAAAAATACGGTTACATGTAAGAGGCAGAAATGGATTTCACAGCAGTTTTTTGTACACACCTGTAGAAGAAATAAAACAACACTTCTGGCATGAGAGAAAATGCAAAAGTTCTGCCCATAAACACTTACTTAAAGAAAAGTTCTAATCCTCTAAAATTATCTAAATATTTTCAAGTCAGTAGGCTTTTCCCCATAGGATTGCCTGTGTATTACAAATGCACAGTTGCAGCACAAATGCTTGCATGCTGATCTTCTAAAGCATAGAATCATGCCATTGGTATCCATCTTACATAAGATATTTAACACCCCTTGCATGACTTATATATGTTAAGCTATTCCACAGAAAACTGAATAGTTTCAAGAGGAGAAATCAGGGAGAGAACCAACCTTTGGCATTAAATACCCTGTCTGGGATTCATCTCATGAAACTTGAGGTGCTGAAGAACTATTAAAGATTTTAGTGTGAAGCAGGAATTTAGTTAATAGGAAGAGTTAGGTGATGGGAAAAAATAGAAATAGCCATAAATTAAATGACTCCATCCTAAAATGGTCATCAAGAATAGATTGCTGTTGTAGGTACTGACATTGACAACTAATGACATTTATACAGCTAAGTATAGGTGAGGTGTATCCAGCCAGTCTAGAATGGATAATGTGAGTACCAGAAGAATTTGGATCAGGTTCCCTCAGGCAGAGGCAGAGAACTGAACTTGGTTCTCTTTTGTCTGAAGCAAGGTCTCTGTCCAGTGAAATACTGGCAGAGAAGCATGCCAGGCACCACAGCTCTTGCTCTTCCAAATTGTCTCTGCACCACGTAAACCCCGACATTTCGTAAAGCACCTACTCACGTCGGTCATTTAAGGGAGATGAGTGGAAGAATACTCAGTTTGTGAGCCCAACAGTAGTTAGATATGTGCCAGAAACCTGCCCACTTACTTCGGTCAGTATGCATGCAGTCTGAGTGTGCTCCAAAAGGGAGACTTTGGTGCTGGAAACACACTCATAGTAGTTTAGGTACCTGAGGAAGTCATGTACTGCCACTGTTAGGCAACAGTGCTGTGTGGGTTTTGAGGAGCTTAATTTTTGATTTAGGCATCTGAAAATGGCAACTGAATGCTTATGTCCCATTTGAGAATTTAGTGTAAATGAAATAAATCCTAGTTCTTTCGTAAGTCAAGTGGGAATACAAAGTCTTTGTTTTGCATATTATTCCTGATTTATTTGGGAGGGGTATTCTTGCTGTACCTTATTGCATTCCCAAAGGATGATCATAAGAAACTATGTGCTTTAGACCCTAGGAAGAAAAGCTTTTTTTTTTTTTTTTTTTAAAAGGAAGTATATCCAGAGACTGTGAGTATATTTAAGTACATCCTTAAAAAAGAAACACACAACAGGACAGCTCTTTGCTTTGGCCACTAAAAGCAACAATTGTGGTTTAGTCACTGAAATTGTGTTAATATACTTCATATACTGTATATTTGTGTGTACTTTATGCAGTTACCTTTATGCTCTGAGGTGTATAAGTGTCTCTGCATGGTACAGGAATCCTAAGAAGCTAATTTCAGATGGTGCATTTGAATTAATCACCTGAAAACTGGAACGCATCAGCTTAACACTTACTATTGCATCTCTTATTCTTTAGTCCTCAGTGATGGTTTTGAAGAAGGGAGGCTGGAAACAGTCATTTAACATAGATTCTCTATCCTCAAATTTGCAGAATGTCATAACAACCTCATTAATGATCCATACCTTTTCTTCTCCCCTCAAATGCTTTCAGACTGAGTATTCAGAAAGCTAGCAATTCCCCAGCTGATTCTGATCTCTGACATTCATTTTGGCCTTGGTTGCCAACCCAAGGACTGTTTTCCTTGGCTACATTTTATTTAGTCCTAGACCCTAGTAGCCAATAATAATAAAATGTATGTATGGGAAGGTGAATGATAAAGAACAAAATAGCATACAGAAAACTAATATCTAGTGGAGCAGTTCAGATACCAATATTTAATGCCATTATCTTCACTCTCAGATCATTAAACAGCTGATGATACTGAAATGGAGCAGAGAACTGCTTTGGCAGTATTTTGTGTGTAACTATTATGCTTCCCTTCCTAGACTATTTGTAGAAGCATTGGGTGGAGTTCCTACTTACCCCAAGGAAAACTTCCTTTACAATTTCATAAATAGCTGCTGAATTAAATGCCCAGTAACGTTCAAACTTTCTGGATATTTATCGGCCGAGTCATTCTACTCAAAGCTTCACAAATACACAGACATTTGAGTAAAGTACAGCTAGTCCCCTGTTTTTTCCATCTTTTCTTCTAAAGGAGAGAGTAAATGGAAAGCAACAAATAAATACTTGACAAAGCATGTGTATTATAACATTAAACTGGGAAATGTGAAAACACTAAAGTAAAATGGTACCAGAGTACCAAGAAAGGTAACACTATATCTGATAACTGTAATAGTACTATAATTAATAGCAGCTCAATTTGTAAAACTGTGATATAATAATAGAGGTGAAAATATTTTTAAATAGGCTTTCAAAAGAGATCTGAGATATACAGTATAAAGAAGTTTAGCCACCTGTATGTTCCCGAAGGAGGAAGTGCCTGGAAAGCAGCATTATGGAAGGAATTTTAAAAAAAATGCCAGTGCATTTTGGGGTTGGATTTAAAACCAGTGCAGGGAAGGATTTTAAGTATGCAGCAAAGTTTTAGAATATAAGTATGTGAGGTGAAAGAATGGTAGGATTCCTGCCATATGACCATGGCATTATAATATAAATTTCTCAAACCGTCAGTGGGACTGCAATGTTTGTATTCTTGTGCGTCCATCCCATTTTCAGTGAATGAGATCAATTCCCTTGAATTCTGCTCATCTCTTTCCCTGTCCCATAAGATGCGTCAGAAAATATCAGTAGCTTTGTTTCTGAGGCCTGTCATCCCACTGCAAGCCACAGGTGATGCACTAAACATTCTTCTAAGGCCATACTTACAGCCTGATGACTGTACCAAACTGATGCTATAAGCAAGAGAGAAAATAATAATAAACTAAACTACCAGATAAAATTTGGAGTAGAAAAAAAAAATCCTTTCAAAATTCAACATAAGGAACTAACATTATAAAAATGCAGGTCCTTACTTTGCAGCTGTTGGGCTGAAGAGACAAAGATCAAAAGAATCGGAAAAAAAATAAGTCCTAGAAGGAACTTCAAAGGTTCACGTTCGCCATTTTGAGCCAAGACAGAATCCTATACCTACAACATTGCAGATCTAACCTTTTACTGAGGATGACTATTTCCCAGTTTCCACTGACAATCTATTTCTGTATTCCTGTATTCAATTAGCTTTACTCTTAGAGAATGTTTCTTATTTCATATTTCTTAACTAAATTTTCCTTGCTGGAAACTTAATACCATTTTTTTCTTATATACTGAGGGCATGGAAAGTAGCTTATTTCCTTTCTCTTTACAAGTCCTTCTTAATATTAGAGACCATCCTTATATTCCAGCTTCAGGCATTTTTTTTCTATGAACAGTAGACCCGGCTGTTTCTGTAGGTTGTGATTATTAGACATCTGGTTGCTCCCCTGTAGGATCTCTCTAATTGTCCAATTTTTCTTTGAAATGCAAGGCCCAAAACTAGACTCAGTAGGCAGAGAAGGCTTTGCCAATCCCAAAGAATTATTCCATGTGGCTTGCAAAAAATACTCCTCTTTATACATCTCAGTATGATAGCCTTTTTCCAGTCACCGGGCATTGACAGCTTACTATCAGCTGAGAATTCAGTATATGCCTTAGACTTCCCTTTTCAGCTGCCACCTTGCCAGTTGTTTCCCATCCAGTATTTTTGCAGCTGATGATTCTGCCTCACTGAAGAACATTGTGGGATTTTTTTCCCCATAATGAATCCCATCCTGTTTCTTTCAGACCACTTTGTCAATTTGTTGGTCCTGTTTTCTAAACCAATTTTTTTATTTTGTTGTCTGTGAATTCAATAAATATATTCTCTGTTCTGTCACCCAGGTAGTCAGTGAAGTATGAAGACTATTGATGTATTACTGGATCTACATCTGTTGATTGTCATATATCCTTCCAGTCTTACAATTCATAACTACTCCCCGAGTGCAGTTCTTAAACCCGTATTGCACATGTCAGAATAGTTTTGTCTGTAACATTGCTTGATTGTAAAAATGTCTTGTGAGGCATTGTCAAAAGTATTTTTTAAGTTAGTATATCTTCTGCTACTCTGTTTTTCGTAAGCCCTTATTCTTAGAAGGAAATTGAATTGGATTTGTTCTTGACAAATACACGATGGCTGATATTCATCTTCGCGTTATCTTTCAAGTTGCTAAAATACTTAATTTCTTCCAGTATTGTTTCAGGAACTGAACATAAGCTGAGTAGTTTATAATGCGTTGTCTCTTCCTTTTCCCACTTTCTAGAGATAAAGGTTGTGTTTGACCTTTTTAAATCTTCTGAAATGTCATCGTCCTCTCCAAATTTTGAAAGATAGCCATGAATGCTTCTGACATTGTTGTAGTCAGTGTTTCATGTACTCTAAGACAAATTTCCTGAGATTCAGTTGATTTGACAACAGCTAATTAAGCCAGATATTCCCTCCTCAGTTCTTTCTCTGTTCTCACCTGATTTCTTTCCCCTCTCTTAGAAATGTTAGCTGCCTGATACCTAGCTGGTAAATGCAATAACTGCCCTCTGATTGCTCCAGTACTAGTGAGATACGCTTGTGCTTAGGAAATCAGTGCAGACTGGTCTTCAATGTTATTGTATCTTCTTAAACCAAATTTGAACCTCTGCTGACAGATACTTTTCATGCTCAGACAGAACTAATCTCTCTCCAGGTAGCCATCACAGAATTTTCTAAAGACAGGCAGAAGCTTCCATATGGTCCCTTATATGAAGTGTTGTTTTGTTTTGTTTTGTTTTTCTCTTCTTTTTTTACTGAAATTCCATCACAGAAATAAAACTCATGTCTCCACATTGTCATTAAAGGTCGGATTCAGACTGTGATTCAGACACCTCACTGTAAGGGCTCAATACACTGCCTAAACATAAATGCTCAGGTCTTTCTGATACATGCTACAATATCCAGAACATTCTTGTAACACAGGACTGGCACAACACGGTCTTCATATGTCGGTTCAGTTCAGGTGTCTGGTACCACAGCATCCTGCTTGACCTTCAGCTGCGAATTCAGAAGGTCACACGTCTCCCATATGTCTTCTGTCTTATCTGATAACTCATGCAGATATCCCAGGTATGCCAGAATGTGTCAGATGGAGCTTGGCACCTATGTTGAGGCAACTGATTCCCCTCCACCATTATATATATATAGACAGCTATACCCTGTAAATTAAGTGTCTCATTTACAACTTAAATCCCACGCTAGTTTGCAGAACAACAGAATTATTACTCGTTGGAAATAATGCTGCTTCTCATGAAAAGTGCTTGCTTTCCCTTTTCTTCAGAAACAGTTCCGTGCTCGTATATATTTGATTCTTTACCTGTATTCTTTAGTACTAGGGAAATTAACTAAGAACACCCTTCCCCCAGGCTGTTTCTAAGAGTTAATATTCTTGCTGCTCTTTTGTATACTAAAGTCATAATCCTCTATTTGTGATGCCAAAACTGGTTGCTGTGGAAATAATTGAAGTATTACCAAATCTGATTAAGAGTTCAGGTAGAGAAGCAGCTGGAGAAACAAACAAATTCTTAGAAATAAAGATTCTACTTTAACATTAATAACCTTGGTAATGAATACAGTATTAAAGCAAAATTGTTTCTAAACGGAATTGTTTTTTCCAAAGTTCTCCAAGATGTATAACTATTTTTTCAGCGATCATAAAAATTCTTTTTTTCCCATATTTATATGTAAATATCTTTCATAAGAGAAAAAGAAATAAAATAGACAATATGTATAATACAGTGAACAAAAGTGCTTCTAATATATATTCTGAAGCGGCAGAAAAAAATCCCTGAGCTACAGTTGCTGCTGGCATGCCTTATTCCTGCTTCTCTTGTTGCAGATTAAAACATCCAAAAGTATTTTTCTCTTAATCCTTTTTTTCAGGTTAATGACTTTTTTTTTTGGAGAAAGCGTATGGTTTTCATTCATGTATGATAAGCCTAAAATTAATCTGAAAAAAAAAGTGAAACAAAGTAAAACT
The DNA here is from genome assembly GCF_047370975.1 of Nipponia nippon. Taxonomy (NCBI): domain Eukaryota; kingdom Metazoa; phylum Chordata; class Aves; order Pelecaniformes; family Threskiornithidae; genus Nipponia; species Nipponia nippon. The sequence goes on along the minus strand of NW_028262336.1, from coordinate 75,840,868 downwards.
AGATCACTTTAATAGAAAACTTCAATAGAGAAAAAGATTTCTTAAACAGCATCCCAAAAGCACTGCTTACTTTAGGGTAAAGGGTGTAATGTTGCCCATTTATCATCATATATAAATAATATTGGCAAGCCTGTCTCTTGTATGCTGAGAGCACCACTGAACATTCAGTCACAGAGGTTTACTCTAAAACCCTTTGACAGCTTGCAGACATTTTAACCCAGAGACAACTATCTCTGTGACCACTAAGGATTCTGATGCGTGAAAAGCAGCAACCAAGCTGAAACAGTAAGAGAAGGAGACAAAGCTACTAAATTAAATGTAACTATCAGATACTTGAAAGCATTGCTGATAGTTTCTGTAGTAGGTGCACACCCTAATTTTGAAGCCCGAGATCCAGACTCCTAAGTGCATATGACTTATTTGTGCTTAAAAAGTAAATCATGTTGATGTTCTGTGCATTACTTTGGCTAAATGGTAAGTCAAGAGGAGATAAAGTCTGAGGTTGTGTTTGAGCAGATGTGCTTAGCAAATGTCAGAGAATTAAAGCTGGCAGTAACAATCTTCAACACTTAGCCGAACTGGCTGATCAACTGTAATTAATGTATCTTGTGTCATAGGTGGAATACAGCTTTAAATATACTGCATCCTCTAGCTGTAAAGCAATATTACCTTTGTTATTTGAGAGAGAACTATATTCGGCACTCCACTGAACAGTGAAAGGAGTCTGTTCCCAACACGGAGGAATTTACATTGCAGTCAGGTTAACTTGTTCCCGTTTCTTTGTTCCTTTCAGTTGTCAGTGTCTTTGCTCCTCTGTACTGCTGTTACTGTCTCCCGCTTCTATGTCAGTACCGCTCCAGCTGCAGGAGATGTTTTGCAGATATGCTCAAAGAATGAGTCCCAGGGATCCAAGGATACAAAGAAAAAGCAAAACGTGAAGGCAGGGAGAAGAGACAGAATCTAAAAAGTGTGGAAGAAGGAGGGCTGTTATGAACCATGTGTTTAATCTGTGCAAATTCATATTCTGGACACGGCATTGAAGACAAACTTCCCGAATTCATAGCGACTCTTAAGCCATGCTAGACTCCCTCCCCGGTTGCTGGCCACACCGCAAGCAGCAGGCTCTATTTCTAGAATCTACCTGCAACAAAGAGTTTGTGTTGCAGCACCTAATCACTATAAATCTGCGCCCTTAAGCCCAAATTGTCTTAAAATATCTCTACAAGCTCCAGTATAAATCACAAGTTTTGTAGATTTATTTAAGAGGAATGAACCTCAGCGTTCCTACCAATGCATACAGGCAATGCAAAATTTCTAATACTCATGAAGCAATAGTGACCAATCTCCCTTCATCAAACTTGTAGCAGCGCCATAAAAACGTCTCTAATGGTGGCATGGAAAAACTCAAGTTTTAACAGATTTCTTTCATGAAATCTGTGTGCAGTTGAGTAAAGAAGTTAAAATGTGCAACTAATTTCAGCCTATTGACTGCATTGTCAGTCAATTAATATTGCCACGCCTTTATTAGGAGCATTGGCTGTGGAACACTTACAGACAAGTAATAATGGGCACTCATTTTGATCTGAAAAGTGTAAAATCCCGAGTCCGTAGTAGATCTTGATTTCTCACTTCCTGGTACAACAACATGAAATTATTAGGTCAAACCTTAACACATATTAAGTTGAATTAAATTGAATTTGTACAGATGAAATAAAATATTTTCTTTTTTAAGTTCTACTCTAAACTTTATCTCAAGCATAAGAAATTCTTGGTCGTTGCAGCCAGCTTGTTCACATGTACTTTAATTGCTCCCTTGAGATCTTGCAGGGTGTCTTTAATTTGCAATTGCTGGCCCTGACAGTCAACGGTGCCTTTTAAATTTGTGACTTCTAGCACCGCCGAGAGAACATTTATCATTAACTTTCCTATCACCACTTTCATTTTGAGCCTTCTCTTAGTTTCTCTTTTTTTCATTTATTAAACTGAAACAAAACAGCTCATCAGTAGTTACAAAATAAGGGTTACGAAATGGCTATGTTAGCAAATAGTGCAGTCCAGTAAGAGTAGATATGTAGGGTGAAATAGCTGCTGCTGAGGACGTGATGTCTATATTATATGTATTTCAGGGTTTTTATTTCATTCTAGCTGTAATGAATCTGTGGACTGTATTTCTGTTAGCTGCTGGAATACCTCAGGTAAAGTCCTGGAGTGCATCTTTTCACTTGCTGCAGTTTAATTGGAAAGCAATGCAGTTTGTGCCTGCTGTCTGAGATGTGACACGAACCAAAGCACTGCAGGTGCAGGCACTGCAAGATTCACTTCAAACATCTCACTTCTAATCCAAACCAAAATGCTAAAGTAGCACGCCCAAGGATTAAATACGTATAAGACCACCGTGAGGCAGAAATACCTAGGGAAAGATGTTCCTTTTTTCAGAAGACAAAACGTCCCATGATTCTTGATCAAACGGTAGCAACTCCAAAATGTCCAGCCCGTGTTCAAGGCACTATTCAGCTGTGTGTAGAGGCATGCAACAGTACTCAGAAACTTGCTTAGCTCGGTATTTGGTGGATGGTGTTTTGCTCTGCCGTGAGGATACTACTGGATGTTTGCTAGGCACCACCAGAAAGCCATCCTGCAAGATACAGCTATTAAGCAAACCAAGCAGCTGGGGAACTCTGAATCTCCAAGATCTGTTGAAACTGAATTCAGGGTACTCAGCTTGAAATAGAAAATGACTTGGTGTTGTGCTTGACAAAAAAGGTACGATAATGTGACAAGCAAGGAATGACCTGTCTACTGGTTTGATTTTCTGATAATCGTCTGCCTGGGTACTTTCTGAGCAGGAAATTGCATCTGTGTCAATATGTTCTGTAGACATCTTACTTGTCCAATAAGTCCTGAACGCATTTAGAATTCCACCACCCAAATGCAATATGTGGCAATGAGTCAAATACTGAATATCTACTTTTTAAAGTCACTACTTGATTTGATGCCTTCTGGTTTTTGCAACATAGGATATGCCTACCTTAGCAAGTAATATAGTGTGATGGAAGTGAATATGTAGAATGAAACGGTTCATGCTGATGACCTGATAGCCAACAATATGCATTTGAAGGGGTTTTACTTCAAGGTAACTGTAGTCTGGTTCCATGAGCACCTGTTAGTGTCTGGATCATTTTAGGTGAGTATCTGGAGTGCATCTTTCAGTTTATTTTCCTTTTAAAGGAATCTATTTCATGTGCACTGAAGCTGCTCTATAGCGTGAACCAAAGTGGATATTGTTTGCTTCAAGTGTTCTCCAGATCGAAACAAAACACTGATGTGGATTCACATTGCTAGTAAGAGTTCCCTACTCTGCTCTCTGCTATTCATCATTTTACAGATCTCCTTCACATTTCCTCAGTAATCTCTTTTCCTAGCTGAAGAACCCTAGTTTATCTATTTCCTCCTTCTATGAAAGTATTCCATACTTTTTATCATCCATGTTGCCTTCCTAAGTTTATTATCTCCTTGGGAACTGAACTGCAAAATTCCAGTCCTTCACTGCTGAGAGAGCTCTCTGACTGTGCTACAGCAGGGCTAAACAAGGAGCTTGCTCTGCCCCACTCGTGGGACCCCAGGGTCAGTCCCTGGAACTGAAGGCTCATCATGTTTTTGTTCCTCAGGTTGGCACACGGTCACTGTGGAGGAGAAGGCTCATTCAAATACAGGGACAAAGCGGAGAAGTGGAAGGAGGCAGTCAGGAAACTGGCAATTTGCAGGACTAAAAGAATAAAAAAACTGGCAAGGGGAAATTCGAGTAAACTGAAGATAAGGGAAATGGGAAAGACAGAGCAAGGAGGTCTAAAGGCACACATTTCCTTCAGAATTTGGAAGAAAAGTCAGTATTCGTCTGCAAATATCTGCCAAATAGGCTGGCAAAATAGCATCCTGCTTGCACTACTGCTTCCATTAGGTTGTGTCTACGTTCAATGTTTGCTTTGAGGCAGAGCTGAAGTTCTGGGCAGAGCCCCCGGGTCATCACCACTTGCTGCACATCAGAGACCTCAGTCACAGGGATGTTTGCATTCTCAGAGGAAACCAATAAAATACTCAAAAGTGTACCCCCTCCAAAAAAGGTCCACTCCAGGTGCAAGCCAAATATATTCTGACCCTTCTTGGAGAGTTAGTTAAGGGTCCTTACCAATGACCAATCCTTTGGATCCGTCAGTTCCCACATGCCTGGTGGGAACACGCAGTCCAAAGGACTAGATAAAATCTCATCTGAGGTAACATTCCCGTACCAGATATATCATTGCAGGGGCCCCAGCACCATCTGTTTTGATCTGCTGATCCTCTTCTGTTGCTTCAAATTACTTGCTAATGTATACATAGCCTGAAAAACTAACTGATAATTAGCTTGAACATCCAGTGGGTCTAACATTTAGTGCAGAGCTCATTATGGTTTCACAAAGCATTTGTGACATTCACTTTCCTTTGTTTATATACAGCAAAAAAAGGTGACTTTTAAAAGAGCAATAGACCCCCGTAAACAGGGTCTGGAAAGGCTGGAAAGCCACATGCTCAAATGTTAGGAAATGTCAGCATTTCAGTTGCAGAGGTGCCCAGCAGTCGCAACTGCAAGTCAAGTCAATTAGAGCAGTATGACATACATTGAGTGTTAATGCTGTTAAAACTCAGGTTCTGTGTAGCTTTAAGAAAAATATAGTGTATAATTTGGATGGCTTTCCTTTCTCTTTAACAAAGTGCTTATTGCTGTTAGTTCTCTAGCACTTTCGGAGCAACTCTGCTGACAGGGATGCGTGCATATATTGTGGCATAGACGTATACGTATAGCTCTGTGAATTTTACCGTCTTAGTCACTGGTAATCTACACCAAATTGCAGTCAGAGCATTTTTTAATTACAGCTGAACTATTGCAGGACTGAGAATAGTCCTAAATAGAAATCAAGCTGTACTGGCTGTCCTGCTGTGATCGTGTCTGCCCTCCAAACGGAGCGGTGCACTAACGCTGGGAGCGCCTTGCTGCGGAGTCACGGTTTTGCGCTTCTTCTGCAGCACTGGACACAGACTCCACTGGCACTTCCCATGCCGAGCCTGTCATTTCTGTTTCAGTAAAAACACACCTTTTAGAGGGACTCCCAAACTTTGTCCATTGTGTCCATGCTTAAAAATGTGATCTTCCTTTCAGATGAATTTGTCTAATTTCATATTCCAGCTGGGGTGAGGGGGAGAGAACAGAGAAACAGACATGGATCTGATATTTTTAGATTCTCTCTTATGTCCTGATATTTTTTCCAGCACTAATATTAGCTGAACTGACAGTACCATCACGTCAAGTTTTCAGTCTGTGTTTACAGACATAATGTGGAATTCTTCTTAATGTTGCATATCAGTGAGATTAAACATGACTGAGTCAAATGTATTGGCTTGCAATTCTCCTGTTGTCTGTAATTTGCTATTTGCTCTAATGTTCCCGTGACTGACTGCGCTATGGTGGACACAAATTGAAAATATACACACCCAAATTGAACTAAGTACTTATTTGCCCCTAATGTTTTTTCGGGATACTAAAATACAATGTCAGTCAGGTTATGAAAGGTCTTTTAATGCGAATTTTAAAACACTACAGAAAGATAATGTGCTTTTTCAGAGACACTTCTAAAAGATGTTTAAATAAATCTCCTTTTGTGTAGGTTTTATCTGTTTATGTAGTTCTGGAACAGAAATATAAATCAAATGATTCTGAATACCTTTGTAAGTCAAGTAAAAGACATGTAAATACTTTTTGTATGGAGGAGATGCTTTCAAATATCCAACAAATGTCTGCTATCCCATTTTAATTTACCTCAGTTAATTGACTCCTTTGTTATTTGTTTCTGGTTTGCACAATAGTTAGTTCTGCTCAAACTGTTCTCTTCTAAGGAGGGTTTGCAGATGGTATAAGCACATTGCTTTTTGATGACATATAAACGGAATTCCTTTCATAAAAAGGTAACTTAAAATTGTGGTAAACACACTCATGCTAAAATATTGGGTTTCTTTGGAAGATATGACAGTCTTAATTGCCCTGTAATTGGGAATGTTCAGCTATAATAATTAAAAAAACTTATTTTGATTTTGGGGGTTTCTTCCCATTTTAATCCGCTATGTGAATAAGTTCAGCAATCCATGTTGAAAGGAAATCAAATTCATAGAAAAAGATATGTTACATCTGTAGGCATAACAATACAAAATCCAAGCATCAGATTGTATTGTAACAAGATGTTACAAGAAGTTATCTATTGTCTTGAACAACTGTTTCCCATCTTTTTTTTTTGTTGTTGTTTTGAAATATTTCTTTATTTGTTTCAAAAAAAATCTGATTAAAAGTCCATAACATGAAATTGCCACTTAAGCCTGCTTTGTTAAAGCACATGCCTTTTTTATTATATGCCTCTGTTGTTCACATTCTCCTGCCAGTTTGGCTTTCACATAAATCTCAAGCCATGCCACCCCAGTTTCATCCGTGATGCCAGTCCTAAAGCCCAGCTGCTCTTCTGTCACTTTTGTCATCTCTTTGCATGCCTCTGCAATGCACGGAATATGTTCCCAATGAAATGCATCAAGTACAGCCATCTGCCTATGCTAGCACAACAGGAAAACCTCTCTTGTCTTGTCACTTGAAGCAAATCTCCTACCAGATCGCTGCTTCCTTATTTGTGCAAAAAGTGAGTTGAAAAGGAACAAAATATCCCCAAGTTATTTCCTCCTAGTGTTTTCCAAGCTTGTGCATTCTTGATCCAAAGATTTCATGCTCCCAGTGTGGATAGTCCTCCTGTCACCAGGGACTACACTGCCGCTTGAATAGCAATTTATCATTACCTTGAGTGATTCTGTACTATGTGTAATTCTAAATCAACCTCTTAATCTTCACAACAGTTGTATATGCAAAAGTTTACCAGCAGGCCCTGGTATAGGTGGTGCATACCATCCAAGCCACGTCATATTTTGGTGTGCATTGCTTTTTCTCATACTCTCAAAATCAGTAAAAAACAACCAATACCAATAAAACAAGTCACGTACTATTATACTGTGGGCAGAATCACCTGTATTTGTTATAAAGATTTAGTAGTTCTCTGGCAGAATTAAGTGAATGACTATCATTATCTGAGACTGGCAAATCTCCCCAAAACAGAAAAGCAGGATGTCAGGTTAGGCCCAAAGAGGTGGCTATTCAGGAAGACAGTGGTACCCCAGAGCTCAGGAGGTAGACCTCATTTGTTTTCAGAAAAGTGGCTATGAAACATCTGAAAAAAAATGTACATGGGAGGGAGGGAGAAAATTTAGATTTGAGGGAGCAGAAGGAGTAGATAGATGTCTTGTAGGAGAGCTACAGAGGCACTAGCCTGCTGCCACAGAGACATCCACAACTGTCACCACTTTAGGATATTGAATAACCCACCATTAGGGACTGACCCCTTCCATAATGGACACATGTTCACTGTCCAAAAGTGTCGCGTAGAAGAGCGGTATTTGCTGTTGCAGTGCATTAATGTCCACATAACAGAGTGAGGTGGAGACTAGGTCTTTGTCTGCCTTTGAAATCCATGTCTCAAGGGGGCCCATGTGCAACGGCTGCCTTTGATCCCTCCTCTTGTAACGGGAAAAATCTACTTGTAATAGCAAGGCTATCATCTTAGGTGGATAGCTGAAGTATTCTGAGAGCTAAGGTATGGGAAAAGAGAAGGGGGTCAACGAGGGGATAGCCTGACTTCATCTGATCCAAAGAAGAAGATTTCATGCTATGATGAAGGAATTATCTCACTGTACAAAAAAACGCATTATATACATGCTTCAGCATACATCCTAGGTAAATCTTAGAGTAACCACTGAAACTGTTCTTTTTCAAAGAGCAGTGTAGTTTCAAATAAGTATTTTATTTTTTTTTTATTTTATCCACTTTTCAACATCAATCTATTTTCTTTTTTTCAGTTTCTGGTATTTTATATCATCACTTACATTACATCTAATTAGGTGTTAAGTCCAAGTAATCAGAGGAGTAAACCTTTTAATGACAAAGTAATTACGAAGTTATTGTGTTGTACAATTGCATAGTCATCCTCATTAAAACCACCACATGGTGTATGCATAAGCAAAATTTCTTTTGAAGTTCAGTATTTTAATAATATCAAAATGTTGAGAATAATTAGTCTAAATTATAGTTTTCATTGCCTTAGAAATACAAAATGCCTACAAAATCTGGATGTGAAACTGTATAGATGAGTCTCATTTTGATTTCCTACCAATTCTGTAAGCAGAAAGACCCTTGACATAGCTTCAGATTTTTTTTTCTTTTTAAACTTTTGGCTCTATATAATTATTTAAAAAACCTCTTTCAGGAGGGTCAGATTTGCAGCAAAACTTGAGGCATTGCCGGCACTCAAAATCATGAAATCGTTTACTGTTATATAGCATTTTATTTAGAAAACAAGCTCCACCGAGCTGCAGGACAAAGCGGAGCGATACATATCTGGTCGTTCACCTGTGCTTTGGAGGTGTAGCAATGCAAGGTAATTCTCAGAGTAGTTGTAACCAGTGATACTTCTCAGCAGCTTCAAAGAGCAGTTCCACACCAGCCCGCTAGCAGATGGGCTTGCTGACTTGATCGGCAGACAAGCCTCAAATCCCTGCAGTCACATCTTCTTGTTCTGTTCCTACCGACTACTATATTTCACACCATGCTCACAGTTGACAAAAATTTACAGCAAGTGATTAGTGTTGATGAATGTTTCTTACTCCTAATACTTTGCTGCACTGCCCTATTACATCTCCATTGTGGTGATTCAGGCAAACTTTTTAATTAAAGTTTGGAAAGGAAATTATGATTTGGATTGAAATCTCCATTTTGTAATACATGTAAGATTTGAAACAGGCAGGGTTGTAGCTTTGTTCTAAATGTGGGAGCAGCGGGAAGTTGAAAGTTTGATGATAATTGGTGTCCCAAAAATCTAAGATCTAAGCAATAACTAAAAGGATTTCTCAAACTGTAATCCAAGTGGCCAAAAAATAGCTGTAATTAGTAGTATTTTTAATTCTCACTATAATTTACGTGTGATGAAAATCTTTGTTTTATTTTTTCTGTTTTTTTAATTGATGGTAATTTTCAGAAGAGTAGCCTTCAGGTATCATTTTAAAAGAGCATTTCAGTACAAACCTCGGGGAATAGTCTCATTCTTTGACTATTTCAGAGGGAGTTAACTTGCTTGACATATTGTGCAAACAGATAAATCCCCTCATTAAGGAAAATAAACGCAATCACCATATTCCTGCTTCTCCATATACCAACAGACTTCTCATATGGGACCTATGTTACTGTCCTGGTTTCAGCTGGGATACAGTTAGTTTTCTTCCTAGTAGCTGGTAGAGTGCTGCGTTTTGGATTTAGGATGAGAAAAATGTTGATAACACACTGGTGTTTTAGTTGTTACTAAGTAACATTTACACTAAATCAAGGACTTATCAGCCTCCCCTGCTCTGCCAGGTGCGCAAGAAGCTGGGAAGGGGCACAGCCAGGGGGGCTGACCCAGACTGGCCAAAGGGCTATTCCATACCATACGACATCATGCTCAGTATAGAAACTGGGGCGAGTTGGCTGGGGGGGAGTAAGGCTGGGCATCAGTTGGTAGGTGGTGAGCAATTGCATCATGCATCACTTGTTTTGTATATTCTATTATTATTATTATTATTATTATTATTATTATTATTATTATTAATATTAATATTATTATTAATAATAATAATGATGATGATAATTTTACATGATTTTATTTCAATTATTAAACTGTTTTTATCTCAACCCATAAGTTTTATCACTTTTACTCTTCTGATTCTCTCCCCCATCCCACCGGGGCTGGTGGGAGTGAGCGAGCGGCTCTGTGGTGCTTAGCTGCTGGCTGGGGTTAAACCATGACAGTTAGGAACCTTAGCATTTGCAGATATCTGTAGAAGATTTAGTGATGAGATCACTGGAAATGAAAAAATTCTCATTTTTTTAATGCATGCTGATATGAGTGAGATACCTAAAAATGATCACAATGTTAATGTGACAGGACATCTAAAGCTCTTGTTTTCTGTGGCAGAGAATGACAAATGAGAGATTCACAAGTGCCAAAGGGAGCCTGCTGAAACTTAGGCTGGATAACAATCTGTCCAACACCTAAATGATTATTATAATTATGATTGTTGTTGTCAAACATTTACTTCAGTAGAAGTAGGTATGTAGGTCAGTGAAAACTGCATGACAGATTTGATCTAACCTGGGAATCATTTATGCTCTGAAAAAAAAGTCAGAACGATAAAATGAAGAAAGTAAGGAAAATTATTCTTTTTCTCATTTGGCTACCAAATAAAAAAATCCAGTGTTCCCACATTAGAGTATGATCTTCGATATAGCTGATGTTCTTTAGAGACTCTACAGACAAAATACTAATGGCAAACTTCCAGCAACTTTTTTTCCCATTTAAATGGAATCAAGACTGGTCGGGAACTTACCGTGCAGTTTTCTGGTTAACGTACTGCTAATGAGAAGGGGAGAGTGGATAGTTTGACCTTCAACGTTTTGCATAACATGTTTTATTCTTGAGGAAAAAACTATTTCTTTCAGTAGTCTCACAATGGAAGTTCAAAGAACTAGGAAGGAGAGAAAAAATGAAAGCAAATCCTTTAAGTGAAATTAAAAAAAGCCTTAACAAAGTGTTCTGAGTAATCTGCTGGAGCTGTCAGTCAAGAACTATAAAACAAACCAAATCATCTGCACTAATGGTTTTCCACTGCTTGAAAAATACATTATTTGGAAAAAACACAAAATGGCAATAGTGAAAGATTCCAGTACCTTGGGAAATCATTTCTTCTGTAAAAAAGTTGAAAATGAAGGACCTATTTTTTTAATTAGCAAACACCTCTTTTGTTCCATTTTAGCTGAACTCCTTTTTAAATTCAAAGTAATTGAAACTTACTGAAGAAACAACCCAAAAGCTTTAATCAATCTTTTGAAAGGTAAGCCCCATTTCAGTACTATGAAACTTGGGTTTCACTTAGTCTCACAAAGCCCACTGACAGTTACACCTGATAAGTTAAAGAATGGATATTGTTTAAATTTTGCATTTTAAGATGAAGACTAAAATACTACCAGTAGAGTTTTCTTCTGGGTAGAGAGATATTTTCAGTAATGAGTAATCAAGTCCTTTTAAATATAAACATATTTTGTTTCATTCTGTTTGTCTCTTGGATACTTTTGAGTCTTCAATACTATTTCTCAGTATTTTTGATAGTCAAAATGATGTAATTTAAATTGACTTTTGACAGTATCAGTACAGAAAAATAATTGGTAATGTGCTTGAATCCTTCATGGAATTGTATTTTATTCTTTTAGTAGCATGTAAGAAACATATAATAAGCAAGTATTTTTCAGTGTGCTTATTATTGCCCTAATTAGACCTACAAAATTCTGATGGTGGAAAGGAGAAATTGATGGTCTGGTGAACTGAGTATCCTCTGGAAGCAGTGTTTAATGGACCAGTTTTGCTTCAGTTTTCTGCCTCCTTCTACCAGAAAACTTACTCATTTCAGGCTGCTTAAAACCCATAATGATAGAATACCCAGAAACTTATGTATGAACTCTTAGTTTAATTAGAGAATATACACATACACGTGTCTACACACATACATGCAGACAGAGGTGCTCACACACGTCCGTATGTATACACCCGCACCCCCCTAAACATACACATACATCTGTGATCAAAGAGGAAAACCATGAAGAATTTAGATCACATCTATGATATTGTCATCAGCTGAAGTTGAAGATGATAATAAAAGACTGGATGCAAAGGAAATAGTCCTTGTAGTATACAAACTGGTTTGGGTATTGATGAAAGCAGAATTCCCATTGTTCAGAAGAGCACTTCTTCTTGCTTGGAAGAGTTCAATGACTGGGCCAACATATTGTTTTCAGTTCAGCATCCTCAAAGCAGCAAGATGCACGTAGGAAAACTCTTGTGGAAAAATTATAACCACAGGCAAAACAATTAGCTCACAATCTCTTAAATCCCTGAAATCCATATGAGGCACTCAGAATTGGATTTACTGTATAGTTGAAAGATGACATAAAGTTTGAACACCATTAGCTCAACCTCTGCCAGACTCCTCCAAAACTTAAGGTTCCTCCTCTGCTTGTAAATATCAGTGTGGCAGATAATGATATTCCGTAAATAAAGACTGGTCTTTTGCAATGGGGAATAAATTACACAGAAAAGTATGTTTTTTAACTAAATTTTTAAAACACTGTGCAAGCTTTGTTTGTAGGCCAGGCCACAGTATGTGTGGAGCTCAGGTTGAAAACTAGATGAGAATTTCCTGGCTATAAATCAGAACAATAAATCAAGTTGAAGTCCGCTGAAGTTGTGTCAGTGGAGAATATATACATCGGAGGTAGTGAGCAATCCATGTAAAAATGCATTTGAGCCTGCCTACACATTTCTTGTGGCTCCTCCTTGACCTTTCCAGCCCACAAGTGATGTGTTTTTTTAAAAACATTAACAACAGCAAACCCAAACACTTGGAACTTCATGGATTTCTGAAGAGCAGAGATCAGAGTGAAAGGTTTGCAACTAAGCTTCAGTTGTCCTGTTCCTGGAGAAATGCTGAAAGCACAAACAAAGCATATTGGAGAAGTATTAGCTGTTCACAGGTCCAACTCCTAAATAAGGAACGATGTCTTTTAAAGATGGCCACTGATTCTGCAATCCAGTTTTAAGGACATCACAGATAGTGATATTTTTGACAATGCTACAGCTTCTCTGTTTTAACTGCTGCTGGCTGCTTCCCTGCCATTCATAAAAGGCTATGTTTATTTTCTTTGTTTTTAATTATTACTGTGCCCTGTGCAATTAAAAAAATACTAATTTCTCTGGATTGATAGCTTTTATCCTTCAATATAATGAAAACAAAAAAGGGAAAGCTGCACATACCTGCTACTTGCAGGCTTAGCTTAATCTTGGGGTTGGGGAGGTTTTTAATGTATGTCTCTTGATAAAAACTGAACGCTTCGATGCACTAATCGCCAGTATGGCAATTTTGATGTTCTGAGCAGAACTCTATATACATCTCATTGTTCTCAGAAAAATATATTTAATTGGTCACAATGAAATAGAAAATAATCTGAAGAATCTGTTAAAGTATAGATGAGGCTTAATATGATAATCATACGTATGTATTCTGCACCCTTCTCATAGACCATGGAGGAAAACATTGTTCGGATGTAGTTCTGAGAGGGGAATTTTTAATTTGTCCTTCTTCTACATGTACTTAGAACTGGGTCAGGAAAATAAAAAAGTATTTTGCAATTTTTGGTTTTTGTTCTAATGCCCCCATATGAAACTAATGGCACTGTTTACTGGTGACTTCTATTTACAATACAAAATTGGGCAAATGTGAAATACAGGGTTCAATTCCTAAGCATGTAGAACATTCTCTGTTACCTGAAGAATCAAAGCACAAACCTGATAGATGTAAAAATGTGCTTTCTATATTTATGCTGCATAAAAAGACACTTTTTTCCTTGATCAACTTTTTAAAACAGTGTAGATGCATGCTTCATAGAGAGGAAATATCATATTGTGAGGACAGTATTAAATATACAGCTTCCCAGAGACTGTTTCTGGGATAAGAGAAATATTTTATTCCCCAAGGTACTAACCAGTGCCACTTGACGACATATGTAGTAAAAGGTGTAAAATCCCAGTTTGTTATGTTCTCCAAAGTACTTTTTTCCCCTCACTCAATGAAGAATTAGTTTTATCTTTTATTCGACACAGACACATTTGGGAGTACTTTTTTTTTTTCCTGCTCTTAAATCTCACAATCTTTTTTTTAAACTCCTTTATCATATATTGCATTTCATGATTTTTTTGTAACTAGTAATCAATAAACAGGAACAACACTCTGTTACACGAACCTTTGGCTAACATGGATGGTATTTTAGTTTTTTGCAGGCAGAGGAGAAGGAAGTTTTAGAAGTTAACTGGTAGCTATATAAAAATAGTTTCAGAATGTGTTTATAGGTTTTAATTTTAAAATATTGTTGCAGTAACCTTGATATTTCACAGGCTTTTTGATGACAGATCTTCTAAATATTCAGAAGTCAGTTGTACAATTAGTCATACATTTTCAAAACATTCTATCAAAAAAATGAGTTCCTCCAGCATTCTGCAGAAAGTGTGGCTATGCCGCTCCATCATCAACAGTCAAATCAAAGTTCTAATCTATTACACCAGAATTCCATTGACTTAAGTTAGGAGAGGACAAATTTGTAGGTAAGAACATTTAATTTTCAATCAAGTACTGAGTACGGACTGCTCTGTACTGATTTAGCATAAGGAAGTCTTTTATATAAGGAAATACTGGTTTATTTATATATTTAGGTAGTATTGAGTGAAGGCAAAATATTATTCTCTCATTTTTTATGAATATCTAAATATAGTTTCACACAAGGCTCAAGAGGATTTGTTTACATTTCCATTGGATTAATGCACAGTAACTGGCATCTGCTTAAAATTATTTCTTTCGGAGTAATGATTTTTTTGCATTTTTCCCATGTGTCTTAATTTCCTTTCAGCATTTTCATTTATACAATTTATCCTATATTGTCAAAACAGTGAGTACATCCTTCAGGACCAAAATACAAACATGTCAGTACAGTGCTATTTATTGCCACAAATGTATTTGCCTTATGGTGTTGTTTCTTTTCCTTTTTATCATCTACTGAATAAATAGATATTTGGCCTTCACTGTTTCTTTCTATACTCTTAGATGATGAGCCAGCTATGCACCACTGTGCCTAGGAAATGTCAGCAGTTTACCACTGATAGAACTTTCTGTTCTTCTGAGAATATCCAGGTTTGCACGTGAACACTTATGAACTGAAAGAAGAGCATATGTAGGTTTCTCCCAGCTGCCAGTTCTTCTCATTGGTAGTGTAAATTTACTCACATTAAATTTTGACATTTGTAATGCTGTATTCTTACAATGCCAATAGAAATAGATGAACGATCACCTCATTTCTGAAAAAGAGCAGCATCTCAGAAAGCAAATTTTCTTATTTCTGTGAAACTCTTTAACTGCAAGTCTCTATTTTTCTGCTAAGCTTTAGATCAAGTTTAATATATTTAATTTACAGGGAGAAACAAATGAAAAGGAAAATGTTGCCTAACTGTAAGATTTGTTACAAAACTGGTTGTCAAAATGGCAAAACAAATGTATCTTTTCTCCATAGTCACTGAGACAGAATTTTGTAGTTAGACAGTAGCTGGTGATCTAGCAGGATTCCCAAACCAGGAGGGTTTGGGAACATCAAGGATGCTTTGGGAACTTCCTAAACTGTAGGGGGGTCCCAGAAGTATTCCTGCAGTTGTGCTTCGGGAGATGTTCTTGCTTGTCTTGTAACTAGTAGAAGTTGCATCTGTTTGAGTGTATGTTGAGAGTGTTCATAGCGGAAAATTGTACTTGAGCATGTCCCAGATCGCATAGGCTCCCAAATCATAGTGAGATTAATTCATAGCCCTCTAAAGTGGTGTATATTCAAGCTGGGAATAATTTTTTTTTTTAAATATATTTTAAATGGAGTAGAATGAATAGTCCCCCATTAGGTTCCTTGTTGATAGCATGTTTTGCACTTTTAAATTTAAATTTGAGTACATTTAGGGACTTCTTTTTCCTTCCTTCCTGCTTGTTTATGTAACTCCTCCTGCCAATAAAGGAATTTGCAGTAAATATGCAGTAAATAAACTTTATGGTAATGCATTTAAGTACCTGAAGGAAGTTATATTGAAAAATTATGTAATTTTTTTTTATTTTACAAAAAATCATTTAAATACACATTTTATACAGTGTGAACTGGAAATACCTTACGCTTTCTAAATTTTTTTGGAAATTAAGTTTGGACCAGTATTAGCCTGTACTTTCTTGCATTTCTGTCCTTGATATAAATGCTTTGATATGAATCTTTGCACTTTGCTCTGCAGAGATATAGGTCCTCACAGATGTAAATTTATAGTTTAAGACTCTGATTGCAGCAAAATAACTAATCTTTTGTCTGTGCACTTCTGAGGATTATTTGCCCAATAGATTGAAATCATACAGATCTTCTACTGTGTAGTAAGTACAATACTTTATGTAGATAATATGTGAAAACTTCTTCCCAAGTACTATGTGCTGGTTTGTTTTTTTTTCAAGGACAGTGAGATAACACTAAAACCATAAAGTAATTTTCAACATCAAAACAAGTTTCTGAATATTTATAAGAGATGTAACAGGTGAACCCAATAGACTATCACTTTAATAGCTCATTTTAGTCAGATGTAAAAAAGTTGAAAAAGAATTGAAAATGGTCAGATCTTCCTATTATTGAAATGTATTACTTAGACTGAATTAAAGGCTGATCCCAAATGAATATACGAACTGCTGGCTGTTTTCTGAAAGAAAAAGGAAAACAGAGCACTAAGAGTCAGAAAGGCAGCTTTTCTAAAGTGTCATAAGCAGCAAAATGCATATGAAAAACATTTGACTAGAAGAGGTTTCATAGAGTTATAGATCTTGAAAACTGGTAAGAGAAAAGATTTTCAGTCTGGTGAGTCATGTCAATCATCCTATCTGCAGTCTG